>NC_133766.1:16498787-16801818 GCF_036562045.2 Rhinolophus sinicus | reverse complement strand
GCCTGGTTTTCTAGTCCTCTTAACAATTCTGTGAGCTACTCAGCATCCTTTAATAAATGCTTTATCTACTTGGTCCTCCAGAGTCAGCTTTGGTGCTTAGTATGAAGAATTCTGCCCAATAAACTTTCCCTATCCTGCATCATTTGCCTATATTTTCCTCTAAATATTTAAAATTTGCTTTTCACATTTAGATAATTAACTCCCCTAGAATTTTTTTTCTTAAAACTATGTCTTAACCCAGGTTCCCTAGCACTTGCTTCTCAAAGTATGGTCCTCAACTAGCAGCATCATTGGGAGTTCGTTAGAAACGTGGAATCTCAGGCCTCATCTCAGACCTACTGAATCAGAAGCTACATTTTAATGAAACCCCTTGGTGATTTAAAATTTGAAGAACTTCTGCCCTAAAAACAGAGCTGGAAGCAAGGATTAAATACTAATGCTTTATTTGAGGGGTGTTAACTAACAACAGAAAGAATAAGAACAAAGAGCAATGAGTCCGAGAAACCTGGGAAGCAATACACGGTGATGGGTTTCTACTCTGGCCTTTGCTGTCACTGAGCCTCAGTGACCAAGCAGGTGGTTTAGCAGGTGTGAGCACCTGACCATGTGGTAAGTCTTTGGACAGGCTGTATGGAGAAACTGTGCCTCAGAGAAATCCAACAGTGAGGCAGGTGAGGGAATTTATCCTCATAAACCTTCTATTTCATGTTTCCCACTGGTTGCCCCACAGGGAGTTAACACCTATGCTTCTGGATTACATCACGCAGCCTCTTTGGTGGCCATTCAGAAGCCAGATTTCACATCCAAATCTGAAAGTAGGAGGAGCCAGGAACACATTTACTAGCTGGCTAGCCTGGCTATACAACAGCAGCCAAAGAGAAAGGCCTCGGCACTGGAATTGTGTGGAGCTGGTTGGCTGCAGAACCAACCAAGGCCAAGAGAATCTGAGAAGGCATCGTAAGGTATGTCCAATCCAGTCTACCCATTCATCAACCAGAAAAGTTGTATGGGGTGATGTCAATGGATGCTCTTAAATGGTGGTGCTGGTTGAAGCCCAGCGCACAATGAAAGCAAGTCCATATGTGGTATATGTGTGGATTCTGGTCAAGACAAATCACTGCCCCTTCAAGGATGGAAGGCATGTGCTTCCATTATACATGGGTCCCATCCCAGAATGCAGAGCCATCATTCTTTTTCCTTTCTCTCTCTCTCTCTCTCTCTCTCTCTCTCTTAGAATAAAACACCCTCACTCTTTTTCAAGGTTGTGATCAGTTGCAATCTCCTAGACAACCTAAGGGAAGAGGGCCAATGAGTCTAGCTACGGTCAGCATGATTCAAGCTACTATAGCTGGCCCTAAGGCTGTAACTGATATTCATCATCTCCCTTCCCCATCACGCAGTCTAGACTTCCCTCACTCTTGTCCAGCACTTCAGCTGGTTTATTGAAATCGGTTGCCTGATTGGGTGATTGACACACCTGGGAGCGGGTCTGAAGCTCTCAGTTGAACTGCTCTTATTGAGTTGTAATTGCTGTCATTGCAAAATTATTGCTTTACCAGGCATGGAAATATTAGGAGCTATCCCAGTGAATCCCTGGGGCTCCCTGCAATCCAGAAGGAGCAATCCAGGCTCCTTGATGTACTTAGGATATTTTAACTCCGTTCTTTGCTCAGGGGCCTTAAGTGGCCAGTACAGCCAGATAGCAGTCATAGCTTCCAGATCAGTGGAACCTTACTGTATATCCTGGCAGAGCTATCTCAGAGTCCCAAGTTGCAGCGACAAAAAGCACAAATTCCTCAAGCGTGTCACTAGGTGTAATAGTGAAAGGTGCCACTTCTACTTCCCTTGGTTCCTGGATTCATTCTTTCTGGCTATTGGGGATTAGTACCACAGATTGGTCATTAGTTGAAAGCATATTATGACTGGGAGGACTATGCCACAACTCTACAAGCTGTTGCCCCAGCTTTGCCTTAACTATTTCAACAGGCTTTCCCACTGTATTGTCAGCTCAGCTGCTCTGGGTGTGGGATACGGAGTAAGACCACTAGACCGTGGTCATGAGCCCACTGCTGCCCCTTCCTTCACCATAAAATGTGTCTCATTTGAAGGAAATGTTGTATGGGGTAACATGTCAATGGATAAGGTATTCTAGCTCTCAGATGGTGTTATTGCCTGAAACCCTGAGGGCAGGGACACAAACCTATATGGTGTTTATATTAATTGCAGTAAAGTCACATCACTGCCCTCTCCAAGCAGAAGATGTGATATAAATTTATCTGCCACCAGGTGGCTACCTGGCTCCCCTGAGGAATGCTGCTACATGGCGGGCCAGCATCAGCTTTTGTAGGTGGTCATTTGGGCTCACTCGGCAATGGCAATAGCTTTGGGACAGACCTGGCTTAGATTTGGGAATCAGGTGAGGGTCTCTGATTTTTCACCATGGTGACTGTCCGCCTTCTGCTCACCGGTTATTCTGATTATACAGATCAAGCACCACACTGGTTGGCTGCTCCTATGTCTCAACCTTGGTAGGGTGACCACAGGGGTCAGTTTGACTGAGATGGTCCTGGTGTGGACCAACTGTCCCCATGTAATCACTACTAGCACCCCTTTTCACTCTCAAATGTAGCTCAGTTTGGACAATAAAGTAGATGAATACCCTTCCCTTAGGAACACCGCGGTCTACTAGCCAGGAGCACGAGTCCTTGCAAAGAACGTCACCCAGATCATTCCTCCACCTTGCTGTCCATTGTGGTATGTCCACCTTGCCCGTTATAATTATGTGGTTCCACTTGGCCTCTGCAATTCTGCGATTTTTGTCGTCTTCACTAAGAGTAGGGAGCCCAGTGATACAGCAACCTCCCCCCTACCATCAACCCTGGACGGCAAGGATAGCCACTACCAACTGCTCAAAAAGCCTTAGGAGTGCATTCTTTCTTGCCTTAGTGAAAGGAATGTCTTCTGGGCAGGCCCAGGGAACTAGCCAGGTGGTGGGTTCTTGAGCGATTCACAATACAGCCTTCTAAGAGTGCCACCTTCCTGAGTCTTCTGATGCTTTCCTTAACACTACCCAGGGAAGTCTGGCTTCTCAGAGTTGTTTATAACAGGCATTGTTGAGACCAGGCTTCCAAGAGCCATCCCAGCAAACTATTAGGACAAGCTCTAGGCATCGTGGCTAAAACATTAAATCCTGAGTTCTGTATGATTATCCCCAAATCAGTGGAGACTCCTCACTGAGCTCTGCTTCACGCCTGCCCCCAAATACAATATCTTCAAGTTCCACTCCCCCTGTCTCCACTTCCACACTTCCTGCCTGTACACAGTAGCCAAGTCCTACAAATATCTCTGGCAGATATTTTTTCTTCCCAGAATGGGCTACAACTTGACTAGGGGAATTGGTGGAGGCCAACAAGTGGTGAGGGCAGGTCTTGAGAACAAGCTGTGGAGAAGGGGGTCTTCTTCGGGCAGGAGAATTCAGAGGATTTGAAGGGTCAAGATGCTCCTCCATCACAGCATCCCTATTTCCGGCCTCAGGGTCCCACTGTCATCAGGCTCTGGCTTTGCCATGGAGGCCTCTGAAGGTCATGCCTTTAGTATCCTTTGCTACCCTGTGTTCAGGGCCTGGGCTTGATTTTAAGAGTCCATCCTATGGCTGCAGGAAATAAGGCTCTCCCTTAAAGTTGCCATGGAGGCATTCCAGCTTCCAGAGCATTCCAAGAGTTGGTAATTAACTGCTCTGAGCCTGTCATTGTCTATTTCCCAGGTCTCTGGTTCCTTATAATTACCAGTTTCCAAACAGATTGAATGCCACAGCTACTTGATCTCCCAATGTCTTACTCTCCACCCAGTGTACACCCATTAAACACAAGTGAAAGCTGTGATTATTGCATATCAGAGTTATTACCATTTCTCTTATCACCAGCAAAGGGGTCTCTATTGAGCCAGAGATAGGTAGGCAATACAACCCCAAAATCTGTCCAGAGAATTTGTTTTCTAAAGCCATGAGTGGCACCAATTGTCTGAGCTCAGTTTCCCTAGGAAGCAGAATCTGAAGCAAAGATGAAATCTGACTGAGAAGGCAGCAAGAGTGAGTGAAAAGGGAAATGCGGTAGGTTAGGATGAGAAGCAGTGCAAGGTGGTGTGTTATCACGCAGGTAACTGCTTCACGCCCGGCTGTGAAGAGCCATGGCAGGTTCTCAGTAGGTATGTCTGCTCAGCCATGCAGGACATCTCCAGACAGGCTATGTTGGAAAACTATGACTCTGGACAGTTAATAGGCGGGAGGAAGAGAATGTATCTGCCCAGCTCCCTCCCATCTCGTGTTTCTCACTGGTCAAATTGCTCCCCACAGGGAATTAATTTCCTTGGACTCATCTAGCTCCTTTGATGGCTGCTTAGAAGCCACATCCTGTAGTGTGGCATTTCCTCTGAGTCCAGAAGTAGTGGAAGAGTCAGAGGCTCCAGACATGTGGCTGGCCAGCCTGGCTGTGCAACAGCATCCAAGAGGGACTTGGCTGAGCAAGTGACTAGTCAGTCTCTGGTGGCTGAAGTGTACAGATTTAATTGGCTGTGGAGGTAGCTGTGGAGCCAGCAGACAGGCAAAGTCTAGCCAATGTGAGCAGGCACATGAGATGTGTCTGATACACACATTACTAGGCTATTAACATCAACAAGTGGTGAAGCTAGAAAAATGATCGTCAGGTCAGGATTTTGTCTCATTTACCTTTGAGACTCCAGCAGCTGGCACTTGAAAAATGAGATGCTATTTAAACCCCGATTTTCCTTGTTCCAAACTTTCGCACTACACGTCTCTGCTATACCAGTCATTATGCCAATGAACAGAAGTGACTAGGCTCTCGGAGGCTGAGCACGTAGTTACCAGGTGTCCCTGTTCAAATCACAAGTTGGCTCTGTCTCACTGTGTGCGTACGTCGCTCTTACTAACTACCTGAACTTTCAAAATCCATAATCTGTCAGGCCTGGGTTCATTTGAGTGTGATGGAACACAAAACACACAGGGAAAGGAAGAGCAGAGTTGGCTGGTCCATGCAACTAGCACAGCTCTCAAATGCAAAAGAATTGTGGACAACAGGGCTCTTCTGCCTCCCAGTCCCTTCACTGGGACGGCACAGTTTAATTCAGAAGCCTCTCACCACCTTGTGGGAAATGTAACCAAATCTCACAGTTCTCTTCATATGTCACTTGGCTCCCCAGTGCACCCCACCCCCAAGGAATAAGAGAATAGACAGTTGGAATATTAGAGATGAGCCTCCAAAGCTTTTCCCGGACTGTCAGGGAGTCCTGAGGTGCCGGGGCAGTAAGATGAACCGATAACCCTCTCTGGTCCCTAGGATTTTGATTCAAGCAAAGCAGGATCCAGGCCTCGGTCACAGTAATTGTAGATGTTTGGACTTGGCCTGAGTCGGACACTGGGAATCAATGCCAGGGAAGGTGACACTTGCCAGACATTCTGCGATGTTCACCAACTGGTCTGATCACTTGAGCTTTGAGATCTCAGTTTTCTCCTGAGGGATTGTGAGGCCAAATTCTCATCCTCTGCATATAGGTCTTCATGCTGAAATCCTAGTCTCCTGGACTTGAAACTGCAGGGAAGTGCAGAGAAAGGGATGGATCTGAGAGACGAGTGAGAAAAGAGGGAGGAAGGATGTTTGAGATGAGAAAATAGATGGCTCGCTGTGGCATGTTTTCTTTTAATCAGGAAACGAAAACTGAAGCAATTGAATGGTGAGAGGATAATTTTTTTTTTTTTTAATTTCCTGGTGTTTTTCTGGTGTGCTTGTTCCACTTGCATTATTTGGGTAATTTCCTGAATGAGCCTGTTCCCTTTGTCTCTGTGGACCTAAGTTATTATTCTCATTGTTGAATCCATAAGGTCCTAGGCATGCAGTAGTGCAGGACTGGTCCAGAATCCAGGTCTCCTCACCCGTCTTGGCTCTCAGCTACACTCCAGGGGCCTCTGCTGGCAATGGCCTCTCACCACACCTTCCCATAGAAGAGAAGTTCCAGAAACCGATCTATCTATCGTCAGTGGCTCTTTGACAGTTGCATTCTTAATTCTAGGTTAACTTAGCATTGCTATTGCAACTGCTTCACCATCTCATATCTGGCATGCGGGCCTACAGTTTAAAGAGATATTATGGCCAGGTTCCTAAGTGCCCATGAGAGAGGAAGTCAGAAGATCACAGAATCTTAGAGTCAGAACAGACCTTGGAGAGTGAGGAGTCTGTTCTCTTTTCAGAAAGAGAAGCAAAGGCCCGGAACAGGCAAGTGGATTGTCCTGGGTCACACAGCTTAGCCAAGTGACAAACCTGGACTTAGAGCCAGCCCTCAGGTCAGTGGTCTGGCACTCTTCCCACTTCATGTTGCTCTTCTCTTTATTTAAAGGGCGAGGGGGAGGCCTTTAAGGAAAAGGATCTTCAGTGGAAGGTGTGGAAGGGCCTCCCACTTCACTATGGCTTTGAAGCATCTCTCCATTGCCTCCTAATTCTGCAGCTGTGACAGAGCAGTTAGGGTCTGGCTGACTTCTCAGGTTTTACTGTGGCATATTCAGCTTGGGTTTAAACGAACCTTATTAATCATGACTCATGTCAGAGGGTGGGTACATGGCTATGTCCCCTTGTTAGTTTTGGGTAGTTTGTAATGTGGGATTAATAAAAAATAAAAGATGTAGTTTTGTACCGTCATGTGGGCAGCCCCTGCCTGAACCATCCACTACTACCTCTTGGTAGCGGCAGGTGACTGTGTCTAGCCTTCCTCAAGGAATGATGCCCTAACGACTAGTCCTGCTTTACCTCGGTGACTTTACTTCTCCTCTGCTTCCCACAGTTGCAAACCCTCGCAGTGTCACGACCCCTGGGGAAACTCAGTCTTAAATCCCTTGGACAAACGCTCCAGCCTCGCAGGGCTCCCAGGACAAGACAACGATCGGATTTCTCGTGGCAGCGCAGCTCTCCCTACTCCTCTCCCCTCCCGCCCCGGAACCCCCCGAGCCAATCAGAGCGTCGCGGAGCTCCGGGTTGTAGAGTCCCGAGCCCGGGACCCGCCCCTCTTTGTTGCGGCGGCCAATGGACGCATTCGGAACATCGGCGGCTGCCCGGGTGACTCGGTTATATGTCACAGAATAACATTCGAGAATGGGACTTGGAATGAGGGGACGGCCGCAGCGGCCCCAGCAGCCCCCGCCGCCCGGAACGGCGCCGCAGTAATGAGGCCGAGCGTCCCAAGGTAGGGTCCGGGAGCTGCGGCGCCCTTCCCGCGTCCTGTCTGCAGCGGGTTCCCCCGGGTGCCTGGCGCGGGAACTCGGGGGACGCGGGCGGATGGAGCTTTTTCCACTGGAGCCTGGGGGCTCCGGGAGGGCTGCCTGGAAGAAACGCGGCCGCCTTTGCAAACCGAGGCTTCTGCTGCGCCCTCGCGCCGACCCCGGGCGCTCGCGTGCCGGCACGTTCTCGGCTCGCTCGGCGCTCGGCCACATCTGGCGACCAAGCAAGATGTGGAGCCTTGCGGGGACCTCCTGTGCCTTCACGCTGCACGAGCTGCCTTTCTTCCCCCCTTCCCCGTCCACTCCGCCTCCTCCACGCTCCTTTATTTCCCTCCGGTGTTTGGGTGTGCGTGAAATTCGTGGTAAAATTCCAGTCGCCTTTCGAGGTAATTGCAGGGCTGGAAGCTCGTCTGCAAATCCTGGGGTGGGGGGGTGTCTGTCAGCGCGCGGGGGTGGGGGTGGGGGTGGGTAGTGACGTGGGGACACTCCGAGGCCCCACCGCCGTTGGACACGGCTTCCCAGGATGTCCACTTACCGCGGTGTGTGCTGTGTCTTCACTGATTTCAGGCACGGCCCATAAGCGGAGCTCCCGCCGCCGCTTCCCCTTGGCGCGTCCTGCAGCAGCGCGAGGCATGGAGGCGGCGGCCCCCGCGGGGCGCTGATCCTGGCGCCGCGCCCGCGCGCACACGCCCCCCGCCGCCGCCGCGCGCCCCCCGCCCCGCCCACCCGGCCCCGGCCGCATCATGACCGGCTCTGCGGCCGGCACTCATCGCTGCCCCCACCCTAAGGGCGCCAAAGGCACCCGGTCCCGGAGCAGCCACGCGCGACCCGTGAGCCTCGCCACCAGCGGGGGCTCGGAGGAGGAGGACAAAGACGGCGGGGTGCTGTTTCACGTTAACAAGAGCGGCTTCCCCATCGACAGCCACACCTGGGAGCGCATGTGGATGCACGTGGCCAAGGTGCACCCCAAGGGGGGAGAAATGGTGGGCGCCATCAGGAACGCCGCCTGCTTGGCAAAGGTCAGTGGCTTCCAAAGAGCTGGGTGGGGTGGGCGGTGATGGGAACATTTCAGCTCGTACAGAGCAAATAAGAGGCAATTTCCGTGTTTCTGGTCTTGCTACAAACTCCCTTCTCCCCAGTCTTCTCCACAGCCCTATCCCCTTTGCTTAATTGAGACGTTTGTCTTGGAAGCCTTAGAAGTGGGGGAGGGAGGGTTAGGTGCTTGCTGTCCTGGGACTCTATGGTCGAGTTGTTCCAAGGCTTCTTTGAATCTCCATCCAGATTCTATTATTTATTTATTTACCCCAGTCCATCCTCCTTCAGCAAGAGCTGTAGTCCCCAGGTAGCAGCAGCGATGCCAAGAATGCATAGGGGCCCCCTAGGGATCCCATCCTGCTTCCCCTCTTTGGAGTCTCTTGGTCTTTCTCTGCCTCCCCCTTGCAAATGATTTATTAAGCTGTGAATGAATTTGCACTCAGCCAGTCAGACTTCTCAGCGTGAATCATTTCTAGACTTTCTGCCAATTTTTTTTTTTTTTAAATGACAGTGACTTTCACCTCTGAAACTTGCGAAACAGTGAACTATCTCTTTTCCCAGCTTATCTGGGCTCCAAGAAAAAAAAAAAAAAGAGTTTGGCGATGGCTTAAAAGGGACTTTCCAGGACACATGATGAATTAGTCTCACTGGATAGAGAAAGAGGCTTTCTGCCTTGGAGAGGAGCCAGCAAGCCGACTGGGTTTGGTGGCCAAGGATAACTTAGCAAAACGGAGGAAGGGAGCTGTGCAGTGGTCGCTATATGAAACGTCAAAACGCAAAGTGAAGGAGAAATGGTGCAGAGCCTGGGGGGTTGTAGCATGGCAGATGGGTTCCCTGGCACCGAAGATTCCTGGGCACATCTAGGAATGCCAGGCCTGAGACCTGGAAGGCCATCTATCTGGTGGAGTCCCCAACCTGGAGCATCTGGTGACCCAAACATCTGAGCCCTACAGGCCAGAGCGCTGTGTGTGCCCTTGGGGAAGTGACAGCGCCTATAAGCATCTGCTGCCGTCAGTTACAGTGTTTTATTTCTCGGCTTGTCAAGGAGATTGTCATTGTGCCCAATGAGAGTCTTGCCTGCTGTAGTGTCAGCTGTAAGTCCTCCTTGAGCATCAGAAGGTTCTGGATTGTGGTTGTGACTTCAGAACTTGCAATTACTTGAGTGAGCCTTTCTTTTCTTGAGGAGATGGGAGCCTTTAAACCCGGAAGAGAGGTGGCTAAGGGAAGAGAGAGCGGCCGGTTCCCACTGTCTAACTCCACACCCTCAGCATTGACTGTGCTTCTAATTGTGGCTTTATCCTTCTCCTGATCTTGTGGGCGGGGTCACCCCCCTGGTTGGTGGGACTCAGGAATGTTAGTGTTCGTGGAGACCAGTCTCCCACCTCTCAGGAGAATCCCTTCCTCTTTCTGAAGCCCTCCTGGAAACAGGGGGTTCATGGCTTCACAGGGCAGCTGGTCCCAGCCCTGGCCAGATTTGATTGGTGGGAAACTCTTTTCTTAGACTGAACAGAAACCCTCCTTCTCCCCCGGTAGCCACGTGTCACCACTGATTCTTGTGTTGCCCTTTGCACTAGGGCAGCACATGACAACTTCCTTTGCTACTCACCCACCCTTGATTGTCTCAAGACGGGGTTCTTGGAGTAAGGAAGGGACTGAATTCCAGTCCTGGTTGTGCTACCTCTAGCTTTATGGCTTAGGTCACTTACTCAAAAAAAAATCTCTGGCCTCAGTTTTCTTATCTATAAAATGGGAGTAGACCAGACTTCATGAAAAGTTCTTTCCAACTCTCAAATCCCATGATGATGTGACCCTTGAGTCTCTAGGCCTCTAATGCTGAGTATGAGTCTCATTAACTGTGACATTCTGTCAGTCTGCATCTTCCTTTAGTCTTCCTTGTCCACAGGTAGCTCCTTTCGCCTTTCTTATGTGTCATCGTTCCCAGATCGGTTTACTCTCCTCATCCTCTTTCTAGGACATTTGCTAGTTTGTCATCAGTCAATCCCCCTAAAATTAGCACACGTGAAACACAATATTCTAACTGTTGTCTAAGCAGCTTAGAACACAGAGCACTATTCCCTGAGGCCTCTACTCAGTACTTCCATTATTGTGGCTGAATGCTGTGGTCTTAAAAAAGTGTGGTCCCTTTTTTTATAGAGTGGCCACATGACATAGTAACCCTAAGGTCACATGCTAACTCCTGCCAAGCCAGGACAATGCCAGCCAGAACGTGGCCATTGGCTTGTTGAGCCTAAAAAAAGAACTCTCTCTCTTACGTTGTGTCCTAATGGTTGGTTCTCTGTCCCCAACTCCATCATGGCATGCCTCATCCCTGGTCCCGACATTTCCCAAACCCTGACCCCTATGCAGGCCCTGAGATGGGACAGCTTCCAAAGCTCCTGTTTCCAGGGGGTGCTCTGATTCAAGGGCTATTCCTGCACTCAGCTTGCAGACTTTTCCCTCTGGGGCTAAGTCTTTTGCTCCTTTAACCAAATCAATGTCTTCCTGAGGAATTTGTGCAAAAGAGACGGGTGGTGGGGTCAGGGTGGAAGGGTTGGAGAGTTTCAGGGAGATTTACCTTTTTTTGGCAATTGAATTTGGCAGAGAAGTGAACAGGGAAGGTGTCACAGACCTAAGAGGACTGAATGACACTTCCTTTGACTATAGGACATTCTGTTGGCAGCCATGGTAAGTTCTGCCTGAAGGTCCAGGTCCCCCCACCTGGAGGCAGAGTGGGGAGCTCACCAGCTCTGTGATTCTCCTTTAAATTTGTGACCACAGGCCTCTCCCTTGGTGGGTACTGGGTCTGAAGTTAACAACTGACTAGGTGAAGGCCAGGGTGTTAATATGGACAGTGGAAGAAAGCAACTCCAGTCAGCTGGAGGATGACAGAGAATGGGAAGTGAGGTGGCTGGCCCAGAAAAAAACAACCCCACGTCTTGTGACTCATCTCACCAAGGAATTCTTATTAGAGGACTCAGCTTTGCCTGAGCGAAGAAGTGAGTGCTGCGGGATGAGCCTTTGCTGCAGTCAGGGCTCCACCCCTGCCCCCTGCTGGCTCACACCGGTAGCTCCTTTTCTCGCCTGTCCTGTATGCAGAACCATTCATCTGTCCTTGCTGCTCTGCCCAGGGTTGTGACCCCTGGGCCTCTGGACCAGGCCCCTGTCAACAGATTCCTGGGCCTCGGGCCCATCCTGGGCTCAGGAGTGATGATCTGTGCTCTCCAGGTTGCCAGAGGAGATTCTTCTGCCTGGTGCCTGCCCAGGGTATTTTTCAGAGCAGGGACTGCAAAAGGCCTTGCTTTCTCCTTGTTCTTTCTTGTCAAAGATTCCTGGTACCCAGGCGCTCTTACTGCCTCCCCGGCTCCTTTTCTGTTTTTCCCCTTCTCTCCCACGTGGTGATGCCATGGTAATGATACACATTTATGTCCGTCCACACATCCCTCCTCCTCACATTCTTCTGACAGGTCGTTGTGTTTGGAGTGAAACACAAGAATTGAGTGAAAGAGAGCTTGTCTGCAAAAGTCGAGTCTGTGGTTTGTTTCATTGTTCTTGAATAACCATCTTCCTGTCCACTCCACTCCCTCCTCCTACTCCCTCACCCCCCAGGGCCCCCACCCTGTACTGCTTGGTGAAGAGGGTGGTTCTGGTCTGTTGTCTCAAGATTCTGCCTTTGTCAGCTGGGCTGTGGCTTGAAGGTGGCTGAATGCAGGTGGCAGGAGGTGAGAACCTGTAGGGGAGGGTCTATGGACAATGTAGTCTAGAGTTTCAGGTGAAATAGGGCAGAAAAATAACATGAAGAGATATTCTCAGGACCCCCGTCAGAGAGAAAACAGAAGTGTGCCCTGGGATTTTCCTAAAATGGTACCGATTTATGTTCCCATCTGACTGTATGAGAGAGCATCCTCACCAGCATTGAATATCACATTTCAGAATATCTCTGCTAATTGGAGAGGTGAAAAATGACATTTTGCAGTGGCTTTAATTTGCATTTCTTAAATTATTAGTGAGCTTGAACATTTTTTCCAAATATTTATTCACTATTTACATTTCTTATTTTGTGAATTGCCTTTTTATGGCCATTAAAAAGAAATTGTGGTAAAACATACATAACATAATTTACCAATTTAACCATTTTTAAGTGTACAGTCCTGTGAATTCAGTACATTCACATCATTGTGCAATATCAGCACCTTCCATCTCCAGAACCTTTTCTTCTTTCTCAACTGAAACTTTGTACCCATTCCTCCCAAACCCCTATTCCCTGGCAATCACTCTTCTACTTTCTGTCTCTATGAATTTGGCTACTATAAGAACCTCATATAAGAGGAATCATACTATTTGTCCTTTGGGAATAGCTTATTTCACTTAGCATAAGGTCTTCAAGGCTCATCCATGTTGTACCATGTGTCCGAATGTCCTTCCTTTTCAGGGCTGAATAATATTTCATTGTGTGTATATATACCCCATTTTGTTTATCCATTCATCTGTTGATGGACACTTGGGTTGCTTCCACCTTTTGGGGCCATTTTTCTTTTTTTTGAGGCTGAAAGAGTTTTCTTACCACTTTGTGTGAATTCTTCGTGAATTGAGATTAACTCTTGGTCCCCACGGGGACGTGGATGTCTTTTTTTCATCCTCATTTATTAGGGTGAGAAGGCATCTGTGTGATGCTCCTGAGTGTCCGGGGACTCAGGCCCTGCTAATTCTGTCTTCCATTTCCTGAAAAGTGAAGACCTTTCATGCTTCCCCATTCTAGACCCCTGAGAAAACACTGCCGATGATAACATAGCTAACACTTGAAAAGTACCAAGTACAAAGGCCCAAGTTGCCTGCTTTATACATTAGGTCGTATAAACCTCATAACCAGCCCAGAAAGCTGTAGGTAGGTGACATTTGCCGATTTTATCAGGAAGGATACAGGCTTAGAGAGGTCATGCAGCTTGACCAGGGACAAAGCAGGAAACCGAACCTCTGTATGTCGGATTTGTAATTGCACCCCAAGTAGCCCACCTGGTTATAGTAACGCTATATATATATATATATTTTAATTAAGAGTGTTTTTCCAGGAATCATCAGCGCCAAGTCAAGTAGTTGTTTCAATCTAGTTGTGGAGGGCGCAGCTCCCAGTGGCCCATGTGGGGATCGAAGCGGCAACCTTGTTGTGAAGAGCACCGCGCTCTAACCAACTGAGCTAACCGGCCGCCCCTCCCTACCTGGTTAATAGTCCGTCGTCCTGTGGGGCTGGTTGGGAGCTGAGCCCTTGCCTGAGCCCCCGTCAGCTATCCCAGATGTCAGGGGGAGCTGTAGCCGGATGACATCATCTCCTCAGCAGGCTCAGCTTCTCTCCCCACCACAGCTCTGCTTCCCAGCTGGGGTTTGGGGAATGTGGCCACAGCTCCTATACTCACTGTCAGCAGGGGCTGAGGTAACCAGGCAGCTGTTTTTAAAAGCCTTTGGGCGCCACTGGGCTGCTATTCTGAGGACCAGCTGCTGCCTGACTCCCACCCCATCATCCGGCTCTCGTGGGCTCTGTTGGGCTTTGGGGAGTTGAAATAATTTGGTGGTAAGCCCCCATAGCCGACTCTGACCCAGTTACTCTGGCCACCACAGGGTTGTGGCCAAGGAACACCCCTCTGGAGATCCTTTAGGTGGCCCTTGAGTCTATGGGGCATTTTCCCATGCTTATCAGATTTCCTCTTAAATAGGTACCAACATCACTTTTCTATGTAGAACTATGCTCACGCCTTAAAAAACTGTAATTTCCCTCCTCCCTTCCTCTGTCTCTGTGCCTCCTCCCCCTTTTGTATCTTCTCTAGAACTTGGAACTAGGAGGTGCTAAAGACATGTTGATTTACATCTCCCCTTCTCTCCTCACTTCTCTGTGAAATCTCTCGCACATTCCTACGCAGAATTCCAGGTTTGGAGAGATCAGTGGATGTTACTGTTAAAAAAACAAGGACAAGCTGGGCACTGCCTAGTGTTTGTTAGGGCAGAATAACGAGGAGACACTTCATATGTTGGCTCTGGGGATGGGGCATGTGAGCAGATGTTCCCTTTGGAACATTTTGCTCCCAAAAATGACTCTCCGAGACGTGAATGGGATTTGAGCTGATACGTTGTAATCATCGTGTAGTTCACAGAACAGCTGTGTGTGTGTGCGTACGTGGGCGCGGGTACACACACACGCACGCACACAGCACCTTGGCTGTGAAGTAGGAAGTATGATTTTTTGTTGAAGGGGTGGTTGCTGTGAAGTAGGAAGTTTCAAAGCCAAGAGAGAATAGAGGCACTGAGGGGAAAAGAATAAGTAGCATTTGGGGTAAATGCAGCCCAGGGTGTAGAAGTATGGGAGTGCCCCCGGCCGCGGGCCCAGCGGGAGCATGCCCTCCAGCCTCACTGTGGGGCCTGAGCTCAGGGAGCTGGGAGAGCTCGGGTGTCCAGCCATGCTGCTCAGCACTGTCCCCAAGTCTGTTCACCAGCAGCTTCGCTGTCCATCAGCTAAGCCCTAAATCCCCAGGGCCTCCCTTTCGCTGTTGGTGCCCAGGTGGAACTAATCTGTCCTGAGGCCCCTTCTGCTCCTCCCTAATCGGCTTAAGCCTGGAGGAGCCTCCCCTGTCCTGGACAGCAACCCTGCAGGCGCCGAAGGCCCACGTGGGCTCAGGGACTCTGTCCCCATCAGCTCCACCCCACCAGAGAGTCCGAGGTAGAGACTGAGGAACATAGTGGGGATAAAGCAGAAACCATCCCTTGCTTCCCAGGAGTGGCCGGGTTGGAAGCCCCAGCCTGTTCTCGCTGGTGGCCCCGTTGGCAGGGTTGCTCGGAGCTCAGTGGTGTCTTAGCTCTAAATTCCTGAGGAGAGGCGCTTCCCTCCCCCTCTGTCCTTGCCTGCTATTTCTTCTTTTCTTCCCAGCAGGGATTAAAACTATCTCAGTTGTAGACACTTGGTGAGTGTTGACTAAGAGGCAGACTAGGAAATGACGAGGTGACTGGGCAGCCATGAGGGACAAAAGGGCGAGATGGCGTCTGAGTCAGAGGAGCTGCACTTACCTGGTGAGAGTCAAGGCAAGAGGGGAATCTTTCCTAATCCATTTGGGCCAGACTTGGGGAAGGGACATAATGGGCGTTGGGGGTGGGGGATGTTGAGAAGTGGCGGCTGTGCTGCCATGTTGCATTACCATTCATCTGGTAATCAGTGGTGCCCCGGAGTGGAGCACATATAGTGGGTCACACCAACCATGCAGCAAAAGGTGTAGTCATGCAGTGAAAATGTGCGGATTCATGGAACACCTCTGTGAACGTCCTGGGCCGGGCTCATCGGGGGACCCTATAGGATACGGTCCTTGTCCTCAATGAGGCGCAGAGATGCCCATGGAGAGGCCGGCTGTGTTCACACAACCCACAGAGCGCCATGGAGAGCCACGGTGACCCAGGCGGAGTGTGTGCAGAGGGAATGCATAGAGGGAGAACTTGAGCCTTTAGCAAGGGACTGACTGGTCTGGGGAGACCTTGTCAGGAGGAACCACTCGAGCAGGTGACCATGGCAGGGTGGCCCTCTGCTCTCAGGGGCAGCTTTCTGGTGGTCTCAGCACTGCCTGGCCCCAGGCCCTGGCCCTCAGAGCATCTCCTTGATAAAAAGATCTCTCTCTCTACTTCTCTGCAGCCTTCAGTACCCCAGGTTCCAAACTACAGGCTGTCGATGACTATCCCAGACTGGCTCCAGGCAATCCAGAACTACATGAAGACACTACAGTATCCTTCAAACCGGGGTCTGAGCAGGGGACAGACGTGGTGATCTCAAACCTGCTGGCATGTTTGTCCCCAGCTGGTCAGCAAACGCTCTCTAAGGTTGGTGAGGCCAGGCATGGAGGGATGGCCCTACGTGAGAGTCTAGAAGGAGTGATAACAGAGGATGTAATTGCAACGATAAGGTTCTTCTCCCTTTAAGCAGGGTGTGGGCCAGGATGGCAAGAGGGCAGTGACTCAGGGGTGGGCCACCTGGAGTCCCTCTGCCTTCCATCTCCTCCTTCCTCTCCACCTCCTCCTTCTCAGTCATCTTTCCCTCCTCTCTTCCTCTACTGTCTTTCTTTCTCCCTCTTCACTCCTAGTGTTCTGTTCTTTTTCTTTCCTTTCATTTTTGCTCATAATCTATAATAGGCTCACCTGGCACAGCCTGTGGCTCCTCAGGTGACCCAGACTGGTGGCCTTGCTCCATTCCGCATCACCGAATGGGGCTCTGGGGTGGGAGCCTGCTCCCCTCACTTGAGCTTGTAGAGAGCTGAGGAGCCCTGTGGGTCCAGGCTGGGTTCAGACCAGCCAGAGTGTGGTTCTTTTCTCTCCCAGTGTCCTCAAGTTGTTTGTGGTCAGGATTAGATCAGTTCTGAGGGCCTGCATGAGCAACATTGACAGAGCAAAGGGGCTGAAGTAGATGATCCACTGGCTGCTTCTGGTGCTTTATCAGGGACAGGCGTCCCAAGGGAGCTGGGCTGGCAGAGGTGTATGTGAGAGGGACCGGCCATTTGCCCAAGCGAGTCAGTAACATTTCGAAGTCAAGCCAGCATCAGACTCCCTACGGAGGCAGCTGCCACCACCCCAGGCTCCCAGCATGTTGTCCAAAAGGTCAAGCCTCTGCTGACCTCTGTCTTTCCGCTCTAAAGACCTAGAACTTACCAGAAAGGATTTCATGGGGTACTGACACATGTCCCACATGCCCCAGAAGAGCCCCCTCCTCTTGGTGCCATAGGGAAGAGTCTTTCCTATGGATTTTTGTGACTTCCCTGCTGGGATGGGTACTCCCAGATGGGAATAACACAATTCCTGCTCTTTTGGGTGGGCCAATTACTTGCTTAGCCTTTCAGTTCCCACGTCATACATGAACTCCCCCGCATGACATCTTCCCAGTGGAATCCTGAAGCGATATTAGAGGGGGAAGGTAGCACCAGCTTCCAGGGGTGAGGCAGACAGCCCCAGCCCTGGGAAGGCTATCTGGTGTGTTGATCCCCAAAATGGGACTCAACATGGGGAGCTCCATGTGGTCCAGAACCGTAAACTCCTGCCAGGGTAGAAGACCTGGACCCCAAGAATTGAACCTTCCCGGATGTTCCCAACTCTCACAGAACATTCCAGAAAGTGACAGAAATTAGAATGGCTCCCCATTTCTATCTAGGGCATGGCCTTCACAAGGATCATTTGGCCAGAGATGAAAGCGAATGAGCCTGGCTGGGAATGCATTGGTAGGGGCAAATTTGGATGCGCTTTACACATCATCTGCTCATTCTTCTATAAACCCTACAGCACATTCTCAGCCCAGTTTTCATTGTTGGCCTGAGGAATCTGCTTTTTTATGTTTCTCTCTGATGCATTATGATGGTCACTGACCTAGATCACTGACTGTAGAGAGGGCTGGAGAAGGGAAAGCATCAGCAAGCTCCTGGGACCATGCTCCCTGTCACCTGGTCATTAGAGTCACCTGGTCACTACACAAAGCAGAGTGTGGCCTCTTCTCCCTTCTGACCAGACTTTAGTGACTTGGGACTTCCTACTTTGTCCTGAACACAGCGATCCATGCTAGAGTACGGGGACCTCTTGGGGCCAGCCCTGACTATATTGCTGTGCTCAGCTGGCAATGGAGATATGAAAGGACAAATCCTGCCTTCCCTTCTGACAGCCTCAGAGCATTGGCCAACAGGAGTGTTGGTCTTGCATGAGGTTCTGGAACGAAGTGCCACCTGAACTCTGCTGCCTGGGAGAACCTTCTGATCGTGGGCTCAGTGAGTCTCTCACTTTGAAGGCAGTGTTTACAGGAAGCTTTCCTCCCAGCTCACTTTCAGGCCTAATAACTTAGGAGCTGAGAAGAGATGGCCAGGTAACTTTAAATTATTGCAGGTTTATCTCACTTTATGCACTAGATGTGTGGACTATATATATACGTAACTAGGGAAAGTTGGGTGTATATATTGAATTTTTGCCAGTTGAATTCTACTTTAAATATACTGGGAATCTCACTGTGTGAATGAAGTCTTTGGTAAAGTTGAAAAAAGAAACTCACTTCACAAGGAGGCTAGATAGTCCCTCATTTTTCTTTTACTTCTAGGGTTCTGTGTGTTGGATTTTTCTGAACGCTGGGCAAGCCTGTCTTGTTACTGGTTATCCTTATGACCACGCCAGTCCTTTCCAAACTGCTGGTGAGCTTGTTAAAATTAGCCCCTGGCCCTTACCCTGGAACTTTCAATTCAGCAGTCAAGATGGGGTGACTCTGAATGGCAGCTAGGGTTAAAACCATGGCCTGAAATCAGAGTCTCCAGGGGTGGGGCCTAGAATCTGCTTCTAAGGAGCTTCTCGTGTCTGAGTGGCCACGCCCCTCTGTGCCAGGAGAGGACTCCCACCCCTTCTCAGGAGGGTGTGCAGCACCTTTAGGCGGTCAGCACCACATTCTGCCGCTGCCTCTCCCACTGGAGGGACAGTGTAATCTCCTACACCCACCCCACCAGGGTTACAAGTTCATGCTTCGTTAGCACCTTCCCAATACGCACTGTTTCTGTAGGATTATGTTTGAGGCAGGATAGGGAAACATACAACCTGACTAGTTAGCCTCAGAAAAATCAAGACCAGTCTCAGAGAGCACAGCAGCAGGGAATCTCTGGTCTCCTACAGGATGAGCTGGTGCAGCTGACCAGTCCCGGAGACCTTCTGGGCAGCCCACTAAATCCCGGGTTGTGGGTAACGTCGTCTTCTCAGATTTAGTGATCAATGTCAAGTGTTAGTCCGGGCATGAAATGAAAGTGATGTTTCCACAGTAAGCTCTGCTGCAGCGTCTGTGTGTTACTGAGAAACCTGTTGCCATCCATCCACCTTTCTATCCATCACCCTTCCCCTTCCTTCTTTCCTTCCTTCCTTCCTTCCTTCCTTCCTTCCTTCCTTCCTTCCTTCCTTCCTTCCTTCCATCCACTTACCCTTCTATCCATCCATCCATCTACCCTTCCACCCATCCACCCGCTTATCCATCCATTTGTCTGCTCAGCCATTCTCTATTCCTCATTCATTTAATAATACTTGCTAACTGGAATATGTTGAGCTTGTACGAGGCTTTATGGGTGATATGAAGATGATAAATGATCTCAACTCTCAAAAAGATCTTGTAGTCTGGTAGGTGCATTAAGACATGTATTCGAATAGCCAGAATATAGAGCAGATTGAAAACAGCTACAATAAAGGTCCAAGACACTGTGGGGCCTAAGTTAGAAGTTAGAGTTCCACAGGACAGTGAGGCATTAGAGGCTGTTGGCTGTCTTCTGGCTACTAGTCACCTCTGGAAAGCCCCCACTTCCTCATCCCACTGAGAAATCAACGCATAGCTTCCTCTGCTGGATTCCTGGGACCTTTGGAGTTTCTTGTCACTTTCCCTTTACATACTTCACACAGATACAATCATACAGGGACCCAGTTCTTTGAAATTAGGAAAATGAGACCGCTGAGTGGGTAAGTGGTGCATGATCTGTGGGCCAGATGACGTCTCTCCTACCTGAGAGCTGCCAACTCCTCCTACCTTTTATCCCTGTATCCCAGTGCTCAAATATCCTGGTCTGTAAGGGGTGGAGATGGGGGCGGTGCCCCAGGGCCATGTTGGAGGTAGAAGCTCTGGAGTGGCTGCTATCTGGGCCATTCTAACAGCTAAGTTAGTGGTGGAGACTAACTCTTCCAGAGGATGGGAGGGGGCTATGAAATTTGTTTCATGTGGCCTCCTTTACTTGCTCCATGTAATGTCCCTTGTCCTAGGGCAATGGAATATGGGCATTACCATCCAGGAGCTCACTGTTGGAGAGAGGAGTGTAGAATTTAGGATTTTGGTTGTGCCAAGTATGGATGTGCTTTGGCACCCTCCTGTGAGGCGAGTTCTTCCGGTTCCCTCTGTTTTCCTGCATGGTGCCTAGGGAGGAGAAAGGCATGCTGATGGATTGGCAGACAGACCAACTGAATCATTAAATAAGACCTGAGATCCTTTGCTGTGCTCTATCCTACAGGTTAATGGAAACAGCGAAGGAAATGACTCGGGAGTCCTTGCCTATCAAATGCCTTGAAGCTGTCATCCTGGGCATGTATCCTTTAAGTTTGTTTGCTTCCATTTACTCCATAGATGGTGGTCTCACTCTGGGGCTAGCTGTGCCTTTAACATCCTAGATCCACAAGATGATGGCTGTTGTTTCCTTGGAGGAAAGTATCAAGCTCTCCTAAGGGTTCCCTTTCATTTCCACCATCTGGAGTTGAACGAAATCAGAGCTTGGCTCCTTGGACCATCATCTGTGTGACCTGTTAGCTAAAGCCTGCCTCCAGGCCAGCTCTCAGGCCAGCCTCACTAGTTATAAGGAGAATTCTAACTTAGAAGAACTAGAGAGTGTGTGTATCATTGTTTTTTGCATTAATCTGTCATTGCAACAGGAAAGACATTTAGGGGAAATGGGATCCTCCAAATCCATCTCCAGGGAAAATTCTTTGAGTGGGTTGTGGAGGAGACCATGTCATGGTATGGTGTCCTGACTACAGAACATAGAGCTGAAAAAGGGGTCCTGTCTCTCCCACACTTTCTGTTCTGTTTTCCACCAGACTCGACTTGGCTCCTCAGCCTAAGGTGAAGATGGCCCAGAAGACTGTGATAGAACTGACATATTAGTGGTGATAGCAATAGAACATGATCTGGTAGAAGAGCAAGGAAACTCCCAGTCCTTTGGGGTAGATGGCTGGAAGGGACAGTGACTAAGGGAACACAGCAAGTCAGGAGCTTGAGAGGGGGTCTGAGGTAAGAGCAGTTAGGTCTTTAGTGCTGTGCTGTTGAGTGTGACCTTTTCCCAAAAGGCAATGGGCAGCCCAGATGGAAGCGCTTGAGGGGAGGTGTACACTTCAGAGCAGTGGGTTTTAGGGCTGATTGAAGGATGGGGCTGGATCTGCAGAGCCAAGGACAAACTGTGACATGAGGGAAATGGGGATGCTTGAACCATGGTCCCGGCAAGGAGAATGGATATCAAGAGATATCAGGGGGGTAGAGTTTACAGGACTTGGAGGCCAGCTGGGTGTAGTTGATGAGCAAGGAGTCAACAAATACAGGTTTCTGGATTGGGTGACTGTCTGTGGAGGATGGGCTGGAGGGACGGGAGCAACCGAGAGGTGAGATACTTCAGCACAGATCCGCAGCAATGAAGGTGGAGGGATGGAGCTGGAGTGGTCATCAACACCACTGATGGACTGATTAGATGTGAGGAGTTAGAGGAGAAAGAGGCTGTGACTCCACATTTCTGGCTTAGGAAATTGGGTGATTGGATAGTAACGCCACTTCCAAGTCCAATGGAAGGACTTAGAAAGGAGGATCAGATTTATAGGGAGGTGAGTTCAGATTTGGACGTGTTGAGTTTGAAATGCCTGTGGGATATCAGGGTGGGATGTCACTGTGGAGCTTGAGGGGTCTCAGTGCTGTAAATGCGAGCTTGGAGCTGTGAGTGTTTGCGGGTGGTAGATAATGTTCAAGGAGTGAGAAGAGAAAAAGATCAAGGATGAAGTCCCACTATTTTGGGGTCTAGTTGGACGCAAAGAGCCCCTAAATGAGACCAAGAAGGACAGCTTGAGAGGTGGAAGGAAAACCAGGAGAAAAAGGAGATGCAGCAGCGAAACGTCAGGTGGCTGAGAACTGGACTGGAGACGGGGACAAGCCTAGTCTGCTTTTCTGATCTCCTGGACATCTTTATGGAAGGAGGAATTGGTGCCCCCTGCAGAGCACTGGCAGGCCTGACCTGAAACACGGTCGTCCACGAGTGCCTGGGCCCACATTGGAAAAATGGAAACTTGAGCTTTATTGAGGCGCCTCCCCAACATTCCTTTCAGACCTCCTCTTTGCTCCCCACAAAGGAAATGAAATGTGTGCCTGGGGAGCCCAGCAGGAGGACAGGACAGGTGGGGACAGCAGATGGCTCAGCGCCCCCCTCCTTTGGTAAGTCAGCCACAGCTGTTGGGCAGAGCCTCCTACAAGTTTAATAAAGGTGAACAATAGTTGGGATTTGCTGGTGGGGATCAGTGAGGGTGATCACAAGCACAGTCCCTTCCCCAGGTGGAAGCTCACTTCAGACCCCCTGCTGAGGGATGTCTGAGTGCACCTGGACAGAGGTCATCTTGCTTTACACAACAGTCATGTACACAATAGTCTTCTCCCTGTGCAATTTGATACATCTAAACCTTACATTAGGTTACGGGAATTACCCAAACCTTTTAGGATTATGGAAATAGACCTGTGACCAGCCTCTGGCCCTTAGTTCTAGCATCGGCCAAATCTGTGGGTAGGGTGCTCTTGGTTGTCCTTTGTTCTTACTGGTGTGACATTTCAGAAAAGTATGGGGAGAGTAGAGAAATTCAGCTCACACTGCCAAACTCAGGGAAATTTGACTCTTGGACACAGACAAGAAACACAGACCTGAATTCTAAAACTTACAGCATCTTTGTCTTTCCTCTTTGCTCTGTGTCAGCATCCCTGTGGCCTGCTTCCCTCTCGGGCACAGTGAAGGACAGAGGTCTGGGATACAAATAGTGACAACGCTGAAACAGGTCTGATTGGCTGTGCTTGGAAGCCTGTGTCCATCCTGGTTTGATCTTGTTTGACGTTAGCCCAGAGTTCAGGATTCATTCTGGTTTTTTTTAAAGATTTTTATTAAAAATATACCTAACAAAGAATATTATATTAGTTTCGGGTGCACACCATAGTTGCTCAACATTTATATACCTAAAGAAGTGATCACCTGAAGCATTTGAGATCTTGCTTCCAGGCAATTGTCATCAGTTTTGGCTCAAATAAATTCTTATAAAAATTTTAAAAAAAAGAAGTGATCACCATAAGTCCAGCAACCATTTGACACCGTACCACACTATCACAATATTATTGACTGTATTCCCTATGCTGTATGCTGTATGTCTTTTGATTTTAAGTGATAACTTTGCTGGGTAGAGTACCCTTGGTGGTAGGTCCTAGCTTTTCGTCACTTTGAATATTTGTGCCAATCCCTTCTGGCCTGCAAAGTTTCTGTTGAGAAATCAGCTGACAGTCTTATGGGAGATCCCTTATATGTTACTAGTTGCCTTTTTCTTTCTGTTTTTAGGATTCTCTCTTTGTCTTTAACCTTTGCCATTTTAATTATAATGTATCTTAGTGTGGGTCTGTTTGGATTCATCTTGTTTGGGACTCTCTGCACTTCCTGGATTTGTATGTCTATTTCCTTTGCCAGGTTATGAAAGTTTTCATTTTCTTCAAATAGGTTCTCAATCCCTTGCTTTCTCTCTTCTCTTTCTGGTGCCCCCATCATATGAATGTTGTTACGCTTGACATTGTCCCAGAGGCCCCTTAAACTATTCTCTTTTTTTTTTTACTCTTTTTTTGCTATTCCGACTGGGTGTTTTCTGCTATTTTGTGTTTCAAATCTCTGATTCAGTCCTCTGCTTCATCTAGTCTGCTGGTGATTTCTTCTAGTGCATTCTTCATTTCAGTTATTGTATTCTTCACTTAGTTTCTATGTCCTTTTTTATGCTTGCTATCTCTTCGTTGAAATTTTCATTAAATTCCTTGAGCATCATTATAACTCTGTCTCTGGTAGGTTGGTTGCCTCCAATTCATTTAGTTCTTTTTCTGGAGTTTTCTCCTATTCTTTTATTTGGGACGTATTTCTTTGTTTCCTCATTTTGGCTGCCTCTCTGTGTTTGTTTCTATGTATTAGGTAGATCTGCTATGTCTTCTAGTCTTGACTGGGTGGCTTTATTTAGTAGGTGCCCTGTGGGGCCCTGGCACAGTTTCCCTGGTCACTTGCTCTGGGTGCTCCCTTGTGTGGGTTGTGTGTGCCCTTGTGTTATAGTTGAGCTGTGGGATCAGTGAGTGGGAGTGACCCTCAGTACAGTTGGCTGTGGGGTTTGGCCACCTCTACAGCTCATAGACTGCTATTCTGGGGGCTTACCCCACTGAGTGGGATTCACCCAGTGGGCATTGGTGCCTGTTGAGACTGCCCTTTGTTGCTTGTGTGGGGCTAATTAGGTGGTGCTCTGCTGTGGTCTGAATCCAACCTCCAGATATGTTGGTTCTGGGACCTCTTGGGAGGGGCAGTGCTGACCTGCTGAGGACTATGTGGTAGGAGCAACAAAGCGATCCACAGTTGTTTGCTGCCTGTACTAAAGTCATAGGCATGTGAGAGGCCACACTGTGAACTGAGGACATCTGCCACCAGTACCAGATCTGGAGTAGGTGCATAAAAAGCTTGGACACCCCGAGGCCTGCTGCCAACTGCTGACTCCCTTAAGGTTCAGACACTCATAAAGCCTCGTGCAAGCTGAGTGAGTCAGGATCTCAGGGAGCAACTAGAATGGGGAAAGTTGTGGTCACCAGGTTAATGTAGCCTCTGGTTTGGTGCCAGTATTGAGCCTGGAGCTACTCAGCAAAAGTCCCAGAGTATACTGAGGCCAGTTCCTGCCCACCTGGGGCCTGTGGACTCCAAAAGTTTTCAAAAAAAGAGTGCAATGTGGGTGGGGCTGGCTGCTTTCCAATAAAATGCCTCTGGTGTTGGGGAAGTTGGGTGGGGTAGGGTCCCAGGGAGTCAGCAGGGCGGAGCAGTGGAGCTCACCAAGCCAATCAGATTCAGTTTTGGCTAGAGAGGGTGGGCTCAACACAGAAAAGATGTTGCCTGCCTGCTGGCTACATGGGAGAAGGCCCCCCTCACAGGGAAAATGGCCTCACTCCAAGGCCACACACTTCAGTCTGCCCCCCTGTATGCCTCTGACGCCCCTGAGTCACCGTTCCTCCGCCGGAGCCCCGGGTAAGTGCCTGTGAGTGAGTGAGTGTGTGTGAGCCATTTAAGAGGACGTCTGAGTTTCCCGCAGCCTTCTGACCCACCCGGATGGTTGGAATCCCCACTGGTTTTCACAGCCAGATGTTGTACAGGCTCCTTTTCCCGGCAACAGTACTCCGGGCTGGGGAAGTTGGTGTGGAGTTGGGACCCTTAGCTCCTCTGGGGTGAACCTCCACAGCTGAGATAGCCCTCCTGATTCTCAACCTCCACATGGAGGTTTGGGGCTGGCCCTTTTCATGTCTCTGCCCCTCCTACCAGTCTTAATGTGGTGTCTTGATATCCTTCGTTATATAACTCTGTTCCGCTAGTCTTCAAATGGTGCTCCAGGTTGATTGTTCCATAATTTAGTTGTAATTTTAATGTGTTCACAGAAGGAAGCAGGCACCGTGTTTTTCTACTCTGCCATCTTGGATCTCTTCAGGATTCATTCTTGAAGAACCTCGTCTTTTGATCTTGCTTGAGTGTGTGCACACTTTCTTGTGCATACTGGAGAGAGAAACTTTTGGTTCCAATTATCTTACGAATCATGGCCACTCTTTTGAGGCCCCTATTGACCCTAGTGGGGCTTAATCCTGGTAGTAAAGTACGATGGTTCATTCAAGTAGCAGGTTTGTTAGTGGAGATGGGTTAGACATATCTCCGGCAGGCTGAATGCTAGGCAGATCTACCAGGAGCTTGGGGCCCTTCTGCTCTCTTTTCCCTAGAGTTCAGGCTACTCCTCTGCTCTCATCTACCCTTCCTTGTCCCCTTCCTCTTGGTTCCCAGTTGTTCCAGGTCCCAGGGCTTTACTGATGGCCATAATGATGGAACGCATCCTAGAGACTGGTGACTTGTGACAGAATGGACTGGTGTTCTCTCCTCTCCTCTCCCCGCTTCCACTTCTCCATTAGACTAGTTTTGGGGCCTCTTCTCTGCTCTCCCTGTGGTCACTGGGCGTGTTTCTCTTACAGCACACCTCACATTGTGGGTTTTTTTCCTCTCAGTTTTATTGAGATATAATTGATATATACATCATTGTAGAAGTTTAAGGTGTATAGCATAATGATTTGACCTACATATATTGCAAATATGGGTATTTTTTAAAATTGTGGTAAAATATTCATAATATAAATTTACCATTTTAACTATTTTTAAGTGTGTAGTTCAGTGGCATTGAGATTATTCCCATTTGTTGTATGGCCGTCACCACCATCCATCTCCAGAACTTTATCTTCCCCAACTGAAGCACCACACCCATTAAACACTAACTCCCCCCCACCCTCCACCCCACCATCCTCAGCCCTTCGCACCCACCATTCTACTTTGTCTCTATGAATGTGATTACTCCAGATACCTCAAAATGAAATTATATAGTATTTGTCCTTTTGTGACTTGACTTATTTCACTTAGCATAATGTCCTCAAGAGTCATCCATGTTGTAGCATGTGCCAGAATTCTCTTCTTATTTAAGGCTGAATAATAATAATAATCCATTGTATCTATAGATCACATTTGTTCATCCATTCATCCATCCATAGACACCTGGGTTGTTTCTATCATTTGGCTGTTGTGACTAGTGTGGCCGTGAACATGGATGGACAAGTATCCGTTTGAGTCCCTGTGTGTAATTCTTTTGGGATATATACCCATAAGTGGAATTGCTGGATCATGTGGTAATTCTGTGTTTAAATTTTGAGGCACTGGCATACTGATCATATTGTATCCATTTTGAGCCTGTCTCCCCACCAGACTTCTGGAGAAGGGCTGCGTTCTTTAGCTCCTCAGCCCTGCCCAGCAGGCTGTCTGCCACAGAAGCTACTCACTCAATGAGTGTTTGTTGCACTGACTTAAACAACTAAGGAATGCCCTTATTCCAGCCCCAGAGCCTCGTCCCAGAAAGCAAGAAAGCATTTATGTAAGAGGACTCAGAAGGATGTGATTTCACTCCCTGACTGCCAGTCGATCTCACATGATCAAGTGAAGAGAAAGCAGGTAACCATTTTTATAGAGAGATGCCCTCTATTATTGAGGGCAGAGGGCAAGGCTGACTTCAGGGCTGGGGTAGGGTTCTGTCAGCTTCTTTCTAATAAGGGTACCAGGATTAGCCCTCCATTGAGTGCAGTCCTTTTAAGTGGAAGGAAATGTATCCTCACAATCGAAGGTTCCTTCTTTCAGCAAGCATTTCTGTGTGCCAGGCCCCTGCTAATCCCAGGGATACTAGGACACACAACACAACCCCTGCTCTCACAGGATACAAACAAACAAACAGAATGTTGAATGATGAGGCACCTAGTGCTATGGGCGTTCTTGTGGGGTGCAATACCTAACCCGGGCTGAGGAAGTTCAAGGAAGGTATCACACCAAGGAACGGGGAGGGGATTATAGTGAGGCTTTTGCATTCAGAGTGCAGCCTTGGTGAGCCCACAGCATCCTTATTACTAATGATTCTTAGGAGACCCCAAGTATCTCTGCCAGGTGTGAATCCCCTGTACTCGTAAGGCTGATGTGTGAGTGAAGCCATAAAAGAAGGGACATGATGTAGTATACAGAGTGTGTTTCATGGCATATGTTTGAGAGTTTCATAGATCACTTTGGTCTCATAGCTTAGTAATATAAAGGCTATGTAAAAGTCATTTAAATTTTTCAGTTACATTTAACTTCATGTTATGGGGGAATGTATGTGCCGAGGACAATGGGCACAGATCTGGTCTCAGGGTGTAGCCTTCACAAATATCATGGGCCTGCCCAGAGGTAGGTCAGGGTCCTAGCCCAGAGTGTGTACTGGGGGGACTCGGGGGGGTGACAAGACTGTACAAAGGATAGACAAGTAGGGACCAAAATCATGGCAGGACTTTGCTAAGGGTTTTGGCTCAAGTCCTGGAGAAGATGACAGACACTGAAAACTTAAGCAGAAGAGTGACATGTACCAAATTTTGGCATAAATGGATCGTTCAGGCCACTGTGTGGAAGGTAAGTTGGAGTGGGGACAAGAAATGGTGAAGACAGATTCTCAGAATGGAAAACTGTACCCACTTGCTGTGCATTTACAGTGCACAAGCCACCATGTTAAGCATCTGGGTTGTTATTTAGGGACAGTCTGGAGACACCAGAGGTTTTCAGCAGAGGAGTGATTTTATGAGTTTCCAATATCCCTCTCCAGAAAAGCTGGGTCGTTGGGTGACCATGCCTCACCAGGGCTGTCCAGACTCTTTGAGATGGACTTGAGGATATGATGCCTCTTGTCCATCATTCCAGGATGTGGCGTCAGTGGGCAGTTGCTTGAAGCTGCACCGTAGGGTTGCTGGGCCTAAATTCAGGTAATAGTGAGAGGCTAGGTTACTCCATCCTAACGGGCCAACACATGGAGAAAACTAGTGATGCCACATGGGTTGGGGATGGAGGGCAGCCAGAGGTTCTGGTGTTGCAGGCAACTTTCTGTGTAGTACCCACGGCTGCTGCCAGGGCTGTGACGGGGCCAATGAGAGGAGCAGATGAGGTGCACACATGACCTATTCTCACACCCTTCTGTCCCTTACCATCTAGATAATCAGGCAGTCTGTCTCTTACATCTCCATGGCCTTGTCTGGGTTCTGTTTGTCTTTTCTCCCCTGCTTGAAGAGGCCTTTAATTCCTGGTGTATCCCACATACTCCAGCCAGAATTAACTTCTGAGAATATCATTCTGATTGTATTAAAAAAAAAACCAAAAACCATTCATAGCTTATCATCCCCGTAGAAAACCTAGGAAGGAAAAGGGGGCTTGTTACTGTTTTGTTTTACATCTATTTAAGTACTAAAGAAGATGGCAAGTTTTTCCTCTTTGTCCCATATTCATTTGGTTTTGGTTTGTGCCATATAGTACTAGGTACTCCAAGATAATCAAGTGATTAGTCTGGAAAAGGTTAGCTGTGGTCCTGCTCAGAGGTGGAGGGATGGACTCACCGACTGAATGGGCTCCTTTCCCTTCTTGGGAGTCCAGGCTCTGAATTTTCAAGGCCTCCTCTCTCTTCCTTAACTCAGATTGTCTAAGATACTTAACCAATGGACAGCCTTCCATCGAGCGATTCCCCATCAGCTTTAAAACCTACTTCTCAGGAAACTGCTTTCACCATGTTGTGCTGGGGATTTATTGCAATGGCCGCTATGGCTCACTGGGCATGAGCCGAAGGGCTGAGCTGATGGACAAGCCGTTGACCTTTAGGACTCTGAGTGACCTTATCTTTGACTTTGAAGACTCCTACAAGAAATACCTGCACACAGTCAAGAAGGTCAAGATTGGGCTGTATGTCCCCCATGAGCCTCATAGCTTCCAGCCTATTGAATGGAAGCAGCTGGTCCTCAACGTCTCAAAGATGCTGAGGGCTGACATAAGGAAGGAGCTGGAGAAATATGCCAGGGACATGAGAATGAAGGTAGGTGCTGGGAAGGCAAAGGAGTGATGCAAGAGAGTTCTTTATCTGTTCCTCCCTCCCCCCTCTCCCTCTTGCCCCATACACCATATTTTTGGGATGGTCAAAAGTTTCTTGAGGTTATCTTGCTTGGTAGCCACTCTGAAAACAAAAAAAGATAAGTCACTTGCTATTTGACATGGACAATTCAATGCTCTCTTTGCATGTACTACTTCAAAACCCAGAGTTTAGATGTTACAGTTAAAGCAATGTCTTGGCCTGCAATTCCTTCTATGAAATCAATCTAAAATGTTTGTCATTTTCTATTAAGGCTCTAGCTCTGCCTTGTCTTTGTAATAGAATGGCCAGTAATCCCAGTTGTTCTGAAACTGAAGGGTTTCCCAGGACATGAGATTTTCCGTATTTAAAACCAGGAAATCCCCGGGCAAACTAGGATGAGTGGGTCACCCTACTTTATGACGTGTTGCATAGTCACGTTGTATCTCTGCTTTGCTTTATAAGTTGCAAAGCCCTTTGGCAAAAAATTCTGACCGGGTGTCACAAAAGCAAACAAAGCAGCATGCATGGTGCTGGCTTTGTATAAACTGTACTCATAAGCCCTTCTTCTTCCTACCATGTCACTTCCAAGATGACATGATGCCTGCTTGTCCTTGTCCGTCCAGGACTTGGGGAATCACTGAAAGAATGCTCTGCAGACACTGAGGAGCACAGGGGAAAGGATTGTCTGAATTCAGGCTTTCTTGTCTTTAGCACGTGGGGACTTGTCATCTTCCGTATGCGGAACCTGGAGTGGAGATTCTTGATTAATTGAAACCACTCTAGAACAGGCAATATACATGGGACTCTGTCTTCATGAGACAGGAATTTGCTGAGCAACTACACACAGCCCCCGGAGGCTGAGGCCCTGTGCTCTGCTTCCTCTCTGTGCCGTGGAAAAGCAGGCACAGTGTCATCATATCACCTCCTGGGAAGTGGTACCTTTGCTTCTCGCCAGTGCAGAACGAGAGAGGAGCATCTGTATCTCAGACTCCTCCCGGAAGTCTTCCAGCTCAGGGCCTTCTAAACCATGGGGTCACGAACGGGCTGGGGGCTGGGATGCCGCGCTGTGGGAAGACACGAGGGTGGGGTCTGTGTGGTAACTCCTCATCTCGCCTTCAGATCCTGAAACCTGCAAGTGCCCACTCTCCAACCCAAGTGAGAAGCCGGGGAAAATCCTTGTCCCCCCGAAGGAGACAGGCAAGCCCCCCGAGACGGCTCGGCAGGCGAGACAAGTCGTGAGTAGTATTTCCTCTAAGCCTAACACACCCATTCGTGGGGTTGTCCTGGCCCACGGGAACAAAGCTGTGTCCTGGGCTTGGCATTTGAACCAAACGGGGAGCTCCAAGTCCTGCCCTTCATTCAAGGGACATCTTTTATGGGAAAGGATCTACCATGCACATCACCCCCATTCTTCTTACTCTACTGACTGAGCTGTAGACACAGTTGGAGGGATAAGCCCCAGACACGGTGAGATGAAGGGTAGCCCGAAATCCTGGCAGTATGGAAGGAGCAGTGGACTTAGAATTAGGAAACTGGGTCGGGAGCCAGCTCAGTGCTGATAACCTATGTGACAGATATGTCGTGAAAGCTTTCTGGGCTTAAATTCTCTCATCTCCAAAATGAGACTGTTAGAATTGATGAACTTTTCCTAAAACTCTGTAGCACTCTGTGTGATTGCCCTCCATGGATGGTGGCATCAGAAATACCCACAGGCTCTTCCTCTTCCTTGGCTGACTCTACGCTCCCCTGTTTTAGCCCTGAGGCTAGTAACTCCACGCCAACTTCTTAGGTCGAAATGACCCACTTAAGAAATGACAGATTGCAGATGCTAAGGCTGCCCAGAGTAACCAGTGAGAATCCACTGGCAAATATTTGGGCCATAATTACACTGGGAAAAAATACTACTTTTATTAATAACGGCCGCATGCTGTGTCACGTGATGTTCTCACCATGCTGGGCCATGTGGCACAGTGCACAGAGGTCCAGGTTGAGCAGCCTGGGCAAATCCTTTGGGAGCCTTTGTTTCTTCATGTGACCAAGAAGATAAAACTGCTTTCCTTGCCTACCTTACAAGGTGTCAGGAGCAAGTTAGAAGAGGTAATGAGAGGGATTTGTTCATTATTATCCTATCAATCCTGTAGAGGAAGCAGGCAGAGTTTTACAATTTTCATTTTCCAGTGAAGAAACCAGAATACAAAACAAAGTGGTTCTTAGTACTGAGTTTGTAGCTGGTCAGTGATGGAAGTGGGGCTAGAGCCCAGCTCCCCTGACTCTGGGAAGGTGGTGAGGAAGAGGAGTGTTGGATCTGTCTGAAGAACAGGACAAGACGAAGTGCTGTCCGTGCCAAGGAAGGTTCCTGGTGTGTCTCCAACCTACTTCCTACTGCAACCCCAGGGCTCAGCATCGACAGCCAGGACGGCCTTGGCTAAAATGACCGGAGTCCAGGATTTGAAAGGGGAGAAATGACAAAGTGGGGGGGTTGGGTGGTCCTATAGCAGGAGAAGCTGGAGATCAGGGTGGTTTCAGCCTAGGTTTGTCCTTTCAGGGAGCAGGATGGCTTCAAACATTTCAGACGTGGCCTCTGACCCTAATCCTGCTCCTGATGCTGACCGCCATGCTTGACCCTTGACCCTGACTCTTACCCTGTCTCTCCTTCCTGATTCAAACAGCCATTCTTTCATTGCTTTCACTGAACAAAGTAGCAGTGGTCTCAGAAGACTGTGAACATGTAAACCCTTCCCATAGAGTGAGTGACCCAGAAATAGGAATCTGATTACTCATGATGCAGGGGAGGGGGGCCCTTTAAGCTGATTTGTTCTCCTTTCTGCCAGAGGAGGGTTGAGTCCTTCTCTTTGGGGCTCCCAATCTTCAGCAAATGTTGAGCAGTCCCCAAAGTCCTCTTTCCTCTGGCTGCGATCCCAGAGCACTCGGAACCCTAAGCATTCTACCTGCTTGATTTAGGCACAGAATGGATGAACACTGTTGTTTTTTAAGAGGATTCCTGTTGGAAGCATTTTACTTGGATCCTCAGGAACTTTGCAGCCCAAGGCTTGTTAACCAGGAAAAGTTACCATGATTGTCCGGAGATGGTAAAGCTGATAAGATCTTAGAAACTGGTTGTGCAGACAAAAGTCAGGATGATAAGCTACACGATGGTGGTGGCGGTGGCGGTGGCGGTGGCGGTGGCGGTGGTGCTTTGAGAAGAGTGGAAGAAGAGGGGGGCTTTGAGTCTGGACCGTGGAATTTGAGGTGCTTCTTAGGCATCCAGGGGGAGTGTCTTAGAAGCTGCTGAAAAGCGCAGGTCTGGAGTTTGTGGAAGTTGGGGAATAGAGATAATATTAGAACCATCTACTTAGAAGTGACAGCTGAAACGATAGCTGGATAAGTTTGTGAGGAGAGTGAGAAGAGAAAAAGAAGTGATGTCAAGGCCCTAAGGAGGCCAGAGGAAGAACCAGAATAGGAGGTTGGCAAGGAATAATTAGAGAGAAGGGCTGGATTAGAATGTGCAGGGCATGGGTATGTCTGCAGAAGACAGTGGTTGAGAGGGCAGGGCCAAAGAAGGGGGAATGAGGGAGGGTTTAAGGTAGATGAGGTAGAAGTGGACGGACTAGACATTAAATGGCTTTTATCCTGCCAGTGAAGGAGGCCTGGTCACCCAGTGGGAGTGAGGAAGTGTGGGTGGGTTATCAGTACAGGATGAAGAAAGGGCTGCATACAGCACAAGGGCCCCGCTGAAGATACAGAGAAGGGTCCTGTCACTCTTGGGCATGCGTAGACTCACCCAGAGGGCTTGTCGAACCAGATTGGTGGGGGGCATCGCTTAGTGTTTCGGACTCAGCAGACCTGGATGGGGTCTGAGAACGTGCTGTTCTAACAAGTTCCCAAGTGATGCTGATGAGGTAGGTCCAGGGACCACACTTGGAGATCCACCATTTGCTCAGTCGGTTTGGGAGAACTGGGGGTTGGCCTTAAAAAATAACAGTATGTTAAGATGAAAGTACATGGTTTGCTGAGAGGGGAAGATGAGGCCATCGAGTGGTTCAGCAGCTCAGCCCTGCCCAGTCCTGCCTGGGCTTCTGGATAATGAGGTTACTGAGGTGAAGTCAGAGGATGTGACACTGGCTTGGCCCCATGTTTGGGCCCCACTAAAGTCCCTCTGTGTGGAACCAGCACTCTTTCTCCTGGGGGCCAGATAGAGAAATTCAGTTCTTGGTCCTCCCCTGGGCCATGCCCATATCCTAATCTCTGGCTCCTTTGTCATGCAGCCAAGGCAAGCGTCCATGTCCGTGTCTGCAGAGGACAGCTGTTAGACCGCCACAGTTGTGAGTGCAAATCCACTTTCCAGTGTCAGGCCCCGCTCGCTCTCTCCCCTCCTTCCCACCTGAAGTGTGGGAGGGGGCCTGGGAATGGGGAGCAAGACTAGGGACAGGGAAGTCACCAGAGGGGTCGGGAAGGAAAATCTGCAGAAAGGTGGGGATTCCCTTCCATCCCCCTCCTCCCTCCATGCTCAGCGTGGAGACCCCAGAAGTGCCGAGGTGATGGTTCATTGTTCACTGAAAACAACCTCTTCCAAAATGGTGAAGAGTGGCTGCCACCAGCCCCTGAACCCCCAGACCCATGTCCTGTCCCCACAGCCTTTTGTCTTGGGCAAAGCCCTAATTCCAGCGGCTCTTCATGCACTCCTCTCAGTGGGTCAGAATTTGGGGATATTTTTTTCACAGTTAGAGCCAGTTGGCTTTGGAAGACTGACCATCAAGGGAGCCCAGGTAGCTTGTAGGTTCCTGTGGACAATTTTATATGAGCAAATCCAGTAAGACCATGGTTATTGTTGGTGATGGGAGCCTTCGTCACTTCTTTTCTCTTTTCTCCATGCTTGGAGGTCGGGAAGGGAATCTACATGGCAAATATCTTAGCTGAAGTTTCAGAATGGATTGAGGTGTTATAAGAGAGAAGATTCTCTCCCTAATTCCTTCTACACCCTGATTTCTGAGCTGCAGGGCTGGGTAAGGGATTACAGAGGCTGCCATGTTGGAAGAGAGTAAAATGAAGGGCTGAGAGAGGTGGGGACCACGAGAAGAACTGAGGCACCAAGCCCCTCCCTCCCTCTCCAGATCCCTGCTTCTGCCATTGCTACACCACTGTACCCGGACACCCTGGTTCCCAGGGGTGTGTCTGGAGAAAAGCAGCTTCTCAGCTTCTACCCCTGGCCTTCACCAAGCAGGCTTTTCTCCATGTAATCTTGCTTTGGGCAAGGAAATGAGAAAGTAACCAATTTGGTTATGACCCACTAACTCCACCAAACTCTGGGAATCCTACTATAGAATAGTCAGGACTCGGAAGAGTTCGGTGACTCTGTCACTGTTATTATTTCCGCATTACGTAAGGCCATCAAGTCATTTCTAAATGTGTTGGGTTCCATCATAAAGCTGAGGCGTGGCCCAGAGGGTGGAAAATGACCATAACAGGCAAGAGGCCCATCAGCTGTGGGGTCCCAGCCCATCTGTGTGGATAATTTTAGTGGCTTTGTACCCCCATCCCCCTCCTCCCTACACCTGGAGCTACTTCCAGGCCTGCATTCCTCTCCATTTTTGTACTTGTCTGAATAATCCTTCTGGAAAGGAGGATCAGTGTCACTGGGTTGACAAGAGTCAGCTGAGTGGGAGGGCAAGTCGCAATGGCTGCGACTACCGTGTTTCCCCCAAAATAAGACCTGGCCGGACCATCAGCTCTAATGAGTCTTTTGGAGCAAAAGTTAATATAAGACCCGGTCTTACTTTAAAATAATAAAAGACCTGGCATGATATAATATAATATAATATAATATAATATAATATAATATAATATAATATAAATATAATATAATACCGGGTCTTATATTAATTTTTGCTCCAAAAGAGGCATTAGAGCTGAGGGTCTGGCTAGGTCTTATTTTCAGGAAAACACAGTAGCAGCAGCTGAGACAAAGTTTCAAAAGGGAAACAGAGACTCCTCCACTCTCCACCCACCAATCCTTTCTCATACTCTGCTCCCCAAGGAGTGTTTAAAGCACCTTCCACACAGAATAGTAGAGTTGTTTCCTGTGGTTCTTAAAGAGACAGGGAGATGGAGGTTGAGATCCATGTTTAAAAGATCTTCTGTGAACTTAAATAAACCTCCTCCTTCACAGGCCTCCTCCTCAGTCGCCTTGTAGCTCTTTCTTCACTGAGGGGCGGTCACAGTGGTTCTCAACAGGGGCCAGGATCCCCTCTGGGGGAGAATGGTTAGAAATGCGGTGGGACGGGAAGTGAAGACCGTGCTCCCCACTAGGGCCTGGGGGCCAGGGATGGTACATGTCCTATGAAGCTCAGGACCACTCTCCCCAGTAAAGAACTGTTCTGCCTACAATGCTGCAGCACCCCCACTGAGAACCACGAGTGCCCTCTGGGGTCCTTTGCCTCTCTGACCGCCCAGGGCTCTGGGCTTGCTGCCTGTGACCTGAACCTGGGAGCATCGGGATGAGCGGACAGTGGTTTTCTGGCTGGACTACCTGTGTTAGCATGAAAGCAGCTCCTACGCAGTGGCGTGACCGTGTGGAACATTCTTCTAAATTGGGCAGGAGTCCCTGAGGACACATGACAACCTCTTTGTCTTCTTTCTCATCGGCTCCTGTTTTCCTCTGTCCGTCCTCCGCTCCTCTTTGCTGTTCATAATTCTTTTCCTCTTTTTCTTTTTCTTTAATTTGACTTTTTCATTCTCTCTCTCTGTATGGGAAAGCCCAGTTTTTGTCCTGTGTAGGGAACCCCCCCCCCCCCCCCCCAGTTCTTCCCTACGGTTTCTCTCTTGTGCGTCTCCTTTACTATTCATCCAGGACACTTCATTTCTGACACGGCTGGTCACCAAATATGTGGAGGTATTTCCCCCCACACCAAGCAATTTTTGGCAACACCAGCTTGGTGTCCTACAATTGAATTCAGTTCTGACACTATCTGCCAGGAGACAGCGTCAGGTCCCACAGGTTAAGGGCCCGGGTCTACAAGACAGCCTCCCCTTGTGCCCACTTCAGACTCTAGTCGAAAGTACCAGTTTACCACCCATGCTTCTGACCGACCAGCTATAGAGCAGAGGTTGCAGTGACCCCCATCTCAGGTTCAGTTAATTTGCTAGCACAGCTTACAGAATTCAGGAAAACATTCACGTTTACCAGTTTATTGAAGGATATGATAAAGGAAGGATGAACAGCCAGATTAAAAGATACATAAGGTGGGGTCTGGGAGGGTCCCAAGTGAGGGGGTTTTGTCCCCGTGGGGTTGGGTGCATTGGCCTCTGAGCATGGATGTGTCCACCAGCCTGGAAGCTCTCTGAACCCCGTACTTATGGGATTTTTGGGGAGGCTTCATCACAAATGCATGATTGATATTAGGTTGGTGCAAAAGTAATTGTGGTTTAAAAGGTTAAAAAAAATTGCAAAAACCACAATTACTTTTGCACCAACCTAATAATTAACTCCATTTTCAGTCCTTCCCCCTCCTAAGAGAAGGGGCGATGGGCTGAAAATTCCAAGCTCCTAATCATGGCTTGGTCTTTCTGGTGACCAGCCACCATCCAGGAGTCCACTCAGAGTCACCTCATTACCATAAAAGATGCTTCTAGGGCTCTTCACATGTAGGAAATGGGATGAAGACCAACTCATATATTTCTTATTATAAATCATAATGTCACAGTCTCTACGGCTGTGGCTGTCCTGGGCTTTGCTCACCCTGCCTGACACCCTCAGGGTTGCGGAGGTCAATAAGCCCCACCTTAAGATAAGGTCTCCTTTCACTGCTGGGCCGCAAGCTGGTCAATGGCCTTCCCGCTCCAAGTTGTCATGAAGGATCAGGAAGCTGCCTCCAGGCATCTGGCTGAGTGAGGGCAGGTCTGGTGCTGTTTAATGACGTCACAAATCAGTTTGTTCCCCTGTGCTCACCACACTGAAGTCACTTTGAACAGGGCCCCGGAAGTCATTGTCTTTAGATCCCAAATGAGAAAATATCCCCAAGGGTTGAAAGGAGAAAATTTCCTTAGCATAGAAGATAAAAGGGGTTGAGAGAGAGAGAGAAAAAAAAAAACTAGAAAGGCTATGGAGGGAAAAGTAAAGTAAAACCTCCAAGATGATGTAAAGTTTATTTCCAGAAGCCCAGAGAAAGTAGTTTCCCACCCAGAAGAATGCCCAGTTTAGTTCCCCACGGGATTTCACGTGGGCCAGGGCCCCTGGGGATGCTTGGGGAAACCGAGATGGAGTGATGGGCCTTGTCAGGGGAGACCACAGGCAGAGTGAGCCCGGGGCATCCAGAACTGACTCTTGCAGATAGTCAGAGTTGGGGTTCCTAGAGGGGTTCCGTCACAGAAAGGAGAGGTGAAATCAGAGCCCTGAAGGTGTGCTCTGGAATCTCAAACAGTGGCTGGTGGCTCCCGCCTGGGGAAGCCTGAAGGAATGGGCAAAGGGCTGGAGAGTCTCTTTAGAGCCAAATCTCTCTCAGCTGAGGCCTATTTACAAAGCAAGTTCAGCTGTCTGTCCTGCCAGCTGCCAGCGGGGTGCCTGCAGTCCTGGGAAGTGAGGAATGTGAGTGAGGAGCACGACTGGCCTTGAAGGAGGGGGACAGGTGTGAAGGAGCCACTCTACCCCAGTGCTCCTCCAGCTGGCCTGCCCAAATAGGCCGGAAATCCTGAATCGGGGCCTGGCCTGCCCTGGTTCCTGCCACACTAGACAAGAGAGGAGGGCCTGGGGCCTCCGGTTGACTTGTAAATGCCGGGCAAGCACCATCCCGATTTAATCTGTTTCACATCCTTAACAGATTAAGAGGTTAATGGTAGAGTTGCATATTTACTGTATGTCCCTTTCTAGAATCCTGAGTTCACAAAGAATACAGCCAAAGTGTGTCTGTGTGTGAGGGTGAGTGCATGTGAACACATGGACATGTGCGCCCCCACCCAAAAGGGTAGTGTGACCTCGGGGGAGACAGGAGCAAGAAGCATGGCTGGGCTGACTGGTGGCCCCCATCAGGCAGCCCCAAGTGACATAGATGGGCCATGTCCCTGAATTATCTTACACTCAGAGGGGAGACAAGAGGTAAATTTGCATCAGAAGAAAGGGAATGGATTTTGGCTCCACTGAGGGCAGGAACTACTACTCTTTGTCTTGGTCACCCCAAGGTTCTTGGGTTCTAGAAGGTTCTTGGCACAAACTATTGCGTAATAAATCCTTGTGAATGAGTGAGTAGCAAGCAAGTTTCAGGAGCCCTGCTTTTCGGCTGCCACTCAGGCCCTCTGACCAATCCTGCCCAACAACAGCCGGGCAGAGGACGTGGGGGGCGTTGAGAAGTGAGGAGAGGAGATGCCCCCAACACAGCCCTTGATCAGAGGTACAGAAAAGGGACTGAGCGGTTTAGGGGGAACCCTGTAGGCTTTCCTTCCACTTACTGCTTCTTTTCTTAAACCCAGTGTCGCACAGACACATGCCAATTTGTATGTTCAGCCCCAGGATGTGATGTGCGCCCCACTTTGGTCCCCAATATGCTGCCGTCACTTTCTGGTTCTGAGGCTTCTTGTGGCTTCCCTGACGCCCTCATCCAATCCAGCTGAGCTCTTCCTCTTCACTGAGGCTGCCTCAGGATGTGTGAAGGACGGTATGTTGCCCGGCACATGTAGGAGGTGGTCCACTCTCCCCCAACTGTCAAGGTTTGGGGAGCGGGGGTGAATACTAGGAGTATGTCCCACAGAATACCTTCTCTGTGGAACCACCACCTGTCCTCCCTAACTTACCCCCCCTGCCGACAGCCTGTGTCACAGCTGACCCTGGAATGCAGGCCGGAGGTTGGGGTTCAGGATAGACTTCGGATCAGACCGTCAAGCGGTCACCCTAGTTCATCCTGGATACACTTATGTGACAACAGATGAGGCAGGGATTATCCATTTGTGTGCCCCCTCCTTCCTTGCACAAAATGCATCAAAAGAAAGTTCCCTAGGGATCCCTGTTCCCCTAAAACAGAAGGCGGCCTGAGAGCCTTTCAAAAGAAAAACCCTTATTTGGACTGGGGAGGGGTTTTGAGAAACATATCGTTCTGTCTAAAATATAACCCTAGATCTGATGAAAGGTTCTGGGCAAGTGCAAACCCGGCTGAATCATCGCCCTGGTGCGTGTGTTTCTGAAAAATAAATCCCTTTGCAATGTTCTAATTATAGCCAGGGAGCCCTTGGAAGAGGCCTTTCCCCACACAATAGCTCACCCAGCTCTGGCCCTCAGAGGAGCTGGCAAGGACTGAACAGGATTTCTGGCTGGGCCCTGCAGGCAGGTGGCATGCTGTGCTAACCCACTTCTGTGCTTCGCCAGGCCAGGCAATGGCAGCGGTGTGGCTGTGAAAGGAAAGGGTTTCATCTTCCAGGCAGTTCACCAGGAACCTCAGTTTAACTCATTTCCTGCCAGTATTAGACTTTTGTTTCCTCCTCTAGATTCTGGGTTCCTAGGGGGAGGTGGGCAGGGTGGGATGCAGAGGAAAGAGACAACCTAGTTCCTTTCCTCTGGAAACCCTCAAGCTATCTGTCATTACTTAGCTTTCCAAGTGGGCAGGTTCCCCAAGTGGCTTTCAGAGGTTAGCTAAAGCCTCTCCTACCCAGGAAAAAAAATATATATATATATATTCTTCCTACTTGTTAATTCTTAGAATGTTGTCATGGTGACTTGGATTCTTAGTTTAGGACTTTGTCTCTGTTAAAATAAAAATATCCCATGATAAGGGTGACATAATGAAGCCTTATCAGCCCTTTACACGTTAGTGAGAACTCGACCAAAGTTTATTGAGAGGTTCAGGATATTCAACTGTAGCGATTCATAGATGAATTCATTTGATCCTGTTCTCAAGTTGTTCAATCTCTGAGGCAGGCACAGGATTATGAAAGTGCAGGACTCCTGAACTGACGTACAAAAAGAAATGCCATAGCATACAGAGCAAGGAGCCGTGTAGGCGGTGAGGGAAGGAAGTCAGGAAATACTTCACAGAAGTGGCAACTTCGGGGTGCACTTCGGAGGGGTGACAGGAAGACATGCGGGAGGGCATTCCATAGGCCAGGTGCGGAAGCAGGAGTGGCCACGGTGTCATCCTCAGGTGTTTGGGAGGGTCCTTGCGTGGAGTGCAGGAGGACAGGGGCAGTTTGCGTCATGGTTAAGGGCATGGGCTCTAGATTCTGGGACAAACTCTGGCTCCACCATTTGCTAACCATATGAGTTTGCTTTGAGCAAGTTCCGTAACTTCCAGTGCCTGTGTTTTCTCCTCTGTTATATGGGTAGGAATGGTATCAACCCCATAAGGTGATGGTATTAATTAATCCATATAACCCTCCTAGAACAATGACTGGCACATTGGAAGGCTAACAGTTTAGAACGGTAACTTTTCAGGGCCTGGAGGCATAGGGGAACTGGAGGAAGTGCTAAGGAAAGGTTTAGAAAAAGGAGGCCAGACCCCCAAGTGAAAGTGCACCTATTTCCAAGGCTGCCGATAGCAGAACAGGGGTAAAGGGAAAGGGTGAAGTTTTAGGGACTCACAAACCATGAAAAATGTGAAAATTCTGTTCCTCAGGGCTGAGTGGCTCCACAGGGAGGAAATCAGGTGAGTGGCCACCTGAGAACTCAGAGCAGGTGGCTCGCCCATGGCTTGGTGCTGCTGGGGTCTGGGGAAAGCCCACGTTACAGGGTTGAGTGGGTCGGCTTGGGTCCCCTTGACCTTCCCATAGCCTGTCCTGCTACCACCAACTTTCCAGCAGGGGCTGTTGGTCCAAAGACTGAGGGAGAGAAAATAGGTCAGTGCAGTTCCTTTCCAGCACCTGAAAACTGTGGTAAGCTAGTGTCTTATTAGCATTACTTTCATATGTGAAGGGCAGCATGCGTTTCCGGAGGAGAGGTGTGACTTGGTGTTGAGGAAGGTGCCAGGCCAGGAAGAAAGCACGTGCAAGAAAGGTTCAGAAACTAGGGTGAGCGACTCGGTAGGTGCTGCAAGGACCATGGCACAAGGAATTCTCCTGTTAGCACAAGAACTGCTTACTTTTCAGAGACAGTGGGAGATCTGAAGAGTCACTGTGGCTTAGGGCCTCCATAGGACCTAAGGTTCCAGGGAAGAAGACTGACTCTTAGAAGTGAGTCTCTGGACTCCATTTAGGGTTGCTTGTCCTGAGTGGAATTATAGAGAACATGCTAGAAACATGTTCTCCTTACTCCACACACTAACCTGCCTTAGGCCTCCTCACCACCCACTGTTCGTAGCATTGTCTGAATTTGCGTGTATTAGTGAGTTAATGGAGGGAAATGGTACCAGTTAGGGTTGGCTTTGGCCACGGGGAAGGTTAAGTTGAAGCTGTGGCTTAACCATGATTCACCATAACATGAAAGAAGCTCAACAGAGGTGGTGGGGGGGCGTTTTACTGCTCTGCCTTTTTAGTGTGCCACTCGAGGGGCCAGCCCCAGCCATCACTTCTGCAGGAAGGAAGAGAAAGAAAGAGATGAAGGGCACGTGCCAGCTGTCGTTTGAAGAGGTGTTCTGGTAGCTGATGGCCACACCCCGCTTCCTCTTCATTCTTGTTGGCTACACCTTAGTCCAGGCCATGTCCAGGTTTCAGGGAGGCTGGGAAATACAGTTTGTATTCTAGGCAGCTCTGTGCCCGGCTAGAAATCAGAGGTGTCTTTAGTAAGGAAGAAGGGGAGAATGGATGTTGAGGTAATTTATATTTGGGTAAGGAATATGCTTACAGAGTTACAATACCCGGAGAGGTCGTGTGGAAATCATATTTTAATTGGTCTAGGAAATGACTCCCACTTAATCTTTTTCCAAAGCAAGGAATACAGATGAGTGCTTCAAGCTTAATCTTTGAAAAAGTGAATTTTTGATTACTGGATTTTCTAAAAGTAGGGCACATGGGGGAGGGGAGAACACAATGTTTAGGTGTAATTGTATATTACAGTTAGCACAAGAACGGGAAAGTACTTTTAAAAATGTGTTAAGAGAGGTGTTTTGCCACTGAATGATTTTGCATATTGACGTGCTTTTTCGGATGAATTCTGAAAGGGTCACCCTGATTTTGTACCTTCACCTCTGGAATAGTAACCTCTGTCAGAGATTCACCTCTGGAATAGTAACCTCTGTCAGAGACAACCGAGACCCGCCCGAATCGGGGTCGCTTGAGATGGCTTGCAGCTGCTGGGCTTCCCCCATGGCACAAACACTAGGAAGCCACGGTTTTGGGAAGCATTCGGCTCAGATTTTTAGTTTTCCTGTAATGTATGTGACTTTTTAGAACCTTGTCAAGTTCACAGGGACAGGGTTTCCGAAGTTATAGCGTGACCCAATTCAGGCTTCAAGTTGAACCAACTCAGTCAGCAATCTGTAAAACTGTTTGGCACTGTAGGCTGAAAGCCTATTACAATGTTCCTTAAACTGAGTCGAGGCCCCTAAAACTAAGTGTTCTTTCTCCATCCCATCCCTTTTGCCCCACCCCCTTTCTGTCTTTTACCCTTAGGCCTGCTCTGCCTGAAAAGAAGGTGGCTGATCTCAGCACTCTGAATGAAGTGGGCTATCAGATCCGAATTTAGGCAAAGCCATACACCAACCAGCAAGAGGGCTTCGATGGTGCTTCTCTCTGCACTTTACCCAGCATCTTCAGGAGGAACTGCAACTATTTATTAAGAACTTGTGAATTTTATTTTTAAGGCTTCACTTGGAAATAGAATGAGTGGGCGGAAACCTGAAAATTCACAAAGGGGCAACTATGAAAAGGCTAAAATCATAAACCCCACTGGGGTTGGACTGCCTCCCTCACTCCAGATAGAAAGGATAATACCATAACTGTAGTTCTGTATTTTTCCACTTACATTCTTTTACTTGCTTTGAACATTCTGTAAATGTTCATGAAATCCTCCCTCCCACTTTTGATATAGTAAGGTAACTCAATCAGTGTTAATGTCTTTTGCAGCAATAACAGAGGCAAAGATTGGTGGGTTGTTTTTAAGCAGTCAATATTACCTCAGCATCTTGACATCAGATATGCAAACTTAATGGTTTTTTTTATATATATATATATTCTATTTGTATTGTTTCCCCAGTATTTCCCACGGGGATCTCCACAAAGTTTGGAAATCTTTTCCTGGTGCATACATGTGATGAGATTTAAGGTATTATATGCAAGTGTTTTGCTAAAAAGCACTGAAATTCTTTTGGCAATACGGGAAACCATTTTCAGGATCTTGGAGTTACTTCTTTCTTAATCTTTCTTAAAGCATTCACTGACAGCAGTTTTTGTTCTTTCAAAAACAAAACAAAAAAAAGCACGTTCAGAAGCTAGTCTATGTTCTGTCACTAACATTTAAACTTTGCAGACTCGAGCAAAAAACACAGGTCACACACTATTATAAAAATGTAGCAGTATTGCAATAACCTCTGGCAATAACACTCAGAAAGGCAAATCAGTAGGTCTCCAGAAACAGGTAACCTTTCTGTTCACATTTCATCAGATTTTTCAACTCTGAGGCAGGCCTTGATTCTGAAGGACTCGTTGTTGTTAGAGACGTGTTCTGATGTCTTATATTAAGACCAAATGTGGCGCAATGTGATTATTTTCCAGTATCTTGCTTTTCAGTACCACTTCATGACATTTAGGAAGTGGTATTGGAAAATGCAATGAGTTAGAGAAGTGGAACTTCTTTTTAAATGGAAAAGTCTTTAAGTACAATGTTACACCTTATAGCGTGACTTAATTCCTGAAGCAAGTATGACTATCTGGCCTGCATATGGTAGTTACAGTGTAACTTCTGGCTGCAGACCCCACAGAATAACTCTAACAGCATACCAAGTCTGTTTGTTATCAAGAGTACAGCTTCCCGTTTCATTTGTTTTAATAACCATGCCAACTCATGAGACCAAAAGGCCTATTTAAGTGACATCTGCTAGTCAACAAAAGTGTTACTTTAGTCTTAGTGCTTCCCTTCTGGCTTTCTTTGACTGAGGGTGATTTTAGGAAGTGAGTAAAAAAATAACCTGCTCATTGAGGTTATTTATCTGAGGCTGACGTGGAGAGCAAAAGGACTTCATCCTTTAGCCATGTGCACAGGAGCTCACTTTACCCTAAAAATCAATATTACTACTGGAAAGTACTATTTTCTTAAAGAAGTCTAATGACCTTTACATGAACAGGAGCAAGTAAGTATACATCTCGATTAGATTAAAATATGGCATAAGTTACAAATTCTGAACTTAATCACTTTCTTCAAGAATAATATCAGTTAGTAGAGTTTGAAACGAGTTAATCTTTGTATATCTTCATAAGGCAAACCCATTTGCAGCCTCATGGCCACAGGTATTTAGATGTTTGGAGTGAGTGAATCATTTCATTCTCATTCTAAAACAAACTGACTCCTCTCTGAGATATTACACACACACACACACACACACACGGTGCCAAAAAAAATGTACACACATTTTAAGAAAGGAAAAAACTATGTTAAAGTTGTAATACTCAATATATGCCTATAACAAAAGATGAATACAAGTCGCGTATGCATTTTTTTGGCACCCCTGGTATATACATCTTATCAATCTGAAACTTTATTATATCCAGTAAGTAGAGAATAATATTGCAATCATTCTACGAACTTGGAATAGGATTTTCTAAGCATTACTTAAGTACTGTCCCAACTAAAATATAGAAAGTCAATAGTTGCATAGCCTCGTTTCCGACAAAAACAGGGAAAATAATAGGAATACAAACTGTTTCTAATACGATGTATAAGTCTTAAAACGGCTAAGTGGTTTGATGATTCAATTAAGTAACCTAATGTCTTCCACACTAACTTCTTGATTGTACAATTCATTTCCCCAAAACTAGTCAGTTACAGAAACATGAAAATTCACTGAAAATGTTCTTAGTTGTCATCTGTTTTAATACCTATGGAATGTTAATTTCTAAAAGATATGGGAAAGGCACCAAACCACTAAATTCTAGTGCAGTAATTTAAATATTTAAGGCACAACAAACCAAAAAACCCATGACATGATTTACCCCAAAAACTGATTTTAAAATTGGCTATAATTCAAAAGATTAAAAATAAAATGATTTGAAATCTAGTTTTGAAAAAGTTATCAATGCAAGAGAAATTTGATGCGTAAGCCATTTGGCAATATATGCAAAGTTTAAATGAATGACAGAAATCTTGATTTTAGACTACATGTTGTGCTGTTTTGAGTACACTTTGTTTCAGAAAGTGGTATTTAGTATTTTCTATACACTGAAATCATGAGCATTTCACTTTTTCTAAGTCAATTATTTCATAAGGATTTTATTAATAGATACTAGTAAATAGAACTTTGGAAATCTTGATTCAGTATTCTTACTATACCCAAGGCTTTTGTAAGCTATAGTTTTATGTACAACCTTGTACAGTTTTTTTGACATACAATTCAGAATCTTGTTTATTCTCTTGGACTTTGTTCTGGCCAATACATTTTTTTCCCCTTAATCTTTAAGGAAAACTGTGATTGTTTTAGTGGATATTTTTCTAAGTAAATGAAAACTTGTATAACAGTATTTTAGAGAATGCCAGATAGTGCATGTTTCAAGTTAATGTTTTTCTCATCACCTGTATGTTTATACAGCATGGGACTTTAATAAAACCATCCCGGAAACGTAAGGATTGTTTTTCTTCTGAAAAATGGAAGATGGTGTGATCTTTTTTTTCCCTTGTCCTCCTATTATATACTTGTCCTAGTCGACTAACTTATCACTCTGTCACCCTTGTCTTCTTCCACAATTTTCAGACTCTATATTAAACATCACTCTATTTTGGCACATCTTAATTCACTTACATTTTAACATCAGCCTAAGTAATAAAGGCTGAAAAGGGTAATGAAATTGTTCAGAAGAGGCAACAGGCAAGCCTTCTTCGCAGCTTACTCCGTACACCTACCACAAAACCTTCAGGCACAGATGTACTAGTATAATAATTTATTAGGTAATTTATAGATACACAGTGCAAATGACATGACATCTGTTTCCCCAATCCCTTGAACTCTCTGGATTCTAACTTAGTTTTTTAGGAAAGCAAAGGGTTAAAAGCAGAAAGTTGCTCAATTCAAAAAAAAAAATTCAAACATGTATGTTCTTTTGGTATCAAAAGGTACAGTAAACCAAAATTTCATTATGGTATCCCTTTCCATTTAAAACTTGGACAGTATAGCACTTGAAGTTGTAGGAGACTTGGTTTCAGCAATTAACCAGATTTCACTGCTTTTGGTGGGTAAATACAAGGCTCCAACAGAGTTACCAGCTCTTCTGACCAGAAAAAGTAAAAACAAGTGGATAATTACTTTTCGTAGACCTTTAAAAACGTGTGAAAAAGTTGTATTGACCCTTTGGCCTCCAGTCTACAAAATAATACTTCATTTTATATGCTACAGTAGAAAGCAATTTTATGGATTAACTATCAAAGTGAAGCACATAAAAAGGGTCTAAAATCACATTATATTAAGGAGGACATAAAAAATATTTTCACAGCTGTTTTCAGGGATGTTAGTTTGTCAAAAATGACCTATATATAGTTATTTGTTAATAAACTCACATAACAGAAAGCAGTAATTATTATAATCAATGATTTTTTATTTTTCTTTCCCCAATACTGAAAGGGCCGAGGTCGCTGGTTGCATTCCCACATGGGCCAGTGAGCTGCGCCCTCTACAGCTAAGTTTGTGAACAACAGCTCTCCCTGGAGCTGGGCTGCTGCGAGCAGCCAGAGGTTGGCGTGAACTGTCGCGGGCGCTGCTGTGTGTTGCCCCGGCTTTCTGTGTACTGCCATGGCCACCATGAGTGGCTGGCAGCTGCCATAAGCGGCCGACCGACGACTGGCGACAGACTGCGTCAGCCGGGGCGGGGGGGGAGCTCAAGGCTCATAACACCAGCATGGGCCAGGGAGCTGTGTCCTACACAACTGGACTGAGAAACAAGGGCTTGAACCAGAGTATGGGGTGGGGGGAGGCGGAAGAAAAGGGGGGGGAAGATGAAGTATTCTATTAAGAAAATGCATTGTAAAAACTTGTAATTCAGAATAACTCAATTACAAAATTACGTAGTAAAAAATGCATGTTAATTCTTTGATCCCCATATCTAAAAAAGAAATGTTCACTTTTTATGTTGTAGAATTTTTGATTCAAACACTCATATGGAACAAACTGCAGGATTATTTGACCTGCTCTTAACCACTTTATAAAAAATGTCAGCACCACCTCACACTGCTGCATCATGGCAAAAGAAAACCATTTTAGAAACAAAATTACCATTAAAACAGTTAAATGACTACTTAAGAGTGTTAGGTCTCCAAGTTGGTATCTCCCACTAGAGCTGTGCTGGCTTCCTCAAATTTCTGAGGCAAAACAAAAATAATCTTATAGCTGCCACTTTGTTCCAAAGATAAGTTTCTTAAAATACATTTCTATAGAACTGATCCACTAAAATAAAATCTCTCCCCCAACCCAGGGATCTTTTTTTTTGAAACTGAATAGAAAAAAAGAAGAAAAACTGCTAGGGAAACAAAGGCATACCCCAAATTCTGCCTCTCTCAGGTATCCTGTAATGATCTGTTACAGGATAGAAAGAGAAGGCTTGTGTGAAGTACCTCATCCTTCTCTGTATAGTGACCTATATTTTCCCAACAAAATGCAGGTATATTACATGGCAGAGGATAGCAATAAGATGGACTGAGCAATTTGTACAATTTGAAAAAGCATTACCAAGCTCCCTGAAAAACTGAAATGGTTAGATGGACACTTGTGAATGACCTAACGACTTCTGAGATAACTAATTAGGACACAACAAACATAAGGTCCTCACAATGAAATCAGGTCTTTAGGAAGAAAAATGAGTTGTAGTTTGCAAGAACTCAAAGGTAGTTTATATCCATTGTAAAACTTACCAAAACATGAAATGAAATTCTTTACTAAGAAGACTAAAGAAGATGCACTATATTTAAAAATCACTGTCAATTTTACTGGAATTTAGAATAAAAAATATACAACTCTTTTACAATAGAGAGCGTTTAGATCTCACTTGTCAGGAAAATAGTCTTTCATTATTAAAAAAGAAAATTGTAAACTTGCTTCTTCTGATAATCTGTTTCAAGCATTTAGTATTTAACATAACCTCTTCAGGAACTCCACAGTATAAAAATGAACAACATGCAAAATCTGTACACATTCTTTGAAAAAGAATATAAACTGGAAAGAAAAGTACATATGTAATCAAAGAAAAGTCAGAGCTCAAGTCTGAACTTGGCCAGTAAAGGCAGATGATCTGAAGAGTTATTTTCATTTGGAAGTCCATTAACAGTCCATAAGTCTTGTTCTGTAAGAAGTGACAGTCTAGCTAGAAGTTTCAAGCCACCAACCAAAGCAACTTCAGTTCCTACATTAAAGAAACACATATTTAGTGAAACTGTGTCAACGAGTAATTGTAAATTAATCATACAAGTCATTTTTCCCCCCCTAAACAGCAATGATATAGAACTTGAGACCCCTTTGGAAATCTAATATGAAACAGTTTTCAGAGTACGATTAAATTTTTATTGAGTATAACCTAATTATAATCCTCAAATACACAGCAGTTTCAGATGTTTGTTTTTTTCTATTTCAGGTATTTTTCGATTTCAAGCTGCAAATAATTTTAATTTTCTTTTTAAACTTTTGTTTAAGTATGTTTTTCCAGGACCCATCAGCTCCAAGTCAAGTAGTTGTTTCAATCTAGCTCTGGAGGGCGCAGCTCACACTGGCCCATGCGGGGATCAAACCAGCAACCCTGGTGTTACCAGCATTGCGCTCTAACCAACTGAGCTAATCGGCCGCCCCCAAACAGTCTTCAGAAGAAAATGTCATACATAAGAATGTTAAGAGTAATTTGAAATTGACAACTATGTAAAAAATTCATCTATCGACCATTCTACAGTTGTATAAAACTAGACAGCCCAGTCACAGCTGAGTAGGAAGTTTATAAGGTGACTGAACCATACATTAGTATAATCTGGTCCCAGAGAGTCAGTATCCACAGAAGTACAGAAAGAGGACATGCTCTTAATGTTAAAATTTGAGATGCTGGTCCATGACACACTGCCGCCACCCAGTGAACATTTATGGCATGACAACCACCAGAACCTTAACATAAATTCAAAGCAGCATTTTGCTGAACTGATGTAGTGGGGAGGAGTAAGCCATCTCCTGAGTACTATTAGGTTGGTGCAAAAGTAATTGTGGTTTAAAAGGTTAAAAATAATTGCAAAAACAATTACTTTTGCACCAACCTACTACTGATGTTATCCTTGGTAGGAAGGGAAAACAAAAGGGGAAAAGAAAAGTAGCACCAAAAAAGGGAAGGAAAGATGAGAAGACAAAGATGCCCCCATTTTGGACTTCCAACGTTTTTTGAATGGTATTTTGACTTCCAGGTGTATGAAACTGCATTTTCTTCTCCACGCTAAATCCTTTGGTTAATAGTTCAAACCTTATTTTCACTGAATCATACAAGGAAAAGTGTTTTATCACCTTTGCTTTTTTGAAAGCACACAGTCATATTATAAACTTCTCTTTCCAGAAAAATCCAGTATTCCAGGGTCAACATGACAGAATTGTCTATTGTTGGCAGTATAAGCAAGGTCTTAAATGAAGGCAGCATACTTTAGTAAAATTTAAGCACAAACTATGTGATGCTGCTGTCACAAGAAAACAGTAAATTTATGGTATATAAAACCAAGTGCAAAATGAAAGACCCAGAACTCAGAAGGTGATGGGAACTCAGGTAGAACGGAGGGCATAATTCTTAGGTAATAACTTGCTTTGAGGTGTTTCACTGCCTCCATCTTTTATAGGTGGCTAAATCAGTCTGTTTAAATATCATACCACTTTAAAACTATTTTTTAAGTTCTAAATCTAGAAGTTTAGTTAACTTTCTCAACTCTGACCTTGAGGCTTTAGTTCCTGTGTCCTCAAGCAGAACTTAACATGACATGCACTCTTACCTGGCTGCCCAGCAACATCTCCCTTGTCAGCAGAATAGAAAATATAATCCACGGTTATGGCACTTCGGGAATGACAGGTGGTCACTTCTGGAATTCCAGTGTCAGGAAAATAATGTGAATAAACAGACGACAAGCTGAAACGGTGCTGTAAATTTGAAGACAACCTAAATTGAAAAGAAAAAGTGTTTAGCAGCCATCAAGTTTTTCATGATTTATAATTCCTCCTATTAAAACACTTTTTCATTTCATTTCTAGACAAAGCCAAGACATTAGGACAAGCATTATTTAAAGAGATGATATCACAATGTGGCATTCATTTATTCATGCAGTGATATCCAAAACCTATTAACAAGGCTGTGAAATGGGGGGGAGGGGAGAAAAGCTCAATAATTAACATACTAATGTGATTTTTTGTTAATTATATTTGAAAGCCTTCTCTCATTAATAAACACGTATTCTAAATTTACAGGCATACCTTGTTTTAGCGCACTGCATTTTATTGCACTTCGCAAATTCGTTTTTTTACACATTGAAGGTTTGTGACAATCCTGCATCAAGCAATTCTACCGGCACCATTTTTCCAACAGCATTTGCTCACTTTGTGTGTCTGTGTCACACTGCAGTAATTCTCACAATATTTCAAACTTTTTTATTGTATTTGTTATGGTAATCTGTAATCAGTGATCTTTGAGTTACTATTGTAATTGTTTTGGGGTGCCATGAACCACACCCCTATGAGACAGTGAACTTAATAAATACTGTATGTGTTCTGACTGCTCCACCAACTGTCCATTCCCCCATCTCTCTCTCTCCTCGGGCCTCCTTATTCCCTATAACATAACAATACTGAAATTAGGCCAATTAGTATACTCGCAATGGCCTCTAAGTGTTTAAATGAAAGAATCGCACGTCTCTCACTTTAAATCAAAAGCTAGAAATTATTAAGCTCAGTGAGGAAGGCATGTTGAAAGCCGTGAGACAGGCCAAAAGCTAGGCCTCTTGTGCCAAACAGTTTGCCAAGTTGTGAATGCAAAGGAAAAGTTGTTGGAGGAAATTAAAAGTGCTACTTCAGTGAACACATGAATGATAAAAAAGCAAAACTGCCTTATTGCTGATATGGAGAGTTTTAGTGGTCTGGATAGAAGATGAAACTGGCCTAAACATTCCCTTAAGCCTGATTCAGCACAAGGCCCTAACTCTCTTCAATTCTATGAAGGCTGAGGGAGGTGAGGAAGCTGCAGAAGAAAAGTTAAGGAAAGAAGCCATCTCTACAACATAAAAGTGCAAAGTGAAGCAGCAAGTGCTGATGTAGGAGCGGCAGCCAGGCTAAGATAATTTATGAGGATGGCTACACTAAACAACAGACTTTCAATGTAAATGAAACAGCCTTAGACTGAAAGAAGATGTCATTTAGGACTTTCATTGCTAGAGAGAAGTCAATGCCTGGCTTCAAAGCCTCAAAGGACAGGGTGACTCTCTGGTTAGGGGCTAATGAAGCTGGTGACCTTAAGTTGAAGCCAATGCTCATTTATCATCCTGAAAATCCTCTGCCTGTGCTCTGTAAATGGAACAACAAGGCCTGGGTGGCAGCACATCTGTTTACAACATGGTTTACAGAATATTCTAAGGCCACTGTTGAGATCTACTGCTCAGGAAAAAAAAAAGATTCCTTTCAAAATATTACTGTTCATTAACCAAAGTACCTAGCTATCCAAGAGCTCTGGTGGAGATGTACAATAAGATTAATGTTTTCATGCCTGCCAACACAACATCCATTCCGTAGCCCATGGATCAAAGAGTAATTCCATCTTTCAAGTCTTATTATTTAAGAAATACGTTTAGTGAGGCAATAGCAGCCATGGATAGTGATTCCTCAATGGATCTGTTGAAAGTAAATTGAAAACCTTCCGGAAAGGATTCACCATTCTAGATGCTGTTAGAACATTCATGATTCATAGGAAGAGGTCAAAAATCAACATTAACAGGAGTTTGGAAGAAGTTGATTCTAACCCTCATGGATGACTTTGAGGGGTTCAAGACTTCACTGAAAGAAGTAACTGCACATGTGGTGCAAATAGCCAGAGAACTAGAATTAGAAGTGGAGCCTGAAGATGTAACTGAATTGCTGCAATTTCAGGACAAAATTTGAATGGATGAAGGGCTGCTTCTTAGGGATAAACAAAGAAAGTGTTTTATTTTGTTTTTTAAGAGTTGATTTGAACCAAACTGGCAAGAAAGTGGCTCCTTGAGATGGAATCTACTCCTGGTGAAGATGCTGAGAAGACTGTTGAAATGACAACAAATGATTTAGAATATTACACAAACTTAGTTGTAAAAGCAGCAGCAGGGTTTGAAAGAACTGACTCCAATTTTGAAAGAAGTTCTGTGGCTAAAATGCTGTCAAACAGCATCACATGCTATAGAGAAATTGTTCATGAAAGGAAGTCAATTGATGTGACAAACTTCATTGTTCTCTTATTTTAAGGAATTGCCACAGCCACGCCAGCCTTCAGCCACCCCCACCCTGATCAGTGAACAGCCATCAACAACGAGGCAGCACCCTCTACCAGCAAAAAGATTAGAACTCACTGAAAGCTTAGGTGACGGTTAGCATTTTTTTTAGCAATAAAGTATTTTTCATTAACATATGTACATTGTTTCTTGAGACATATTGCTATTGCTCACTTCAGAGACTAAAGTATAATGTAATTATTTTATGCACTGGGAAACCAAAAATTCATTTTATTGCAATATTCACTTTATTGCAATATTCACTTTAGAAGTCCAATGTGCTATCCATTGCACCACAGAGCCACGTGCAATATTCACTTTATTGTGGTGTTCTGGAATGGAACCTGCAGTATCTCTCAGGTATGCCTGTATTAGATTTTTATTGTTTTTAAGAAAGAAAATCAAAGTGGCCTTTAGGAATGCTATTTAGAACCCACCAGACTTTTGATATCAGAGGGGCCATATTTTTCTATGATTATTCTTGCTATGATAAATGAGATAATTTTGTACTGCATCTGAAATAGCTTCTATAATAGTTTACATTTACCCTACACTACAAATACATGTGATATTATGGGTAAGGATTTAAAAATCATTTCCTATTGACACATGAATTTTAAGGATCTTTTATGCTATGAAAGAAAAAACTAAAAAAAAAAATTTTTATTCATCCAACAAACGTTTATTAAGTAACGTTATCTACTAAGTTCCAGGCACTATGTTAGCTGCGGATACACAGATAAAGATGTTGCCCTGCTTTTAAAGAGCTCCGATGTCAATGAACAAAGGTAATTGCTTCAAAATGCCCTTACTTCCAAGCTTTAGCAATTATTTATGTCTAAGGACTTATATTTATAATACTATTAAATGTAAAATAGGTCTCCTACAAACTGTTATCTTAGTATTGACTTTTCAGTTTATAGATTTAAACTGTGTATATAAACTGTTTATATATAGATACTTAAAAGTATCTTTTCTTATACTTCATTTTGTTGTAAAAATTTTAGAATTACTCAAAACTAAGTTTTTGTTAGTAAGATTAGCCTTTTTATTACTCTTACTCAGGGGAGTTTGGACTATTTGAAAGGTTTAATCAAATTTTTATGTGTGTTTTAAAAATTCAAAAAATTGTTTCCTTTCTTATTTTTGTATGAGGTAGTATTTGCTCGTAACAAAGTAAACAAAAGAAAGTAACACTGAAAAGAAAGCAGATAAAATGAATGAGAGATGATTCTAATTTGATCCCAAAATTTAAATGTTAAAAATCAAAACTATAGAAGAGGCGTAATATAAAACAATCAAGATATTTCAAGACTCTCCCAAAGAGACAAGATTTAAGTCTCCATCTGTCACGTTAACATACGTCTGTTTCTCAACCATAGCCCCACGCAGTCTTACTTTTTGAATAATAAAGAATCCAGGGAGCTTCACCTCTCTACCTCTGAGGAGATAAGCAGAAACAATTATCTTCTCTACTGACATATTCTTTTTGGGGTCAATTCTCCTAAAGATTGTTTTGAGATCTAGTAAGTCAAAGGAGGCTAATGATCCTGTTGAAATCTGAAAGATATTTTTCTGTGATCTTGACCTTTGTTTAAATATATAATAGTGTGTAAATACTTACTATACGAGTATGTCAAACATCAAACTTTACATGCTTCGTCTCATCTAATCCTCACAATAACCCAAATTATAGATAAGGAAACTGAACCTCAGAGATGTTAAGTTTCTTGCCCAAAGTCAAAAAACTGAAAAGCAGCAAAGTCATGACTGGAACTCGGGTCTGACTTAAGAGACAGCATTCTTCACCAGAACAACATCACATCTTCCTTTTTTTATCCAAGTGATTTTTGAGAATTGATCAACAGAAGTCAGCAAAAGTGTACTACTGCTTTCCAGAACTCACTTTTCAGCTGTCACTAGGACCTCTGTTTTGTCCAGCTGTGTTTCTGTCAGATCACTGTCTGTAAGAACAAAGAGAAATATTTTAATACTATCGATATATTGTTTTGTTCTAGTTTGCCTTAGTATAGCCCTCTCACTCTAGAAGTATATTTAAAGACATGTCAAACTAGATATGTATCTGTCTTAAACTAAGAGAGATACCTAGTTAAATGTTTCATCTGGAATCTGTTTTGATTTGATCTCCAGATTAGCAAACATAAAATGAAAACATTTCCAAAGCAACATGCAAGTAATTCATGCAAAGATAGTTTTGGAAGTTCAACTTCAAAAAGGTAAATTTAGAGAGCTTTAAGAAAAGAAATGAGCAAACAGCTGTACGTTTTTATATATCAATATTCATTCCTGAGATTTTATCCCTTTAAAAGTTTAGTTTTATGTCTTCAAAGGGAAACTTAAGAAGACTGCCAAAATGTATTACAAACACTTACCTGTCTTTTCTACTTTTGGTACCTGCTGTACCTCATACACACAGTTCTGTGAGATACCTAGGTTTGGGGGCCAAATTGGAATAGATAAAATTCTTTGTCCCCGTGAAGACTGTTCCTGGCCAGACACCTAAACAAAATTTCAACAGGTATCTTAAGTGAATAGATTTTAAGTAGTTTATGTATTGAAAGTTTATGTCTTAAATGAAAGGGAAGCCAAGAATGGTAAATATAACCCTTTATTCATTATGTTAAGTGATTATGTGTGCTTATAAAATCTTGTTCAAATACAGTTCAGAAAACCCTATTACTTACAAGAAAATGGCAATCTTTTTCTATACATGTTTTTATCTAATTTGGACATCTAAATGATGTACAGTTTTGGACTAATATTGCCCCTCCTCCTTTGCTACCTGCAATGTAGTTCCTAATATATAAATCTAAGTGAAATTAACTCATAAGGTTTTATACTATCACTCAAAACTCAGTGGTGGAAAACTTATTCTGGTTAAATACACTGAAGATCAAATGATCTAAAGTAAGCAGAAGTGAGCCCAATGAAAATAAAAACATGGGATACATTATAAGTAATTAAAATATGTATCATTATGTAAAGGAAAAATCACAATAAATAGTAAATTACTGTTTTGCCAACTGTACTGTCCACATGCAGTATTCAAAATTCTATTCTGCCACCTTATGAGTAGCTCCTCATTTATGAAGTACTCATGTCTGTCAATGTTTTTCTTTTTCTTCTTCTCCCCCAATTTGGATTTTTTGCTGACTGCCAATTTCTCCAAGCAGAATGTCACCGTGAAAGATGAAATTAAACTAAGTGTAGTGGCTCATTGGTAGCTGTGTAAAACCACCAGAACGTGGTAAAGTGAGGGCACTGGATCACCCAAGGTTTTCAATCAGCCCTGTGATGATTATCCTCACATCACAATGAACAGAGGACTAAGTCCGCCTCTTAACAGTAATGAAGTGAGCACTTACCTTTCCTATGGCAAGTCCTTCATAATTCAATTTTCCTTCCTTTATGAAACTATAGAGCGGAGAACCAGGAACAGAATTAAAATCACCACACATCACAATCGGGCAGAAGCTGCCATCTTTCTGATGAGCAACATTGGCAATCTCTGCCAGAAGTATGGCCAGTTGGGTCAGCTTAATATCACCTCGCCTTGGATTGTACAACAGATGGGTGTTAGCCACACAGATGGCAGGAGAGGCGCCACTTGCAGTTTCGGGCTGTTTGGGCTGCAAGAGTAACACTAATCCTACATTGTCTCTGTCCAGCAGAGGGACATCAGGGCGGTAGAACTCCACTGGGTTCACTGACAAGAGTGAAAATTTGGAATGTTTGAAGCAAATGGCACAACCATCAGGTTTCCTTCCTGTCCGAATCTTGTATTCACAGTGATAACCTATAAGAAAGAAAGAAATTTAAAACAAGGGACTGCTTTACACACATACACACAGCAAAACACAGCTCTCCTATTATTTTTAACAATTTTATTATTTAACAATTTTTACAAGTGTATCCTGCAAAACATTAGTAATGTAGGATGTTAATAAGTGTATCTTGCAAAACATTAGGATTGTAGGATAAAAACATTTGGGACTGGGTCTAAGAGGTCTCTGACTAGCACACTTCAGTCTTAAATATGCTAATGTGTATTATCCTGCTCTCATTTCCATCTTAGTAAGTCAATCATGACAAAGACACCAAGGCCTGATAATAATCTACCCACCATGTAATTCTGATGATTTTGCCTCTAACTCCCCACCTCCATCCCCTCCACAGCTGGGCTCACCTGCCTTAAGGAACTCCAACCTCAGGGCCTTTTCCTTGCTATTTACAGTCTGGAATGCTCCAGGCATCATTTGTTCATTCATCTCCTTCACGTCTTTGCTCAAATGTCACCTTCTTTGATCATTTTATTTAAAATAGAAACCTGACCATTCCACTTTCCTTTTTTCTCCAGAAAACTATCATTACCCAATGAACTCTTTGTTTTTTTTATTTAGCTTACTGTTTCTCCACTAGAATGTATGCTTCTCAAGGGCAGAGACTTTATCTGTTTTTCTCACTTCTGTATCCCCACTACCTAAAACACTGCATGATGTACACTAGGCACTCAAAAAATACTTGCTGAATGAATGAATGCAAAGTAGGCAGCACTTCTCAAACAGATAACCTTGTTTTTAGAAGTGTTCATTCATCAAAGAGGTTTCTAGCTTCCATCCAATAAGCACTGGTAGACATGTGTGTTTTCATGATGACCTAAGTAAATCTCACGAAACTCAGAATCTTAGGGGTCTAGAGGTGGGCAGAGCAACTCCTGGAAAGGAAACTGTAAGAGATTCTTATACACCTTTCTCTTCGAATTAAGATTATATCCACACAAAAGTTTCCACTTGAAATATCTCTATCTTTTCCCAACCTTTTGAAACTGGAATTAAGTTTTTTCAAAATTAAGATTTTTGGCTCAAATATGCCACATATCTTTGTTAGCAAGTTATGCTTTAACAACATACCAATCTTCCAAAGCAAATTTGGTAAAATAAAAGTTACATTGTACCCAACGATTCCAAACTTGGTCTGATCTCTGTTCCATAATGATCTTCTTGGACTTCTTGCAAACAAAGTACCTTGGAAGAAAAAAAATGGCTTGAATTAAACAAAGATATGTAAATACGAATTTTCTGGTGCTTCCATCTTTAAAAAAGACTTCTAAAAGCCTGATGAAAATTGAAATAAAAATTCTTTTTTCTTGTCATTTATAGCTCTACCAAATTAATGTTTCCACATCTGATCAGTCCCCCAAATCCTGGCCTATAATCGCATGAAGCTCTCTTACTATCTAAAACTGGTATTTCCCAAAGGAAATACTTTTAATTTATGTCAGAATATTTTTCCTGAATTTACATGTTTATTAGTACTAAATCCTCCTGGTCCTTTCTTAAGAGGTAATTTTCTTGAATTCTTGAATGCCATCATTTAGCATAATCTTTGCACAAATTAAATTTAAAATCAAAGGAAATATTTATTGAATACTTAATATGTTGCCAGTCCCTATCTTAGGACTGACCAATACTTAAAATTTTTGGATCTGTTTTGAAAAGTTAGATGATTATTTCTGCCAACAACCATTAGCAAATAATTCTTTGAAAGTCACGATACCTTGTTTAAAACTGTTCCATCACTATATTTAAATGTCTTCTCTCCTTACCAAAGGGAGAAAACTATTTAGTTCACAAATGAACTAGTTAACCTAACTTTTTTTCGTGTGAAGAATTCTGATATTTTGTACTTACATCTGCATCAAAGTGTTTAATTTCTTTCAGAATATTGGGAAACCTAAAACTCCAGTGTAATACTGGCCGCCGGCAGTGTCTATAGAGGTGTGAATTATCTTCCAATAAATTTTGTGAAAGTATATTATAAGACATCACTGAAAAGTCAAACTTGTTCTCACTGTCTTCACATTTGGAGTCAACATTTTTGTCTCCTAGGATCTTCATTTTTTCTTTATTATGGTGACATATATACTCCCAATGCCGTTCTATCATGCCTGTTAAAACATATTGGACAAAACATAAGTAAAAAACATACCACATATTTTCCTGTATGTAAGTATTTTCTTGCCTTTTAAAAATTTGCATACGCAATAAACAACGTGTTTCCCTGTTGAGTAGCACTAAATAACTAGAAGTTGTCATCAAACTGATTAAAAGGCAGTAAAATGATATATTGACTGACCAAGAGGTACACAACAGGCTTAAAAAGTCATTCTGGAGACTGAGAGTGTGTGCTAATAAAACTAAAACTATACAGGGATCATGGTTTCTCAATTCTTTATGGTTAAGAAGTGGCTCTGTCACAGACATGCTTAGCAACTTTATAACCGTAATATGTTTGTATGTCACAGTTAGCTTTTTAATAAGATAATTTCACATTTTTTATTCCCTTTTAGTAAGATAAAATCATCAAGTGATGAACTAAGTTCCAGAAACAACTCATCTCAGAATTTTGCTTTAGACATGAATGAAGGGTGTACAACGGCAATATATGGAAGCATTATTTAGTGCCTAAAATACAAGTGGAAAACACAAACAAAATGAACGAAAAAGACATCTTTTAAATGCACATTAAAGCAAAAGTTAAATGTAACATGGTTACAGAATGCTAGTAAATGGTAACGGCTGATTGATGAACCTAGTATGCAGCAACCAGGAATGCGAGATGGTTTATATTCTGCAAAGACATCATGTACCCTGAAAAAAGTGATGAAAAGAGGATCAAAAAAGCACAAAATTTGGCAATTATAGGCAGTCCTTGACTTAGAAATGACCACACTGTATGTGTGTATGTCTCTTACCCCATCATTAAAGAGCATACTCATATTGCCATGGAAGTCATGAAGAAAAACGTGGAACTTTTAGAGAATCTATGAGTTCAAATGAAGGAGAAAACAAGAAATGGGAAGTACTCAGAAAATAGACTTGGAAATAGATTTCCAAGCACGATTAGATTATGTGGGAAAGCCCTGCCTGAAGGCTTTTACTTCACTGGATTGCAATGCCTAAAATTCCAGCAAATAAAAATTAAATTGAGGAAAAATATTCTATACACAGGGGAAAAAAGATTAAAAGAAAATAATCAGTATTTTTAAGAGCAGTTATCTCTGAGTGGTATGATTGTGGGAGATTTTCCCAAATCTACAATGATATACCAGGGGTGCCAAAAAAATGTATAGAAGTGGACACTTTGGTCAGCGTTGCTCAAGCAGTAGTTCGCCGTAATCAGAAGTGTCTGGACGCTGATGGTAACCACTTTGAGCACCTCTTGTAATTGCAGAAGTCAAATGTGACTTGTATGCATCTTGTTACCGGTATATACTGAGTATTACAATTAATACAGTTATTTACTTTCTTAAAATGTGTATACAGTTTTTTGGCACCCTCTGTATTTATTATCGGAACACTAATGCAATAGAAAAATGCCCTTGAAGTAAAATTCAAAAATACCCTACGATCCATGAGTTTAATCAGATTACTTTCCTCAAAATCTAAATGCTGATAATCTGCTGCACAAAGGGAATAGAAATTTTGATCAAAGGATAGAAGAGGAGGATGATTTTTGTGATTAGTGAGGTCTGAGTGGAACAATGGAGTTGGAGACTTTGATACCATGAAGGTGCTTGGAGCCTGAGGAGAAGGGTGAAGAGAAAAAACGTGTAAGGAGAGAAAAGCAAGCTAAATAAAAGCCTTCGACTATCACAGAATTTAGCCTAGAGTTTGTCCCATGCCCAGAAAAGGGAGGGAAACTATTCCATTCTCTTTCCTTTACGGAACATAGAGAACCCTACCCCTAATGGCCCAGAAGTAAGGCTAATTGTACTAGCTCCGCAGAGCTACTGAGATTTGGATCTGAGTTTCTATGGGGAACTCAGATATAACTGATTCTCAAGAACTGATGATCTAGAACAAAACTCATTTATAAATTGGGGAGGACTTATGTTTTTAGCCACAAATCATAAAGTCCTCATATGGACAGATGGAAAGGGCTCCAGTTATGCAAAAAAGATGTAAGCTTTCATCAGTTAAAGCACTACACTGGTATCACATTAAGATATGAAAGCTGAAAAAACTCATAGTTTCTTGTAAAAAAGAAAAAAAAAATATATATATATGGGCGTATAAATGCATTAAGATTTTTATAGTCCTGGCAACTAAGCGTTTTAAGCCAATTCTTTTTGCAATTCCATTTTTTTTAAATGACTCAGACCACCAGATTACCTAATTTATGCGGTGTCTTTCAAACTTCTAGAGGTTGTAAAACCCTTCAGCATTACCTTTCATGTCATGAATATCAACCCCTGGTATTGGGACTGGGGCTGGAATGATGGGGTAAACACATTTGACCTGACCACATTTGCTTTGAATAAACATAAGGAAACGTGTTCGAATGCTAGAAGTCCATGGAAGACAATCTGAATACTGATGGAGTAAACAGTCTTTGGCCTTCATATACTTCACAACAAAAATTCACACTACGAAAGCTTATATACCTTCCATGTCAGGAGGAACAAGGTGATCACAGCAGAGAAGACAGATGAATCAAAGAAAGTAAGCAATAGGCCTGATCAGGTTTTTAGGGTGCCTAATTAAAAAGTCATAATTGTGTCACATAAATCCTTCAAATACCAGTTTAAAGTGATAGGCAAGTTAGCAATGCTGTTCTCTTGATTGAAAAGTATTAGTGAAATAGCGGAAGTCACAGACATGGCTTAACGAAGAGCATTTTCCTTATTCACAATACCTAGGAAGAATGGACATATAGAGAGTCAGGTTGCAATCCAAGTTTATCAGTGTGCAAATGTAATTCCGCATCCATCAAAGGGAAAACGACACCATCACGCTTTTGTGAGCACCTACTATGAAGCCAACAGTGTGCTGGGCACTTGGACATCTCTGTTCATCTTCCACAGGCTTTCAAAGCAGGTATTATTTTACAGTAGGAAACCAAGGAGCAGAGAGGCTCAGTAGCCTGTCCACGTTCACACGATTCGTGGTGGAGCAGAGTGAGAGCAGGGAGTGGTTCCTAAGCCCACGCTTATGGCATTATTCCACAGCTCCACCTGAGAGCCACCAGATTTACAAAAGGCTAAACAAGTGTGCTGACCTGTTGGACAGTGAATATGTGAATGAAAAGCAATCTTATGTCATCATACAGCCCTAGGTTTATAGACTATGGATTGTTCTTAGAAACCTAATTCTAATGCCTCTACATACACCTTTCATTCATTCAAAGAAATATTTAGCAACACATACTGTGGCTAAATACCACACAAATAGATTTTTCACTTCTGAATGCTTAGAATTTCTACTTAAATGTATAGCATTTCTACTTAAAAGAACACAAGCTAATCTTCTAGCTCTAACTTCCAGGTGAGACTTACTGTGAATGTCTTCTTTTGACAAACTTATGTCCACTCCCTACACATTAACACTCACGCAGCCTATTTTCAAATATCTTCAGAGGAATTATCCTCGCTAAGAACCACAGCTCAGTAAGAAAGACAATTCCAAGTCCTACTTGGACAATTCATGTACGTTGGGGGGTGGCAGCACAGAGGGAGCCTGGTGAACTGTTTACGGTAAAAAGAGTTATGAGAAAAATAGAAAAAAAATCAATATATTTAGAAAAAACTTTTTCTCAAAATTGAGTAAGATCTGGTTTTCTTTTTAAAAGATTAAAACTTTCCAAAGACTCTCAAGATTACATCTATAGACTCCAGTATAAGAAATATAGAATAAGCTAAAATCTTATTCTGTAAAGTATCTTCATTTATGATTGTTTCTATTAAAGGAATGCTATCTTATTTTTTAAAGTTAGCATTAAATAAGTTAGCATTAAAAACGAAAACATGAAATTTAATTTTTTAATAGATCCGTGAACTCCCAATAATACATCCACCACACCAATTTCTAAGACATCTAAGAAACTTTGTTTCAAAAACACTGGATTTGAAAATCATTCTTAAACTTAACGTTTTAATCTAGTCCTCCATTCATTTCCACCTTATTCTATATGTAGAATCACTTCTATTTTTACTGCCAGTAATACACAATTAATTAAAGATAAAAATAGAAACTTCATTAAACGAATAATTTTTTTTTCCTAACAGAAAACTATTGGCTGAAAACAAACCTCAAATATCTATAAAACCTGCAGGAGGTTTTCCTGAAGATTAGATATAAAAGCTTCAATTAGTCTATGGCTTATGTCTATTTCTGCACCAAGATACACGTCACCTTTACCTTGGTGTTTTCTTCGTTTTGATGAAGGTTCATCTCCCTCAGTGTTCATGATGTAACTAGAGAGATGAAGCAAAGATGTCTGGCTCAGGTTGTCAGGTCTCCAGTTCCAGTACTGAAACTGAGTTCTAGACTCAAACAAACAAGGTGGTCTCCAATTTAGTGAAAAATGCCTACTACTGAAGTACGGGTAAGGAGCACGAGAATAATGTCCAGGCCACCTCATACAACTAGAAACATGTCTGTTCCAGCAACACCTTTGCAGATTCTCCCACGGTGTAGTCCAGTCTCTGCCCAGACTCTTCTGGTGATGGGTTAACATGGGGTATCTAAAAGAAATAAATATACTCCTTGAGGCACCACTTTTTGTTCAGCTATACCACATGAAATCTAAATCTGTTTCCTCAAGGGAAGACAATGTCTAATATTTAAAATCTGACTTCTAAATCTGTGGCTGGGGGAAAGCAGCTATGATCTAACTATTAGCAGCAATCTCAATACTCTTGCTAAACAACTATGAATCCACCAGCCTCCCAAAACACATACACTTCAAAAGCCCACAGTTCAACTGAGAAATGAATCAACCATCAAACTGGTATTCAGAATAGCTTTCTAGCATTTTATATAACTCAACAAATAAAATCCACAGCAAAAGTAACACTTAAATCAAATATGGAACACATAAGCTGACTACAATTAAAGTGAATCTCTCCTCCAACTTGGGTCTGGGGTAAAAACACATTTTTGAACAGTTTTTTTATACCAAGGTTATATTTTCCAAACATTTGAATAGCTAAGAAAACAAAAGCCTATTACAATTTCACAAAACTCTCTTGCTAATCAGGCAGATAATTTATTTTTCCATCTTTTTTTTTTCCTTTTTAAAGCATGCTTCTCCTTGAGGGAAATGAAAGAGGATAAAGTTTACTAGAAATTCACCAACACTCCAAACCCAACAGCACCAACTTAACCTATCATCCAAAATATCTCTAAAGTAGTGTTATCATTATGTTGAAGATACGTTGCTCTCAGGCTCTCTTAAGCACCATCTTCTGATACTAGTATTCTGGCAAAATGTTAGGATTAAGAACATTTATCTTTTCCTCCAGAATTCCTTAAAGGTACATTTCCAAGATCACGCCAACAATGTCCACTTTCATCACCAAAGGAATTTTACTTGAACTGTATTTTCTGTTATTTGACTTTTATGTATTATGTTCGTTTCATTTCAACATTTAAATTTTTTATTATTTTTGTAGTTTATGCATTTTCAAGTTATTCTCTAAATTCAACTTAATTGTAAACCTTTTTTTTAAAATTAAATTTATTGGGGTGAAAATGGTTAGTAAAATTACATAGGTTTCAAGTGTACAATTCTGTAATACATCCTTTATATATCACATTGTGTGCTCACCACCCAGAGTCAGTTCTCCTTCCATCACCATGTATTTGACTAATTGTAAATATTTAAATGCATTACATGGGCAGACTATCCTGCTTTGTGAAAACTCGGAAAGCCATGGAGATTTGGGCGCTTGTTCCATACATTGTCTATCCTATTAAACTACCATATTGAGGTATAATACTTGCACTACAAAACTTATTCTCTGTATTTGTAATTATTTATATAGATGTCTTTTTCTCTTAAGATGGTGTGCTCCTTCAAGGCCAGAACTTTCTTAATCACTTTAATCCGTCTTCCCAAGTGCCTAGCACAGCGCCTGGCACACAGCTGGTACTCAGGAAAACACTGTTGAACTGAATTGTCAAGTCCCAGGACTATAGGAGTTAAAACCAGATCCCCAAAACTTATGTAATAATACAGTGCTGTGCTTCCCATGTGTGGTACACCAGTCGGTTTCATATGGTACACAATTAAACTTTTTTATTTTTAACATCTAAGTATTTAAAGTGTATTAGAAAAAAAACACCCCAAGATTTCGCAGGTAACAGCTTAGAGCGACGCTAACGTATGTAGCACCGATTGAAGTGCTCTTTTTTAATGAGTCAATTCCAAAAAAAAAAATATCTAGTAAGTAACACAGGCGTGAACGAGAATTTGGTAATAATCGTAAATGTAAGTGACTCAAGTTCGAGGCATTAACACACCAACAAACCAACGCCTGGGCGTGTGAACTGCGCGCGCGCGCCTCCCTCGGGGTCCGGCCGCCCCGGGACCTACTGCGCCGGGCGGCCTCCCCGCGGGCGGTCAGCTCCTAGAAGACGCTCAGGAGCCGGAGAGTAGCCGGGGACCCGGAGGCTCAGGCAGGCTTGGAGGTGGCGACGGGGTAGTGGGCCGGCGCTCCAAGGCCAAGCCTGGTGGGAAGGGCATCAGCCCGGCCAGCGGCCGATGCGGTCCGGGCCCGGGCCCTGGCCAGTCCACCGTCCCGCCGGCCGCGTGCCGGGTTTACCTATCCTTCGGGGTCTCCGGAGGCTCGCCACGGCCGCACCACCGCCCCGACCCTCTTCCTCCTCCTTCCTCCCCCAGCCCGGCCCGCCCCGCCCCGCCCCGGCTCACCCGGGCCGCCCCTCCCTCTTCCCTACCGCCCCTCGCCCTACTAACCGGCCTCTCCCCGCTACACAGCGGCCGTAGCCCCTCCTCACACAGCGCCACGCTTCCATCTTGCCCCGCTGTCGTCGGCCAGGTCTCAGGCCCGTGTCTCAACCTCAACCTCTACAGCCGATTTGGCGACGGAAAGCTCCAGGGACTCCCCATCAGTAGCCCTCGGGCCTCCCGGCCCGGCTGCAAAGCATGCTGGGAGGCTCAGTCTCGCCCGTGGCCAAGTCCCCATCTTGCGCCGCGAAAGTCACTTAATTGTCTCAACCCTGAATTGCGTTCAAGATGCGTGCGCAGAGCGTGTGAAGAATGGGCAGCCATTTCAGAAGAGGGCAAAACACCCGTCCTGCGTCTTAAAGAAACAGGAAGAAACAAACTGCTGACTAGTTTTCAGGCCTGTGGGAGGGTGCAGTGGGGTTACTGTATGAGAACTGAGAAGAAAAAAAAATTATTTTCGCGTACTTTTATAATGTCTTTGGGAAATTCGGAAGGTGGATGCCCAAGGTAGGGAAATGCCCTTCTCTGGGTTCTCATAGAACTGAGGTACCACGGAATTTTGCAATTAATTTTGCAGGAACACTTCCCGCAGAGGTCACTTTTAAACGTATGTTATTGTCATGTGTGTCCATCTCTATCAAATTTGGTATACGATTCTAGGTTCTTGGAAAACGTATTTAAGTGGAGACTCCTCCAAGAGATATAAGTGTGGAAGAATAAAGTAGAGAGAGCAGAAGGGCAAAGGATACTGGAAGGCAGGAGCACTGCTTTTATAGGCTCTTTGGGAGAGCAGCGGAGTAATTTTTTGGGAAGGCTTGTGTTAATAAGGAAATCAGTTGCATTTGAAGAAAACTTCTTTCTTTAGTATAAATATAGTTGATTACCCTTTCTTGTGGTAGTTATGTTCTACTGCCAACATTGAATTAGTGAATACTGAACCCTTTCTCCTAGGGGAGCACCTTAGTGGTTTTTGTTTTGTTTTGTTTCTTAATTTCTCTTTGTACATTTATCTCTCATTGCTATGTGTATGGAGCAGAGGATATCTTCAGTGCAAGAACTTATATCTCAGCTGGAAGTACAAATATATTGTGTTAAGTAATGTCCAGAAGCAATTTCTTTATAAGTACAAAATTTATGCCTCAAGAACCTTGAGGACACTGAGCACAGGAAATGGGAAGACTCCTGAGTCACATAGACCAGGGTTTTAGCACAGACCCTGACATGTCCCACCTGTGCCATTGGCAAATACTCATATGTATATCACCTCTTTGACTGCAGTTACCTCATCTCTAAAAATTGAGATAATAATGCTTATGAAATATTGTGAGGATTAAATAAAATGATAGCTGTGAAGTATCTGTTATAAGACGCACAGAGGCAGAATTGTTTTATGTTGCATCAACTTTGTATGCAAAACAAACTTGAACGCATAAAATTGGTTAAATAGTTCCCGAAAGCGGCCTGAGGTGACCTCTGAAAATGGTTCCCTATTCGCTTGACCCAGAGAACCCCACAAAATCATGTAAATCGAGAGGTTCAAATCCACAGATTCATTTTAAGAACACTTGTGAGACTGGCCATCCAGGGTATGCATATCCGAAAAGCCACCAAGTATTTAAAGGATGTCACGTTACAAAAGCAATATGTGCCATTCCATCATTACAATGGTGGAGTCGGGAGGTGTGCCCAGGCCAAACAGTGGGGTTGGACGCATGGTCGTTGGCCCAAAGAGAGTGCAGAATTTTTACTGCACGTGCTTGAAAATGCAGAGAGGAATGCTGAACTTACGGGTTTAGATGTAGACTCTCTGGTCATTGAGCACACCCAGGTGAACAAAGCTCCCAAGATGCGGTGCAGAATTTACAGAGCTCACGGGCGGATTAACCCATACACGAGCTCTCCTTGCCACATTGAGCTGATCCTCAATGTGAAAAAGAACAAATTGTTCCGAAACCAGAAGAGGAGGTTGCTCAGAAGAAAAACATCTCCCAGAAGAAACTGAAGAAACAAAAACTTAAGGCCCGGGAGTAAATTCAACATCAAATAAATGCTAATAAAAGTAAAAGCAGAAAAAAAGATTGGTTAAATAAACTATGATATACTGAATAGATAATACGCTCGTACACATAAAACAGAACTTTATGCAGACCCTTTGGGAAACTGTCAGGAAATTAAAAACGAGATAAAAATGTTATAAAATTAAATGAAAAGTAATCCAGTATAGATTCAATGTATATGGTATTCATTTAATACTCTCAGGTTTTTTAGCCAAAAACGGGTATCCTAATGTTTAATAACCTATTTTGAACTATTGATATAAATTTTTCCTATTTTCAAGAAACCTTGTATCCTTTGTTAATGAAAACCTCCCAATTAATGAAGTTACATAATCATATGTACATGTACATGACATTTATATATAAATATGGGGTATAAAAATTACTTTTGTTTTTTGCTCTTAGAAAAACAGGATTTGGCAACGTGTGGATTGCAAGGAAAAGCTAAGAACTAAAGATTAAAATCTAAATTTGAAATGTGTCTCAACTCCCACACATGTTCTTCTACTTCACTCTGAACCTCTAAATTCTGTTAAAGATTTCGTTATAACCTCACAACTCACATAATAAAAATATCCCAGGTTGTCATGGTGACATAGTTCTTTCCCCTGCGGAACCTTGTAGTCTGGTGCAGTGGTCTCCTAATTCCTGATGGTTGTGGAATCTTTCCCTTCTTTTTTTCATACTGTTTTTCAGTTTTCCAGCCAAATATTATTAATAACTCTGAGCCTGCCAGAGTGGTGGCAAATTAAAGATTTAATTTGGAACAGGGCAGATTTAATTAACGGTCTTACAATAATCAGTAAATCAGTCTGGAAAGCTAATGGAATCCTCCATGGGTATATGTTCTGTAGTGGTTCTTGATTAAAACATTACAGTGCTCAGTCGTTGCTAGAATTTCTCATTTATTTCTAAGCCTGTATAGGCTGATTAAATTAAGAACTCTTGGTGTCTAGCTTTTTAAAACAGAGGTACAATGATGGGAACTAGGTAGTCAGGATATAAACTTCAGGTTAGCTATTCTCTTCCCTCCACCCCTAAGCCCTTTCTTTTCTCCAGCTCTCAGTCCCAGAATGGGTGCTTTGCACATTTGTGAGTTCCTAAAATGCAGAGACTCGTGGATGTTACAGAATTGAGCTTAACTCTGACAAATGATCCTGCTGCCTGGCTTGGTCTGTTTTAAGTCTCCTACAATTATCTTTTTTGGGAAGGTATTCAAGAGTAGATCTCAGCAGGAGTTCCTTGGACTCAGAGGAGAATGAAGTGGCTGAGAAATAGAACAGCAGAGGAAAGCATGAGAAAGCTGCATGTAAAAAAGAATAAAACACTCTTTGTGGTTGTCCAATACCCATTTGAGGAGAAAAACCATGTCTTTTGTTTGTCTACATGATGAATAAATAAATAGCTATTTGATGGTAACTTTACCAAGTATTTTGACTTTGCCCCTGTCAAAACTACACATTAGCTAGAAGCAGCATAAGTCCTTCACAAAGGCTAACATCAAGGTGTAAGGTATGTATCACTTTATTCTCTTTAATGAATCTTTAGTTCATAAAGAGTTATCTGAGAAGTCTGGGATTCTAGAGGTCAAAAAAGATTTAAGGGAATCTTTGAGCTATTATAATATTTTGAAAAATCTAATAGAAATTGAAGGAAAATGCAAGAAGGAAGCAAAGATGTACCAAAACCTCAAGTTTCTTTGCTTTTGACTGATATTACATATACGAGTTTAATATGGGAACATTTGTTATTTCATTCTGGTCAGAAGCTCAGGTCAGTAGTTATATATCAATGACTTTGGTGAAGAAGATAAAACAAATAATTATACTTAATGTATATAATTAGATTGGCAGGGAAAAAAAATCTTTAGAGCCTTGGAGTTCATGCATTCAGCAAATACCTCTTATCTTCCAGCCACTGTGACAGATACTGAGGGTAAGAATACCAGTGATGGATAGTCCCCATCTTTAAGGAGCTCACAACATAGTGGGATAAAAACATGTCAGCCTAAATTACTGTATTTCCCTGAAAATAAGACCTAGCTGGACAATCAGCTCTAATGCGTCTTTTGGAGCAAAAATGAATATAAGACCAGGTCTTATTTTACTATAATATAAGGTCTTATTTTACTATAAGACTGGGAATATAATATAATATAATATAATATAATATAATATAATATAATATAATATAATATAATATAATATAATATAATATAATACTGGGTCTTTATTAATTTTTGCTCCAAAAGACGCATTAGAGCTGATTGTCTGGCTAGGTCTTATTTTTGGGGAAAGACGGTAGCTTACGTAACATATCACTATCCTGTATGAATTGAATTGTGCTGTAGTTCAGATGTGGGATAGAGGCATGGGAGCAGAGAGGCAGGAGTGCCTAATCCTCCTTGAAAAAGAATACAGGGGCTGTGAAAGAGTGCTTTAGAGAGAAATTAGTCCTTGAGTGGGCTGGTTCCAGAGGCTGGTTGGGGGTGGTGTGAGGTAGGGATTTCAAAAGAAACATGGTTTGAAGATCTGGAGGTGCAAATTTGCAAAGGATTTGGCTGAAACCCAGAGAAATGAGACTGACAGGTGAGCAGGCAACAGACAACATGGATTCTAGAAACTATGACAGAAATGGCAACAAGACCCACTGAAGAGTTTTACAGAGGAGGGATATAATGACATGGTTTTAAAATAAATAATTTTAATGGGACTATGAAGGATGGATGGGAGGAGGCTAGGAAGACCAGGGTAGTTTTTACTTCCTTAAAAATTTAAAAAACATTAATTGGGGTACAACATACAATAAAGTGCATAATCTTAAACGTTGAGCTTGATAAATGTTTTCATGTATATGTGCTTATGTAACCGTTAATCAGATTATGAACTGTTCCAGCAACCTAGAAGAGTCTCTCATGTGCTTCCCAGGCAATACCCATTGTACGTACTACCCCTCACCCCACACTCTATGGAGAGCCATTATTCTGACTTCAGTTGCTATAGATTCGTTTTGTTCTTGAACTTTATATGAATAGAATCATAGAATATGTACTCTTATGTCTGCCTTCTTATGTTCAACATTATGTGTGAAAGATTCATCCTTGTTGATGAATGTAGCAGGAGTTCATTCTTTTTAGTTGCTCTGTACATTCCACTGTATGATTTTATACCACATTTTAACTTATCCATTTTACTGCTGATTGACACTTGGGTTGTGTCAAATTTTTGGATCTTATGAATAATAGTGCTTAGAACTTCCTTATGTGTGTCTTTTTATATTGGATATATTCACTTTTCTTGAGTATGTATCCAGGAATGAGATTATTATTATCAGTATTTTTAACTTTAGTCATTCTGGTACTACAGTCTATTAGGTGGATATTTGGATTGTTTCCATTTTGGGACTGTTATGAATAAAGCTGCTATAAAAATTCACACATATGTCTTTATGTGGACATATATTTTCATTCCTAGGAGTGAGATAGCTGAGACATCTGGTATGTGTACAAGTATGTTTATAAGAAACTGCTAAACTGTTTCCCATGTGGCTGTATCATTTTGAATTCCCACTGGCAACCTATGCAAGTTTCAGTTGCTCCTATCCTTGTCAACATTGGGTAGTGTCAGTTTTTAAGATTTTAGCCATTGTTGTAGTTCTAAGGTAATATCTCGTATTTAAAAAAAAATTGAGATAAAATTCATATAACATAAAATTTACCATTTTAAAGTGTACAGTTCAACGGTTTTTAGTATATTTGCAAGTGTGTGCAATCATCACCATTATCTAATTACTGAATCAATAGTTTTACTTGTTATAGGCCTATTCAGATTTTTTTTTCTTGAGCCAGTTTTGGTTTTGGCTTTGGCCAGTTTGGAAATGCTTTCCTTTAGCTCTTTGAACATATTTAAAATAGCTTATTTAAAATCTTCATCTAGTAAAGACCAACATTTTGGCTTCCTCATGGGCATGGTTTTTATTGATTGCTTTTCCCCTATGTATGGGCTATATTTTCTTGTTTTTCAGGATGCCTCAGTATTTTTTGTTGAAAACTGGACGTTTTGAATATTATAATGTGGCAACTCTGGAAATCAAATTTTCTTTCCTTGGGGAGAAGGGTGGTGGCTCAGTTGGTTAGAGCGCAAGCTCTGGGCACCAGGGCTGCCGGTTCGATTCCCACATGGGCCAGCGAGCTGTGCCCTCTGCAACTAGAATGTAGTCAATGAGCTGCCACTCAGCTCCTGGGTAGCCAGATGGCTCAGTTGGTTGGAGCGCAGGCTCTCAACCACAAGGTTGCCAGTTCCACTCCAGCAAGGGATGGTGTGCTGCACCCCCTGCAACAAACAACGGCAACTGGACCTGGAGCTGAGCTGTGCCCCCCACAACTAAGATTGAAAGGACAATAACTTGACTTGGAAAAGTCCTGGAAGTACATACTGTTCCCCAATAATAATAATAAAAAAGTCCTGTTCCCCTTCCCCAATAAAGTATTAAAAAATGTTCTTTTTCTTTCCTCCCGCAACTGGACCTGGAGCTGAGCTGTGCCCCCACAACTAAGGTTGAAAGGACAGTAACTTGACTTGGAAAAGTCCTGGAAGTACATACTGTTCCCCAATAATAATAATAAAAAAGTCCTGTTCCCCTTCCCCAATAAAGTATTAAAAATTTTTTTTCTTCTTTCCTCCCCGGAGTTCACTGCTATTGCTTGACTAATTCCTATCTCTCGTTTCAAGAGTCAGCCATAGTTTCCCCTTTATCAGAAAACCTTAGCTAATCTTCAATTCTGAATTAGATGTACTCTATAGCACTCCATATGTACATCTGTCATCGTACTTGTCACAATGTATTTTAATTGTTTTTTCCTACTGGATAGCACTTGAGAGCAGGGATTCTGTAACTCCAATGCTTAACTGACATGTCTGGCATGTAGGAAGTGATTAATTCAAATTTAATAAATAAATGACAGATTTAGGCATTTGTAGACTGAGAAGGAGCTGGTAGTCAGGAAGAGATTGCAGGCAGAAAAAGCATAGTTGGGATGTCATTGATGGAACAATGTCTGCCAACGAAGGTCGGTTTCAGTGCACAGGTGGAGTGATTAGTCTTAAAAATGAAGTAGGGATCTGTCTACATCTTAGATAAGAATACAAATGTGAGAAGAGGGAGGGATTGTTACTAAGGGCTCCTTCAAATTTTTCCCCTGTAAAGAGGCAACACTGCAAAGGGTAGGGAGGCAAGCCGAAGAGGAATAGAGGACTGAAGAAAATGGCAGACTTGGAACGACTTATGGAGAGAGAATCCTGATCAATGAAAGGTAAAGGAATTGCCAAGTAGTGGATAGCAATCAATTGAAACTGTAGCTTTGAGAGGTCGTGTGATTTTTTAAAATTTTATTTTCCTTTCAGATGCAAGCTCCCGCTTTTAGAATCGAAGGGAACAAATGTTAAGATTGATAGCGTTGGGGTTTGCCGTGGAGGTAGACAGGTGGACGGGATTCGTATTAGAAAGAAGGACGGGTTATGTCTGCGAGAATTCAGATGTTGCTGTGGGTATTTAAAATGATAGACCGCGAGTAGGGAAGGAAAGATGCTGGGCTAGCGCATCTTCCATCCCTTTAGGACTCCAAACAAGCGTGTACAAAGGCTGGGTAGGGCTGTGGAGGACCAAGCTCTCACCGGTGTGTCGTGCCTACAACAGCTGTCACAAAATATAGCAGTGACAGAGTTAGCGCACTACGAGACTCGGTGAGGACGACTCAGATCTCCTCAGTGACGAGAGCGGCGGTGCGACCACCTGACCGTCGCCGACGTGCCGGGCTCAAGCCCAGATACGGCTCAGAACATAAAACGAGATCTTCTTCTCCCAGGATGCAAGATGATGCCTGACCCGGAAGCTCCTCTGCCGACCCGGAAGCAGAGCTGTGCGCCGGTGGCGCTGGTGGAGCCACCGCCCCCTCGCCGTTTCGCCGCCGCTTGGGGAACCCGGAGACCCGCGGCGGCGGGTTACCCTGATGTTACCCCGCAGGCGGCGGCGGCGGCGGCGGCAGAGGTGGCGGGAGGATGAGCTCTACCCGGGAGCGGGGTGCCGACCTGGCCCGTTTCTACACTGTCACCGAGCCCCAGCGACACCCAAGGGGCTACACCGTGTATAAGGTTACCGCCCGGGTGAGTGCCGATGTCGGGCGGGGGCAGGAGCCTGAATTGGGACCCGACGGACTGGCGTGGGGACCCTGTTCTGAGGGTACCTGACCCCGGGTCACAGCCGAGCGGGGGACTGGGTGGGCCGGGATGTGCGCGGAGGTGGGACTTCAGGAAGGCGGGGCAGGGCTGGATGCGGGATGCCCGGGATTCCGCTGGGGAAGGCGGCCGTCGGGTTTCTCATTCCAGGGTGGGGCAGAGATTGATGCCTTTTAATTCATGACTCAGCCCCCATCCCATTTGGACTTTCTCTTCGGAGGCTGAAATTTGCAGAAGTGGTTTTGCTCGCTTCCGAGGGATAATGCAGAGTCAAGAAATAATTTATGTATTGTTTGATTTATGTAATGGGTGGTATTTCTTGTTTCCACCGTTCATACAGCGTCAGGTTTGCTCTGAGGCAGACAGACTGTAGAGAAGGACGTCAATGTGAGGGCCACCAGCCTGGGATCTTTGTCTGTCTTTTGGCCTTTGGTATTTCATCGTTTACAGTAGGAGACATGAGAAATTCTAGTTAAGATGTCGTGTGTGAGTTGTCTTGAGGGCACATTTAAAAGTTGTGAGTCTTCTTTACAGGAGCTAACCGGTCCAATTTGTAGTACCCACTTTGTTTATTTTTCGTTGCTTTTGCTCCTTTTAAAGAGAGTTTGCATCTCCCTTCTTGGAAAATAAGAGTAATAAAATTAAATACGTCTATATGTATGTAATGTATGTATGAGTATGTATGTATATGAGGCATTTTGTACACATCATCAGTTGAACCCTAATTTTAATGACGAGGAAACCGAGGTTCAAGGAAGTTTCCTAACCCAACTTTACATTGCAAGGCAGTAGCACATCTGGGATTTGAGGCCACTTCTGCTTAACTCCAAATTATATAAAAGGTTAAGAATTAACTTTGCTATTATCATTAGTTGTTAAAAAAAGAGAGGTACAGGTAGCAGTAATAATATGGTATACGTTTGGAGGATGTAGTAATCGTCTGATAGAGAGCTCAGGAAGGAGGCCTTGAGAAGAACCTTGAAGATTAAGTAGATTTAGAGAAGCAGAGTTTGGGATATGGGAGTGGCATGAGGTATATGGAAATGGTGCAGAATTGAAACAAATGTGAGAAGACGGGATGAGCAAGTATGTTTAAAGATATTAAGATACTGCAGGGCACTGTACTGAGAATAGAGGGAATTTTGCTACTCCCTGTTTAGGTGTAGTGTTAGTTGCAGGCTGTGTAAGAAATTTTTTTAAGGTTAAGGGGCCCTTATTACACCACTCTTAAAATCTTTGTAGTCATTGGGCCCTTCAAAAATCTAGACTTAGTTTCCTAATATAATTTATGGAATTAGAACGATTTTCAACATAGTGTTTCCCTCATAGCACCCTGTTCATTCTGTATTATAACAGTTGCCACATTTTTTTTTGTATTACTGTTTATATGTCTATGTTTCCAGTAGATTTAGAGCAGGTCTGTATCACTGGTATGTTTCCTTTTATAACACCAAAGGCAGTGCATGGCACACAGTGCCTAAAAATCATTGTGGAATGTTTTCCTCTCTATTCTAGGCAACATGCCGAATAAATGTTTAGTTCCAGGCACTAAGTGCTGTGAGGGATACAAGGCTGAATAAAGCATGGACCTTCCTTTCAAGGATACTCAGAGTAGAAGAGAGTTTACTGGACTTGAAGAAGCATAGTGCAAGATAGAAAGTGTTAAATGTCAGAAGAGACTATAGGAAAGAGCTATGGGATTTCAAAAGCTAGAGGTTGCTTCTGGTTCAAGGGATCAGGGAGCATGTACCAATTAAGATGGGTGGTGAGAGGTGGGATAGAAGGAGAGAGGTAGGTGGAAGGGAGAGCCCAGAAAGGCTTGAAGGTATGACTGGGTGGGGAACTTATATAGGTAGCAATGATAGTGGTAATTACTTTTATTCTTTACAAAAGGGAAGGTTAACCCAATTCAGACTTTAAAAATCTTTTCTTAAGCTGTGAACTATTTGCTGAGCTTTTATGACAACATAAATTAGAACGTAAAGTAGAACGTTGCCTTTGAACTAACCAAATCCATATAATATGCATGTTATATATTACTGCTGTAGTTATTTGAACGTGAAAATTGCTTACACTGCCTTTTTTCTCCTTGTAAATGTTTCTGTCCTCATTTATTCCCTATGTTACATATTTTAATTTTAATGTTTGAGGGTCAACATAGAGATATACTAAAAAAAAACTGTGCTTAATAGTATAAAACAAGTAAAATGTTTATTATTTTTTGAGGTGTAAGGAGAAAAACATCTTTTCTCAGGAGAATTAACCAGGTAAGCAGTGCTCTCCTGAGAGAACTTCATGAGATACAAACTAGGAATGCCTTCTATGTTTCCTACTTCTGATTTACTTTTAGCTTTAAGGAATAATCTCTATATTCTTGCTCTTTATGGAGGAGTAGAATTAGAATAATTGGAAGTACCATTGTTAAATTTTGGGTAGCATAAGAACTCTTTCATCTTTTTAAATCTCCTTTATACTTTTTTCTTACAGTTCTCTAGAACCTGGCAGGTTTAGATAACCTCTGGCCAGTTACAAGCTTGTTTGATAGATTTCCTAGTTAAACTCTGTGATGCTTATTAATTTTTATGTAAAATAACTACCTCTGTTTAGAATTCAAAAATTCTTTTGTAGGTTTCCTTTAAGTCTTTAGTTGAAGGAGACAGATATAAAAGAACCATTAACAATGTTTGGTTGTTTCATCATGCTGAGTAACACTGTAATATTGTATTTATATTGTAATATAGATTTATCAACAACATTAAGTGAATGGTGATTCTTGCCTGCATTTTTTCCATGAGTATGGATAGCAGAAGGTATGCCTTTATTTAAAAGACAGTGTTGCCCTATGACTTTATTTTGTTTATATTGAAGCAAAATTTATATACAATAAAATGCACCAATGTTAAATGTACAGTTTGATGAGCTTGGACAAATATATATAGTTGTGGCATCACCACAACAGTTATCACTGCAGAAGTTCCCCCATGCTCCTTTGCAGTCAGTCCCTTCTCCTTACCCCCTTTCCTTAGGCGACCACTGGTCAGTTTTCTGTTATAGATTAGGTTGTATTTTCTAGAAATTTATCTAAATGGGATTATACAATATGCACTATTTTTTTTGTTTTGGCTTCTTTAACTCAGCATGAGTGTTTGAGATTCATCTATGTTGTGTGTTTTTATTCTCTCTTATTGCTGACCAGTATTCCATTATATGGTTATACTGCAGTGAATCCATTCACCTGTTGATGGACAGTTGGTTTGTTTCCAGTGTTTGACTATTATGAATAAAGTTATTATGAACACTTGTATACAAGTCTTTGTATAGACACGTGCTTTTGTTTCTGTTGATAGTACATAGCCTTGTTTACTGTAGCTTTATACTAAGTCTTGAAATGAGGTAGTCTGAGTCCTCTGACTTTATCTTTCTCAAAATTTTTTGGCTAGATTATTTTCATTTCCATATAAAGTTTAGAATTAGCTCATCAAGTTCTATAAACATGCCTACCCAGGTCTGGGGATTAAATGGAGAATGTCAGTCAGTTTCTGAATTGATAGTAATATTGAGTCTTCTGATCCATGAACATATATATATATATCTTCCATTTATTTAGCTCTTTAATTTGTCTGAACAATGTTTTCTAGTTTTCAGTGTGCAGGCCTTAACACATACTTAAATAATTTGGGTTTGTTTTCAAAATACGAGAATACGTAAGTCCTCATTTTATATAGCTAATATTTGTTGAGTAATAATAGTAAACACTTATATGGTGCTTATTATGAGTCAGGCACTGTTCTGAGCACTTTATGTAAGTTAGCACATTTTTCATAGTAGCCCAATGAGTAGGTGCTATTATTCTCACGTTATCAATGAGGAAATTGAAGCACAGAGAGATTAAGTAACTTGCTCAGGATCACACAGCTAGCAAGTAATAGAGTCTAGATTTGAAACCAGGCTGACTGGCCCCAGTCACAGTGCTTTTAATCCCAGTGCTACGCTGCAGAATACTTATATTATACAACCCATTTTATTAGATGATGTGGGTGTACATGTGGGAACGCCTATTTGTTCCCGCAGGGCCTTGCTATAGTTTGGCAAAAGTGATGATACATAGAGAACACAATGACGATGATGATGTGATGATCAAAGGGGAGGGAGCAATGGAATGAATGGAAGAAGTGCTGCTAGATTTGAGTCTAAAAACAGCCATTTCCAAAGATTCAAATGGAAGCACTATTTTATTGCTTGGAGGGAACTTGCTTTCAATTCCTGACCGAATTCGTAATGTGGCCTGCTTGTGCTTGGGAAAGGAATTAATTGTAAGTTCCCGAGTGACTGTGTATTATGTTCTTCCTCTGTTTGAAATGCTTTTCCCTTTTGTCTTGGCAATTCTTGCTCCTCTCATGTGTCTGCTCCTGTCCTGTGCTCTCTAGGAATCCTTTCTTAGGTGTAGGACTCCATGTGAGTTATGTGCTCCTCCATTAAAGCCTTTACCATACTGGACTTGATTGTCTCATCTGAGGGCAGACTGGAGCCGAGCACAGAGCCTGGGCTATTGTAGGGACTTGAGAGAAGGCTGGAAATAGGCAGTACATTTTTTTTAAAGTGTTGTTTTAAAAATTGACATACAATAAAATTGATCTTTTGTTATATTTGGTTGGTGCAAAAGTAATTACGGCTTTTGCAATTTTAACCTTTTAAACCACAATTACTTTTGCACCAACCTAATATAATTCTATGAATCTTGACACATATATACATTCATATATCCACCACCATAATCAGGAAACAACGGTTCCATCATTCTAAAAAAACTCCCTCATGCCATCGCTTTTTCACATTCCTCTCCCTTACCTCTTAGCCTCTAGCAACCACTGATGCACTCTCTACCAGGGTACTTCTGTCTTTTTAGAGTATCAAGTCAATAGAATCATGGTATTTCACCTTTTGACACTGTCTTTTACCCAGTTTTTTTATTGGGTTTTTGTTTTCTTACTGTTGAGTTTTGAGAATTGTTTATTTGTTCTGGATGTAAGTTTTTTTGTCAGTATGTGATTTGCAAATATTTTCTCCCAAATGTGTAGCATATCTTTTAATTCTCTTAACAGTCTTTTGCAAAGCAAAATTTTAAAATTTTGGTGAATTTCAGTCTATCATTTTTTCCTTTTATGGAATGTGCTTTTAGTGTCATGTCTAAAAACTCTTTACTAGCCCCATGTCACAAATTTTTTCCCGTGTTTTCTTCTTGGTGTTTTATTTTGGTTTCTACGTTTAGCTTTATGATCCATTTTGAGTTTATTTTTGTATAAGGTGTGAGGTTTAGGAGGAGGTTCATTTTTTTTTTTTTTGTATGTGGATGTCCAATTGTAACTAAGTACCATTTGCTCAAGAAACTAGCCTTTCTTCATTGAATTGCCTTTGCACCTCTTTCAATTAATTGGCCATGTGAGTGGATCTGTTTCTGGGTTCTCTGTTTTGTTCCATACCACATTGTTAATTATTGTAGGTTTATAAGTCTTAAAGTTAGGTAGTATGATTCCTCCAACTTTATTCTTTTTTTTCAGAACTGTTTTGACTGTTCTAGTCACTTTGCTTTTCCATATAAATTTTAGAATCACCTTGTCTATATATCTACAAAAAATCCTGATGGGATTTTGATTAGAATTGCATTAAATCTATAGATCATTTTGGGGGAGAATTGACATCTTTGCTATGTTGAATCTTCGAATCCATGAACATAATAATATGTCTTGTTATTTAGATGTTCCTTGATATCTTTTATCAGCATTTTATAGTTTTCAGCATACAGATTTTGTACATGTTTTATTAGATTAATTCCTGAGTATTTCATCTTTTCATAGCTGTTGTAAATCGTGTTTTTTTAAAATTCAATTCAGTTTTTAATTTTTCATTGTTAGTATAAAGAAATTTGGTTCATTTTTCTGTTGACCTTGCAACCTGTGACCTTTCCAAGGTGACTTACTAGTTCTTGGAGTTTTGGTAGAGTTCTTGTTTTTTCTGCATAAACAATCAATGTTGCCTGGCAAAAGGGATAGTTTTATTTCTTCCTTTTAATCTTCTATTTTTCTTGCCTTATTGCACAATGCTGAATAGGAGTGGTAAGAATGAATATCCTTGCTTTATTCCTGATCATAGGAGGAAAGCATTCAGATTTTTTTCCTCTTAAGTATGATACTGTGAAGTTTTTGTGTATGGGTGGCAGCATATTTTAATTTTTAGTTTTGTTAGCTTTTTATTTTGAAAGTAATGCATATTCATAAACATTTCAAGTACTAATTTAAGTTACTTTAAAGGAATAAAAGAATCCACTAAATTTTAAACCCTTAACCTCTTACATTATTACAAATGGCCAGTGTTAAAGCAGTGAGAATTATTAGAATTCAGTTGTTTAAACAGTAGGTCCATGAAGATTTTTGAAGAAATACTTGGTTTTGGCTTAATTTGGAGATATTTTCAGCAAATAGAATAATCATGGGGGTAGGGAGGGAGATTAGTTTGTTGTAAAATGTATTTATGCTTACAAATTTTGAAAAATCATGGCTCTCAAGTTCAGTTTTTTCTAAATTCTTGTTCTGTTCTACTCTTTTTTTGTTTTTGACTCTTAACATTGTTTTGTAGAAGACTATCTCATATACCAAAAGTTTTAGTAAGGGGGTTTTAAAAAATTTCTGTTTCCATCTTGTTTATTGAGAGCTTGTATGCCCAGATATTAAGATTTTATGTTAAACTGTAAACTTTCTTTAACATTAAGGATTTTGATTTCCTTGAACCTTGATTGGAAAGTAGTTTACCTTTTTTTTTTTTTTTAAGATTTTATTGGGGAAGGGTGTGGGAGCAGAGCCCCAGAAAGTAGTTTCAAGGCTCTCGGCCTCACGTGGAGGAGTGCTGGCTCAGGTAGTAGATGGCCGTCAGCTGTAGCCAGTTAGCCAATTGGCCGCTAATATAACTGCTGCGGCTACGGAGGAGAGCCGGGGAGAGTGGAGGAGAGTGAAAGAGAGTCGTCGGTGGGTTGCAGACAAAAGGGACAGCATGTCGCAAGTCCAGTGAACCCAGCCTCCAGTGAGACCATAGCGGTATGACTCCCCTACTTATGGCTCCGTGGGTGTTCCTTTTTGGCCTCACCATATCCTGCGTTCTTGTATGGGGAGCGGGAGCAGAGACCCCGCAGGGTCCCCCGCATGACAAATAGCGCAGCTAGCAGGGTCTCCCGCACGACAAAGGGGAACAGGACTTTATTGGGGAACAGTGTGCACTTCCAGGACTTTTCTCCAAGTCAAGTTGTTGTCCTTTCAATCTTAGTTGTGGAGGGTTCTGGTTCAGCTTCAAGTTGTTGTTCTTTCAGTCTTAGTTGTGGAGGGCGCAGCTCAGCTCCAGGTCCAGTTGCCGTTGCTAGTTGCAGGGGGCACAGCCCACCTTCCCTTGCGGGAGTTGAACTGGCAACCTTGTGGTTGAGAGGACACGCTCCAACCAACTGAGCCATTTGGGAGCTCAGCGGCAGCTCAGCTCAAGGTGCCGTGTTCAATTTTTTAGTTGCAGGGGGCGCTGCCCACCATCCCTTGCAGGACTTGAGGGATTGAACTGGCAACCTTGTGGTTGAGAGCCCACTGGCCCATGTGGGAATCGAACCGGCAGCCTTCGGAGTTAGGCGCATGGAGCTCTAACCGCCTGAGCCACCAGGCCGGCCCAGTAGTTTACCTTTTGAGGGTGCTATACTAATTGGCAAAATTTTAAGTGAGAAAACAACTTCAGCAAACATTTATTGAGTACCCAGAGGTAACTTGCTGTTATAGCTTCTTTATTCTCTCTTGAGATTTTGGGATTTTAATAATGTGGAAAGCAGCAATTCCTTACTTTCATAAAAACTTGTTAGAAAATTGAATGTCTAAAATTTGTCCCATTGACTTTTATCTATCTAATGTGGGAGTTTTAACACTCCAGAGAACTAAAAAAATGTAGAATGTCTAATTATAGTTTGTGCAGGTGCCGTCTCTTGGGTCCACACTACCTGGCTGGTGGGTGAAAACCAGCCCAAATATTCTTGCCAACCAGTTACACCTGCAGCCCTGCAGGGAAAAGAGGGAGAGACGAGATGAGATGCAGGTGATGGGGTGGGAGGGAGGTTGAGGTTGGTATGGGAACCCTCGCCTTTGTGAGCTGGGCGCTTGGAGGTACCTACTGTTCTTGCCAGAGTTATTGTTTTATGTGTATGAAATGTAGTTTAAAGGTGTCAGTATGTTTATATAAAAGTAGGGATTTTATGAAAGTCAAATGTCTGAAAGTAAGGATTGCATGCATTACATTGATGAATGTGCCATTTGTTTTACCTGATCACCACAATGGGAACTGCTCAGTATAGTGTAGCCCTACATTTTTATCTATCCTATTATACCTGTCCAACATTTGGACGGTCTTGTCTTTGAAAACTGAAGGGTGGGCGTGTTCCTGTCCCCCCCACCACATGTTTGATTATTTTTACCTTGACACTTAGTTTTTTAAAAAATGTGTTACTTTTGTAAACATTTTATCCTCTAAGTTCTCCTATTACCCTAAACTAGCAGCTTAACACTAATAGTGAAGTAGCCATCAGAAAACTAGACATAATAAATTGCTCATAAAGGTACCATCTTAAAATGTATATTTAACCTTATTCTACTTGTTTCTAAAGGGACTCACTTTGTGATCCTCTATTTGTCAGAAATATAACGGTTAGATTTGAATAACTTTTACAGTTTTGTTTTCCAGTAGCAATCTCTTAATCTTACGAAGAAGACCATTCTTTTGGATATATCTGAATCAAGAGGGTGATTTCAAATCATTGTTATAATGGTAATTAGGTAAAAGAGTGCTTTTGACTGGTTTTTTAAGGAAACTTGGTCATATTTACTAAATAAATTAAGTTAGCACACTGGAAAGGATTTAGAGGACCTAATGACGGTATAATCTGTTGATTATTATGGGCCTGAGCCTAGGCCAAGCCACAGTGTCTGGTCCCTGTTCTAAAGACAGGCAAAAGGGCTCATTTTAAGGTGGCTTTTTCTTTGGTTTATTAGTGAACTGGGTAAAAAGCAGTTCATGGCTAGTGCCAGAGCCAGTATTCAGATCCCTTTCTTAGTTCTTTCTGTTCTGCCACAGTGCTTCTTCAACTTCTATTTTTTGGTGGATTTACGTTTCTTCAAAAAGAGTTTACTTAGTGGGCATGAGGCACATTACTCCTATAGCTGGAATTTGAATCTCTAGGAGGACTGATTTGGTTTTGTCCTGGAAAGAGCACTTTGTTTGGAATCATGGACTTGTGAGATCCAGTCCTGCCTCTTGCTGATTAATGTGCTTAGTATGTTACTGTGTGCTCTTGACCTTGGTTAGCCCATCAGGCAGGATTGTTGTGATGATTGTTGAATGAAGGGAAAGATTTACTTTCTTACTTAGCACAGTAAGAGACGGTTACCTTCACTAGAGCCCTTATTTGTTTTCCTAAATTCAGGTTTGCTTTTGGCATTAACAGAGGCAGATGGGCAGTAGCATTTCCCAACAGTGTTCCAAAGTTTAGTAGGTGTTGCACTAAGTAAATAAAATAATAATAAACAACATATGATAAAAATAAAAAGTTGAGTGGATAGATGACCTTGGGAAATACTATATATCTTCCTTTTGGAGATTTACCAGGCATGATAATGTAGTATATGTTTCTTTTTTAAACAAAGGTAAACTGAGTTCATCATTAATCCTTCCCTTTGAGATCTCTAATTTTAAAGAATACTGGTATTCCAGGCGGCAATGTTGGTGAAGCACTGCTTGAGGGTAATAATTTTCAGGATGACTTGGCAATAGAATTCTCTATATATATCTTGAGAATTCTCAAGATAAATATAATACTTCACTGAGCCATTGGTAGTTAACGCTTGCAGTGGAAATTTATGAACTTTAAATGAAAGGTATCACTGCTTTAAATTCCAACTTTTGAGGAATTTGTTGGCTGAATGTTATGACAAAACATTGAAATCTACAGGGTGCATTGAAATATTTTTATTTTAGACTTGTTAAGATAATTGCTAATATAGCATTAAAAGTTGTAAATATGTGGGTCTGAGGGCTCAGTTTTGTTTATTTTCAGTATGATCGTATTCTTAAATTTCTCATTGATATTCTTATTTTTCATCAGTTTTGCAGTTCTGCTGAAGAGAATTACATAGTTAGAGTTGTGGGGTGGCCTCTTAGCTCAGTTGGTTAGAGCGCGATGCTCTTAACAACAAGGTTGCCAGTTCGATCCCCACATGGGCCACTGTGAGCTGCGCCCTCCACAACTAGATTGAGACAACTACTTGACTTGGAGCTGATGGGTCCTGGAAAAACACACCTAAAATACAACTCTTTTTTAAAAAAGGAAAAAAATCTGAGTTCCAGTTAAGAAGACAAAAAAGAAAGTTGTTACTAATGGACTGGGTCTCAGTTCATGTTATCCTAATCTTTTCATGTTTTTGGTTTCCATTTCAGAGAATACATTCTTAACCTATTTAAATTAGATTACTGAATCCCTTAGGGTGGGGTGCAAGTGGTTGAACTTGGTAATATATCTGGCAAATGATGATATTGTAGTGGCATAGGAATCAGACCTGGTGTATTCTCCATTGTATTTCAGTACCTAGCTGTGGAGTAGGCACTAACATTTGTTGAATAAGTAAAAGAATAAATAAAGCCTATGGTGATAGGGTTTTGTGGAAGTAATTAAACTTAATTATTGCTGAAAATGCCACAGATAAATGAGGGAGGCAATGTAGTACAGTGGAAACTCAGCACTAGACCAGGATTCATAAAATCTGAGCTCTCCAAATCTAAAGGTGAATAGTCATATGTCATCATATAAGTCTCTGGGTCTCGTTTCCTTGTCTATGAAAGGGGCACTCATTATAACATTCCTGCCTAATTCATAGATTGTTGAAGAAATAAAATGAATCATTAATATAAGATGCTTTCCAAATGCAAATGTACAAAGTCAAGGTTATTTTCCCCATGTCTGGCACAGTGCCTTCAACAGTATTAGCACAGGTAGAGATTTTCTCTCTTAACAACAAAAAAGAGGCTAAGAAACCTTCTAGGACTGATTCTTGAGAGAGGAAGAGGAACCTACAAAAGAGAAACAGAAAAACCAAAGCAGAAAGAATAGGAGAATCAGGAAAGTATAGCCCTCTGATTTCCAGACTGGATTTTCACTGAGCTTTGTTTATGCTGTTGGGGAAAGAGCTAGTTAATAGCAAATAGCTTTTGATTTAATTTTCTGAACTCTAAGTATATTCTCTCCCTTTCACTTAAGGGTGAACACAAGTTCCTCTTGTAAGCTGAAAGTTAAAGATCTTCGCTTAGATAGTTTAAGAATATTTAAAATTTCACTTTCTGTATTTTCTGTAATAAGCGTAAGTAACTTATTATCATGAAAATATTGAAAGTCTTAAATCACTAACCGGTGTTCTTGACTTGCTAATGGGATGCAGTTTGCTGCTGTGGAGTGGACAGCGAGCATTCAGTGTCATGGGAAGGGTCTAGGATGAAGCACTCCCCCGTTTGTTGCTTAGCACACTACTCTTCTCTGAGATACTGAAATAAGTTTGGGAAATACCCCTCCCCCGCCCCACCCACACAGTCATGTGCACCCCCAGACTGTGGGCATCGTGAAGGCAGGGACTTTTCTTGCTCATATCGTAGCCCCAGTGCATAGCACAAGTATGTGAGCCACTCAGAATATGGATGAGAAGTCATAATCAAACTGGTTATTTCTGTTAAGGTGGTTTTAAAACTATAGATATAATGAGGGGATGGCTAACAGTTTTTTGCTTATGTAGTACACATATATCTGATTTCCAGGAATGGTTTACCTGAAGAAAATCCAAATTGTGTGACTTGTAATATGTACTCATACACCAAATCAGGAAATAATTTCTTTTGTCACAAAAAGACCATTTGTACGTGTAAAGGAACATTACTTAAAATAATAATGTACCTTAGTATGTTTGTAAAATGATTGGGTTATAAATTCAGGAAGTCTGTTAATTTTTCAGAAAAATATAACTTGTAGAATGTAAGGTACACCTAAATAAACCTATTGCCAATGATTATATGTTGACTGTTTTTGGTGCGTGGATTCTTAATGGATTGATTATTCCCGACTTTCTTCTCATTAGCTCATTTTACAAAAATATAAGAAACACTTGTGAGGCAAAGTTAAATCATTTTATTATGTGAAACACCATAATTTGGAACGGGGTGTGTGTGTGTGTTTGGTGGGATAAGGGGGGTGGCACTTGAAAATAATAGCTAAAATCTAATCTTTGAATAACATATGGTTGTTAGTTATCTGATCTAGTCTCTTATTCTAAATCTGTATTGTCTAATATGGTAGCCGTTAGCCATATGTGGCTATTTTAATTTACATGAAATAAAATGAAAAATTCAGTTCTTTAGTCACAGTAGTTATATTTCAAGTTCAGTAGCCACACCCATGTGGCCAGGGGCTACTGTTGGACAATTCAGATAGGGAGCATTTCTCTCCATCATCAGAGAAAATTCTGTTGGACAGCACTGTTCTAAATTAATGAAAATTGCTATAAGATTTTTACCAAATTTATATATCCTGGAAATTGGAGAATAGAGTGGCAAGAAATTAGAAACTTTTCCTGTCTGGAATTCTTAGGTGGGACCTTTTAAGATAGTTAAATTCTCTAGTAAGGGAGAGAGGGAGCTGACGTTTTAATTACGGAGTTCTTGCTGTATTCTTATTTGATGTCCACAATAGCCAGGCCAAGTCGGGAGTATTATCCCCATTTTATGGAAGATATCAAGCCTAGAGGAACTGTAATTTGAACCCAGGTGTGTCTGACTTTACATGGTAGTTTTGTGTTTTTGTTTTGGACCTCAGTAGTGTTGAGTTGATCATAATTCCCAGTTCATGGTATTGTCACTAGTCATCAAATAATTTTTCTTCCTCTCATCCATAGGCAGCCATTTTTATGTGACTTTCTTCTTTTTAGCTAATATATTTTTACTTAATGTAGTACACATATATTTGATTTCCAGGAATGGCTTACCTGGTATCTGTTTCTGTTTGTTTTTGCAAAATGTATATTGTGGTACCAAGTTCCTGAATTTTACATTTACGTAGATAATATTATGTATTAATAGCTAAGGTGAGATTTTTCCCTCTCTACAATGTGTTTGATGATTGAAGCACCCAGCCTACTTTTTGTCAAAAATTTTGTGAGGAAATCTTTCAAAATGGTGTTAGATTTTTTGGCCTTTTGTAATTAGAGAATTCTATAGGAATCCCCCTCTTCTTTGTTCAGAGAACATAGATAGATAAGATTGCCCTTGAATGCTGTCCTCATAATTTTTTTTAAGTTACTTTTGTTGTCTTCTTCATCATTAGGTGGTCAGTGATTACTTCTCACAGATATTGATGTGTGGCTGCTTTTATTTTAAATTGAAATTTTTATTGAGCTAATTGTAGTTTCACATCTGAGTGTAAGAAATAATGCAGAGCAATCTCTTGTATACTTTGTCTAGATGCAGCTGCTTTTTATGCTTCTAATTTATGTGGAGGCTGGGAAGCGGAATAGACAAGTTTGGTAGAATTATGTCAAGTAAGAGTGAAGGCCTGAGGCATTCTCTTTTGAATGGAATACATGAACTTTTAGCATGTGGATTATTTCAGCTGCCTTTTTGCTTAATTTTTTAGTATGTATTTTATTCAGCTAGTGATATTATATAGCTGAGTTTCTTGTGATGTAATATGGTATTTTCCTTTAAGCATATTGAATTTTTAATACAAATACTGTTGAAAGTAATTATGCAAATGTGAAATCTTAAATTTTGATAATGAGTAGATATTTCTGTATATGTTTTATTTCAGGTTGTTTCACGAAGAAATCCAGAGGATGTCCAGGAGGTAACATATTTATTCATATGAAAATATTTTTTTATATATTTGACCAAAATTTTAATTAAAGGCTTTATTGAAGAAATTGAATTATTTATATGTCAGTCTTTGTACGTTTGTGTGGAGATTGTCTTCAGCTCACAAAACAGTAACTGAAATATCCTATTTCAGGCCTATTAAATATGAGGTAAGTTTTAGTAGGTGTTAAGTTATATAAATAAGAAATTGAGGAATTACTCAGACCTATTAAGTATGTGTTCAATTTTAGTAAATGTCAAGTTATATAAATAAGAATTTCAGGAATTACAGTGCTATTAATAATGTGATAATTTCAAGATTTCAATATTAGTTAAGGGACCCTAATTACCTATTTCAAAATCAAGATGCCTGTTTAGTAAAAAAATGAAAAGAATTGGGTAGCTGCATTAATTTTAAAGATTATAATATTAAATTATGGGTTTCCATTCACTTCCATTTTTATATTGACTTGACATGTTGACATCTTGGAAAACTGCTTTGGATGTAGGTGTTTCTTTTTAAAATTTTGTAGTTTTATAGTAAGTTCTTTTCAGACCCTTTCCCTCTCTTTAAAATGATACCAGCTTAAAACTGTGGAATTCTCTGTATACTTTGTGCTTGTTATATACCTTTAGGAATCCTAACTGAGGAGCTTGCTGCTTTTAACTTTTTTACTTTCATTTTGGTACTTGCTAATTTTCTGTTTTAAAAAATTAATTTATTTTCCAGCTAGAGTTGACATACAATATTATATTAGTTTCAGGTGTAAAACATATTGATTAGACATCTATATATTTTATGAAGTGATCACCCCAATCTCATTTTCACTAAGATTAGAAGGGCATATATAGTATATATTGGGAACTTTTTTTTTTTACTAAAGTGTTTAAAGGAGACATTGTAAATTAGCAGTCTTGATTCTGCAACAATGTTTTTTCTCTTATTGAATTTTAACGTCTTAAGTGGGATATGTATTTTCTATTTAGCTGCAAGCTCCATTACTCCTTACTGAAAAATCTGGCTTGATTCATACCTTTAAGGTGATTGTTTGGTACTGGTTGGTTTGAGTATCTGACATCAGGTTTAGAATACTCATGTATTTTAACTTTCATACATTAACATTTCTTGCTATATTTGATTTTATGTCCCATGGCCAAAAATATTTCAATAAAAGACATATTTTAAAAAGATTTCATACTATTTTCCTTAGGGTTTTAAGATATCTCACTCCCGCTCCCCCCTCCCCCAATAGCCATGAAGAGAATGTTGTAATATTGTTATTTTGGAAGAAAAGGAGATATCTATATATCTATGTCTATATATCTATTTCTATATCTGTATATCTATTCTTCTAAAATGGCGGTGAAAGTGATTTGTACCAAAGTACTCTCTCTACTTAAGTGGCAGTTGATTAGTATGAACTATTCTTTAGAATTTAGAACTTTTTAGAATGTTAAATTAATAATCAATATTAGGCTATTCTGATTTTGAAAATTTACAACTCTGTTAAAATTGAAAATGGGTTGTGTTTCTTTCGAATACCTTATCTGATTGCTCTGCTGTAGTTTGTAGCTTGATGTTCCCCTTTTCCAGGGAGAATCCTGAACCAACCTACCCATGAACATACTCTCTGCCATTTCCTTAATCCTCTTTTATAATAACAACTGTTGGTGAACCATTCATCAGAAAGCTCTTGTAAGTGTCCTTTAGTTAGATGATTGCATGGTCCTTTGTTAGAAATGCTATAAAATAAAAAAAAATGATGTCTTCTGTCTAGCTGGCTTCTTAAAATATAGAATAACCTTGAAATTATAACAACACTTTTTAGTTTCTCACATATGTCATTTAAACATTGGAATTCTCATTTAGGAGAGGAATTCACCCTCTAGAATTTGTTTCTATTTCCTTTTCTTTTACTTTTCTCTCTCTGTTAACAGATTCATTTTGTTATTGCTTGAGAATTTAGTCAGGCTTCACGAGGGCTTTTGAGGATTAGTAAATGTACAATTGATCTAATCAAATATAGGGCTGGTAATACGCTGTCCCTCTAAAACTGGAGACATTTTGCTGTTTTTTTCCTATGTGTACCTTGGCGCATGCTACCGTACAGCAGTGTTCTCCAAGAATGTTTAAACACTGACATGGAGTAAATAATTTAAAATTATCCAGGTAGCTTTTTCTTTTTTTTTATCTTTTAAAAATTCCCTCTAAATTTTTATTTATTAAGAGCAGTGTGGGTGAATCTGAGGGGGGACAACAACAGTTAATGTGGCCTCTTGTTCAGGAGATTCTCTAGAGCACAAACACTTGCAACAGGGTAGAGAAAGAGGTGGAAATGTTGTACCTTTCCTTCCCCACCTTTTAAAACAGTAGCCTGCATAGAGCTCTGTTTCTCTCTAGGTAGTAAACTTCACTGGTGTCAGAAATTGTCACGGGAAAGAAAACGCTCTTGAAAAGGGGGAAAAGGAAATATGCAAGCAAATAGTATGGTAGTGATGTTGTTTGCAAGAAAAGATGACCCAGTGAAATTTAAGTAGTATAGGCCAGTAAAGGGATGAAGTTAATTGAATTGAGTGGTTTTGTAAAATACAAGAGATCTGACGGTTTTTGGTATCATTAAACGAAATTCTCTTAGAAAACTTTTTTAACCTAATATTTAAGCGAATGTTTTAAATGAAAATTAAGCTTTTATTAAATTTGTAGTCTACATATGATTGTCACTGAATTAATATTTAATTGCGGGATTTTATTCAGATAAGTTTAATGAATAAGAAATTTCTGCAGAGTTGGTTCAATAGAGCAATAGCTGTTATACGGTGATTTTTATTTTTATAATAGGAAAAATTGGTTATTAGAGAAAATGGTTTTTGCATGTATGTTTTGGGACTTTGTGTAGTCCAATTATAAACATTAATACTTTCTGATTTAATGGTAGTGTGCTTCTGTTCACTCTTCCATTTTGAAGATTTCTAGAAATGTCCAAGCTTAACAGAAGTAAGAAGAAAAGGAGGCAGTGGATGGAGACATTTTGTGATGCTTTGGTTTCCCACATTTCTTGAGGGTTTATATTTGCTCTTAGGTATTTCGGTTCTACAGTTCTAGTGTTGAGAATAAGAAATAATTGAGTGAATAAATTATGGCATGGTGAAGAAACACAGAAGCTCACCTTGGATGGGGGGGTTCTAATTCTAGTTCTGACAAACTGTCTACTGGTTTATATACCATGGTATTATTATTATTGTGATTGAATTGTTAACTTTTGCCTCTTAAGTTACTCTGCCTCTATTTTAAAATAACCCTAACTAGAATATGAATTTTATCTGCAGATTTAATTGTTTCCATGAGCGACAGTCTTTTGAATAGCTCTCATGTCTAGTTCATGGCTTTAAGGATGGCACTTGTCTTATGATGACTTTTACAAGTCTGTCACCCACTTCCCTTTTAAGCCCTTGGTCATGTAGTACCACCATAATTTAGTTTATTTAAAAAATATGAAACCAACATTATTTTTTCCCACGACAGAATTATGTTCATGTATCAACATTAGAAACTAGAGAGAAGTACAAAATAGGAAAATTAAAGTCACTGTTAATTTCACTATCCTGAAGACTTTTACTTTCCAAGTGTTTGGTTTGGCTGTCTCAGTTAGTTCCTCTTTTATTAAAATTTTTTATTGGGGAACAGTGTGTTTTTCCAGGCTGTGAAGTTGTCTTTCTTTCTTTTTTTTTTTTTCCAATCTAGTTGTGGAGGGCGCAGCTCAGCTCCAAATCAAGTTGTTGTTTTCAATCTAGTTGTGGAGGGTGCAGCTCACTGGTCCATGTGGGACTCGAACCGGCGACCTTGGTGTTATGAGCACTGCGCTCTAACCACTGAGCCAACCAGCTGCCCACTGAGGGCTCAACTCCAAGCTCAAACCATTGTTTTCAATCTAGTCATGGAGGGTGCAGTTCACTGGCTCATATGGGAATTGAAACGGCAACCTTGTTGTTAAGAGCTCATGCTCTAACCAACTGAGCCATCCGGCCGCCCCAGTTAGTTCCTTTTTGCTCTCTGTCTTTTGCTGGAATTATTGGTTCTTTGCTATCAGCATTTGTCTCATTCACTTCCATTTAAAAATAAAATCTCTTCTTCTATCCACGTGGCCTGTCTCACTACACAGTCAAGCTTCTTAAACACTCACTTTGTACTTTGTTTGCTCTTCTTCTGGCTGGCCCCTCAGTGTTAGGGTTCCCCATCATTCTGTTGTTAGACTCCTCATCGCGTTACAAATGCTGAGAAACCTTTCCTGAGTGATTACCGCCTCTCTGCTGAAGACTCCCAATTTAATATATCTTGGTTAGTGCTCTCTTGAACCCCAAACACATGTATCCCATTGGACTTCTCGAATTAGATGCCTTACCTATCAGATATGTCCAAAATTGAACTTTATTTTTGTCTCAAAACAGCTTCTCCCTTGGCTCTTCATCTTCAGGAACAGCATCACCATTTATCCAGTTGCAAAAGCTTAAATTCTAGTAATTATATTTGACATCTCGCTGTCCTCTTAAAAACTTCATCCACAGCCTTTTCTTTTCCCCTTATTTTTGTTGGTCTAAGCACTGTTTCCCTTCAGGCAGCTCACCTAAGATAATACTTTCTGTAAAGCCTTTTAGATCCCAAGGCTGGTGGTTTAGGTGCTCCTTCCATAACATCGTTGGGCTCACTGCTCTTCTAGCACTTATCACGCTGCTGTCTTGTGATGTAGTTATTGTGCTGGCTCATTCTTCCTAACGACAGTGGGAACTCTCTGCAGACAGGGAGTATGTTTCTCATTTCTTCATCCTTTGTGCCACAACAGTGCCTATCACAAAATAGGGCCATGAAAACATTTGTTTTGATGACTATTTTTGTTGTTTAGTACATGAATAAAAGGAAGCATCAGGAGGGAGTAGTTTGTTTAAATTAATTCATGTTATAGTCTGATTAGTCCCCTAGGATTATAACTATATTAGAAACAAGAAGCTTATTAATCATGGTAGAATTTTTGGTAGTATGACCAAGTTTAGTGAAGAATTTCATATGTGTAGAGAGTAATTTTTGACAAGAGTCTTAAATCACACTTGGTTACCTGCTTGGCTTAAGTTTTGCTTATTAGCATTGCACTCTAATATTGAGCTTGTTATAAGTGAGGGAAGTAGGTTTTTTAGAAGCAAAGGCCCCAGTACACCAGATGACGGAATTTAAAACTCAGTTTTACTCTATTTTGTAGAGACTGAGGGGTGAATCAGTGATATCAAAGCCACATGTCAAATCCTTCTTCTTTATAAAGTGTATTTTTCTAATTTGATCTGAATGAGGCTAAACAGTAATTCAAACTAGTTAAGGTAAACTTTTACATGTTGCATAATGTAGATGATTGTTTTGTTTTTGGAATATGCTAGTTTTAATGGTATTCTGATAGGATTCACCTTGCCTCCGGAAATCTTATTGCTACTTTAAATTTGACACTTATGAAATAAAAAAGTTCATGTTAATTACTTGCTACACAGCTATCTCTTCTTCAGTGTTATTTATTTTATTCTTTTAGGCAAATGCTGAGTATGTATTTTGTGTTGAAAAATTGTCTAAATCAATTATTTCGTGTTTCTAAACATGCTGTTTTTGGAATAAAATATGTATTTTGACATATAGCTCGTTTCCAGGCCAATAGTAATTGGCTTTTTAAGAGGTTATGTGACATTTTATGTAGGATAGACCTTCTTTGTACTAGTGTGAATATTTTTCCAGTATGAAGAAAACAGTGCTTGTTTTAAAAACCAAAACAGAACATTTGGAGGAAGAATTACTGTTTTACATTTTTAAAGCCAATATTTTTAGTTAATTTTAGACAGTTACCATATATTGCTTAAAGTTTTATTTTATTTTTGCCTTTGCATGACAATTATTAGTGCTTCCATGAAAAGACTATTTGTTGTTCAGGTATATGAACCTAAATAGTTTCACTGTGAGATACACATTTAATTTTCTTTTCTAGATAATCGTGTGGAAGAGATACAGTGACTTTAAGAAACTACACAAAGAACTATGGCAAATTCACAAAAACTTATTCCGACATTCAGAATTGTTTCCTCCGTTTGCTAAAGGAATAGTGTTTGGTAAGTGATTATTTTGAATTTATGATTTTAAAAGTGATGATTACCTAATTAGGTATATATACTAAACCCTGAAATACTGTACCATTAAGTCAGAAGTTCCTTTATTTGTTAAGGTAATTCATATCATGCAGCAAGCACCCGAAATTGTTTTTCAGGTTCTTGGTATAGTTTTGCTAACTCAAAATGCATTTACTCCTCCCCTTCCATGAAACAATAATACAACAACTCCAACTCCAACCAAAGAAAGAAAGAAAACCTATAGGATCATAAGAAAAGATGACGTTGCATTATTCTTATACTGAAATTTTTTGACTTTTTTTTTTAATGTCTATACGTTGTATCTCGGTGAAGGTTGACCCATTTCATTATAAAATATCAAAAAAAATTTGTTAATATCACAGGCCTCTAAAGGAAATTTTTTTTTTTAGCTTATTTTTTATTTTTTTTTTAAGTATTGGGAAGCTGTCAAGCTCACAGTGACTTGGCAGCTTGAATTTCATCACTGAAAACAGTGCTACTTTGAAGTGTCAGGTTCATTTTGTTTATTTTTGCGAAAATATCTGCCAGCTGTCTAAGTCTGAATAGTTGCATATTAATTGTTTTTTCCACAGATTTTTAGAAAGAAATGGTCTCAAGGGTTGAAATTTAATAAATTTAATATATTTTCTGCTTTGTCAAGGACATTCTTAAGGGAAACTAGCATTTAAAAAAATTTTAATATGAGTGAATGACAGTAAGGAATATGGTGATTAGTAGTAAGTATAGTTTGGTGCCATTGTCTTGATTCATGCTAAAAGGTCAGCAGTTTTACTGCTGTTGCTATTAGATTATCAGTGCAAATGCATCTACTATCTTAGTATTATTATGAAAATGGTTTTGACCTTGTTGATCTCTTCAGCAGTCTGTGGATCACAGTTTGAGAACACACACACACACAAATATGTACACACACATATGTACATACACGTGGATGTTCCTTGCAGCATTTTTAATAGAAGAAACTTACACTGAATTTTCTCAATACATAATTGTATGGATGTGCCATGATTTAGCCAATTAACTGCACATGTCTTTAAATTTAAAGTTGGACGATACACAGCCTGGCTTCTTGAACAATAAGCTTGTCAGTGGGTGAAAGGGAGTGGCTTCTAAATTGGTTCTTAGCTATTATTGTCTGTTGCTAATGGATTATCTTCAATTTTTCTTCACATCCTTACATATTATAGAGTGAAAGTTTCTTATTAATCTTAGTAAGTAACCAATTTATCACTCTTTAGTAAATGGTACAGTCCATTTGTAATACTTGATTACTGCAGTGAACCCTGTAGGTGGCAGCTGGAGGGAACTGTTGGTTAATCATCTATCTTTTTAGCTACTCTCATACTTTCAGTACGTAAGCCTCAGCAGCAAAAGAGACTCCTGTTGTAATTTGCAGAACCATGAAATATGTAATTACTATTCTGGTGTTATTGTGAAAAGAACATGCCTTTTGGAATCAAATAGATTTAGGCCCAAATCTTCTATCCACTATTTACCAGTGGTGTGATCTTGTACAAATTAATGTCCCAGCCTCTTTTTTTTATTTTATTGGTAAGATAGGGATAATACCTTCTTGTATGTCCCAAAGGCAGCTTTTAAATCAAAGAGAGAGACTATTTCCAGTGTTTTACCAGCTTTATTAGAATGTTTGAATTTACCTTCCTGCCTCAGATTTTAATAAACAAACCATTATTTATTGAGTACTTGGGAGCAGTGGGGTGGCTTATATATAATATATACTCACACACAAATAACAATATACATTATATATAATATGGCACAGTAAACTTTGTCAGAAAAATTTGTTTTGCATTTTCTATTGTAAAGTATATTCAATTTTTCTACTGTGTTCACAGGAAAATGAACATTTACTCTGTGAAGGGAAATTTAAAGCAGTGATTAAGAGAAGTGCCTACTTATTGTTTCTCATTGTTATTGCCTATAAATGGAAGTTTTGATGGTATGAAATAGTTATCAGCTAGAGAATAGCTACCAGGGTATTGTTTACCATTAGGATGACTGTTGAATCTTGCTACTTTCTAATTTCCTTTTAAAATTGGGTGGTTTTGTTGTATATATTAGGGCCAGTAGTTATTAAAATTCATCTACTTTCTTTGTCGATGCTACCAGAACTTTTTTGATTGTTCTGAAATCTTAGGAATAAAGAAGTGAGCATGTTCTTTCATCACATTTGCTCTGGTGATAGCATTCAGTGCATTGAACCTTTTAATGCATAAGCCTTTATTTTTGGTTGTGCTCCACTCTGAAAAATGTTTTAATTCATCTATGCTTGTCCAAGTTTAGTGGAATGAAAATGAATATATCAATAACAGTACAACAAAGACTTTTGACATGTGTATTCTATTTAGAAGTTGATATGCTCATTGCTTAAGCATTTTAGTCTAGCTTACTGGGGAGGTGGGATGAGTCATTGATCACTCTAGAATTAAAGCTCCCAAATTTTTATGTGTTTGTTTCAGCTAGTAAATAAGATTTTTTAAGGGTGTCATCAAATATTAGGAAGAGTTTCATTAAAATTTATTAATCAGTAGTTATGCATTTAAAGATAGCAGGTGGCCTTATGGGTTAAAATATAGTATAATGTGTGCATTTTCTGGGTTTCTGTTCTAAGATTATAGATGATTACAAAATTACAAATGTTCACAGACACTGGAATTTACTTTTTTTGTTTAAAGGATAAATATGTTGGATGATAATTATAAGCACCAGTGCATACTTAATTTCTTATTTAGGAAAAAGAATGAATAGTGGACACTTAGCTGTCATTTTAATTTTTTTGGCCAGTAGATTTTCCTCAGGATTGACTAACTTAGATTGTTTTCAGGCCAGAGAATTTGCTCTATGGATTGGGGCTCTCGGAAGTTTTTTCCAGGTAATGTTTTTGATAGGTAAGCTAGCAGTGTCAATTTAGATGTGCTTTTGTCATTGGGAGAATTGGGTTTAATTGAATTGTTGCACATGAACTGACAGCTAATAGAAAAACAGATACAGCATAATGAATTATATTAGATTTGGTTACTTGTGACAAAGCTGAATACCAGATAGACGTCAGTTTCATTCTTGTGGTGTAAGATCTGGAGGTAGCCTCAGGCAGGGGCAGCTCCACGAAATCAGGAATGGAAACTCCTAGCTTGTTGCTCTGCCAGTTTTTAGCTTCCACGTCATCATAATCCTGGGAAAGGGAAAAGCAGAAAGGACAAAAGGGAGGGGAGAGAAGGTGTGTAACAGCTGTCCCTTACAGAGATTTCTGGGAAGCCGCAGTATAACTTTTGTGATATGTTGTTTGTCAGAACTTAGTCCACGTTCAGATGTAACTGCAAAGGCAAGCTGGAAATGACAGCCTTTTTCCCCTGGGCTGTCATGTACCTAGTTAGAAATTGGGGGTTATTTTACTTAGGAAGAAGTTGAGAACAGATTGAGACAGCAATTGGAAGCCTATTCCATAGTAAATAAAAAGTATACTGGATGTTAGGAATCCTCTGATTGATTTCCCTGCTAACCTCGACTGGGCCCTGGGCTCTTTGAGAATGTGGATAAAAGTGAGAGACCCTTCTAGAAATATGTACCTATGGACATGTGCATGGATTGTTGTAGGATTGTTGTCTCTGAAACCCATCCATTAAGCTTAGTGGGTTGTTTATGGACCCACTGTTAAAATTTCTTATTAGTGAGATATTACTATTTTCTAGGATAGAATGTTCCACTGCAAGAGAGTTCTTTTTGTTAGATGATTTTTATAAGTTTTCATTATTCACTCATGCAGTCAGCAAAAGTTTATTAGCATGTTCTGTGAGCTGGACACCGTGATGGTACTTGAAGATTCAAGGACACCATGACTGATTTATTAAGTACTGTGTTTCCCCGAAAATAAGACCTAGCCAGACAGTCAGCTCTAATGTGTCTTTTGGAGCAAACATTAATGTAAGACCCGGTCTTTTTTAACTATAATATAAGACCTGGTCTTGTATAATATAAGGCCAGGTACAATATAATATATAATACCAGGTCTTATATTAATTTTTGCTCCAAAAGACGCATTAGAGCTGATTGTCTGGCTCTTATTTTCGGCGAAACATGGTACTTACTTTGTGCCTAGCATGGAACTGGGAGCTTTATGTACATTGTTCATTTTCTCCATTTTATAAATCAGGAAATAATTTGCCTAAGATACAGCTAGTTAATGGTAGAGCTAGTACTTGAACCCAGGTGTAACGCTAAGACCACTTCTTTTAGTGACCATGAAGCAGACACTTCACCATAAGTGTGAGAGGCACTGAGCTGAGTTTTTTTTTTTTTTAAACATTTTATTGGGGAAGGGGAACAGGACTTTATTGGGAAACAGTGTGTATTTCCAGGACTTCTTCCAAGTCAAGTTGCCGTCCTTTCAGTCTTAGTTGTGGGTGGTGCAGCTCAGCTCCAGGTCCAGTTGCAGTTGTTAGTTGCAGGGGGCACAGCCCACCATCCCTTGCGGGAGTCGAACCGGCAATCCTGTGGCTGAGAGCCCATGCTGCAACTCCAACCAACTGAGCCATCCGGGAGCTCAGCAGCAGCTCAGCTCAAGGTGCCGTGTTCAATCTTAGTTGCATGGGGTGCTGCCCACCATTCCTTGTGGGACTCGAGGAGCTGAACTGGCAACCTTGTGGTTTTGAGCCCACTGGCCCATGTGGGAATCCAACTGGCAGCCCTCGGCGCTGGGAGCATGGAACTCCAACCGCGTGAGCCACGGGCCGACCCCTGAGCTGAGATATTTAGTGGTTCAGTTTCAGTTGCCTTGAGTAATATACTAGGAATCTTTTGTGCCTCAGTTTTCTGTTAACATTTTGCAAAGCGACTGAAAATGTTTAAGTGTATGATGATGCTACTCTTTTGATTTTGTATTTTTTTAAACCTATATTGCAGTCAGTATGGTACATGGCATATGACAGATGCCAACTGCTAATCTGATATGGGGTAGAAAAAAAATGATCGTATTTGAAAAATGCCTTGTCAGCAATCAGAATGTATGTATCATTAAAAAAATTCTGTGAAAACCACCTTTCGATCACCTTGTAAATCAGCGCTCAGGGGTGCTGTGTGTGTTCTCTTTTTTTCTCACAAGCAAAATGTCATCTATGCTGATAGCATCACACATGGAATTTGACTTAAAAGCTTTTTGCTTCAAACTGAGGGTTTTGACCCCATTGATACACAGATATTCTCATAATTTCCTCTCTTCAGTTCCTTTAGAAATCAAAAAGAGTGGGAAAGAGAAAATTATATGAGTAATTACAGTATTAAATTACTATAGAAAACCATTTGAATTCTTTATAATTCTCTTTTCAACTTTAGTTTCAAACCACCAGTTTCTTAAATGGTAAGTTTCTTACATTGACACGCTTTAGATTATGATGGCACCATTTTTTTATCAGTTGACACCCTTGCCTCTTGTTTTATCAGAAACGTTCTTTTCTGGTGAGAGTGTGGCTGATTCTCGTTGTGGAGACTGGATTTGACTTCAGAAGACTGCAGATAGGCAGGACAGTGATAGGTCTGCTGCTGCTCTCAGTGAACGTAAACTATTATGAACCCGTGTTTGAGCCTTCTCTACTTAGGGTTGATTTCTTATTTAATTCTAGGACGATTTGATGAAACTGTTATTGAAGAGAGGAGACAGTGTGCTGAAGATCTGCTACAGTTCTCTGCCAATATTCCCGCTCTTTATAACAGCAAACAGCTTGAAGATTTTTTCAAGGTTTGGTAGTCTTTCTGAAATATTTTCTATTTTATTAAACACCTTTGTTTTCTAATTTGTAGTAAAGCAAGATTCAAGTTGTTGTTTTAAAAAACAAAATGTCATTTACTTTGGAATTTCATTATTCACTAAAACAAGTAGAAGTTAGTAGCTTAATAACAATGTCTATGGCATATCTTCAATTTTTTATTTTATTTTATTTTATTTTTTATTGGGGAAGGGGAACAGGACTTTATTGGGGGAACAGTATGTATTTCCAGGACTTTTTTCCAAGTCAAGTTGTTGTCCTTTCAGTCTTAGTTGTGGAGGGCGCAGCTCAGCTCCAGGTCCAATTGCCATTGCTAGTTGTAAGGGCACAGCCCACGATCCCTAGCGGGAGTCGAACCGGCAACCTTGTGGTTGAGAGGACGTGTTCCAACTAACTGAGCCATCCAGGAGCTCAGCGGCAGCTCAGCTCAAGATGCCGTGTTCAATCTTAGTTGCAGTGGGCGCTGCCCACCATCCCTTGCGGGACTCGAGGAATTGAACTGGCAACCTTGTGGTTGAGAGCCTGCGCTCCAACCAACTGAGCCATCCAGGAGGCAGCTCAGCTCAAGGTGCTGTGTTCAATCTTAGCTGCAGGGGGCGGAGCCCACCATCCCTTGCAGGATTTGAGGAATTGAACTGGCAACCTTGTGGTTGAGAGCCCACTGGCCCATGTGGGAATTGAACCGGCAGCCTTCAGAGTTAGGAGCATGGAGCTCTAATTGCCTGAGCCACCGGACCGGCCTATCTTCTATTTTTCGTAGAGAAATGTATAAGATGTTTGATTCATAGATTTTAAGAAATTGATGCAGAGGGCTTAGAGATTATCTAATTTATTACATCATAATTGAAATACATTTAAATATCAAGAAACTCGAATAGTTATCTTCACTTTTTGAGGTGTCTTTCACTGGTAGATATTTTTTTAGGATGGAAACCACTGTAAGTCCATATTAAATTTGTTATACTAATTTGTATAAATATAGAACTAAGGTAGTCACTGTATAGTTTTAGAGCGGTAGGCTAGTACAGATTATATTGCCAGAGCTCATTGGATATTAGTGTTCCTTGATATGTAGTGCCTTCATTCTGAGTTCTTCATCATTTGTAATAATAATTTTCTTATTTTGAACTGAACCTGTGCACATTGTTCGTTGATAGAGTGCCTTTAACGACCACAATTTGCATTTAGCTTTGTAGGAAAAAGCTAGGTGATTGTGCCACAATTGTTTTTTTCCTTCTTCAACTAAAAAGCTACTCATTTGTATAAAAGTAATTTCTTAGAACATATACCCAACAAGGTATATGAATAGTGGGATTTTTAATTTTCCTGATGCTAGTGGGCCTACAAAAGGACTTTATTTTTTATGACCTTGTTTTAGTTTACTGAAGAAAGTTGATCTTTGAAAGATATTACTACAAACTTATGACTTATGCAGTACATAATAGAAATAGAAATAATAATAGAAAAGTTTGTAGTAACAATAAAATTCCCACTGATTGACTTTTTTGCTTAATTTTTCATTACTCTGCAAATTAGGCTAAGATGATGACTTTGGCTCCTCCTTATGACCTAACGCAGATCTTTAAAATCAAAGGCCAAGTCAAATTGATAAAGTATTTAGCTTTTTGCTACTTGCAGTTACAGCTGTTTCTGTGTGGCAGGGAGTCTGTGCTTATAGAAAAGGGCAGCATTATTAAGCAAGAAGAATACTGCTTTATAGAAATTGGGAAAGGCAGTCATGCAAATTAACACATGCCAAGGGCTAAAAGAACCAGTCTAGGAATATAGAAGTCAGATCATAGACTTTGAACACTTTAAATAAAAGTTAACTGTCATTCCATTTCTTTTGGATCTGGGAAATCCTAATGGAAGACACTTTTTTTTTTTTTTTTTAAATAGTTTATTGGGGTAAGAATTATTAGTAAAATTACATAGATTTCAGGGGTACAATTCTGTAATGCATCATCTATATATATCACATTGTGTGTTCACCCAGAGTCAGTTCTCTTTCCATCACCATATATTTGATACCCTGGAAGATACTTATTTTTATGCTTTGTAAAATGAGAGACAAAAGAGGAAGAAAAGATTGGGTAGTTTAAGAGAAGTAAAGTTACCTCCCTATGGAGAGATAGTCTTTCTTATATCTCATTGGCTAGAACTGGTCACAGGATTTGTTGGCTAAATCCTTAGCTTCAGAAAGTCTGGGTGGGTGACTCCTTTAGCTTTCTAGCTCTGATTGGGGATGAAGGTATGGATGGGAGGTTTTGGGGTAGCCAGTCCACAGGATGTGGTATCATACTGTAGTTTTTTTCTTTGTGGAAACACTGATGATAGATAACCATGTGCAAATAACCATATAGCCACTTGGTTCGATTTTTTTTTTTTTGAATCACACACAAGAGTAGATGTAGGATAATGAGCCTCCATTTCTCATTACTCAGCTTTGAAAATTATAATGTCACCAAATTTTTTTCATCTGCTGATTGCATTTCAATTTGTTGGCATAAAATTGCTCATAGTATTCCCTTATAATGCTTTTACTTTCTATAGGGATGGTTGTGATGTCACCTCTTTAGTTCATGAGTTTGGTAATTTTGTGTCTTGTCTTTATTTATTTTTTCTTGGTCAGTGCAGCTAAATATTTGATATTTTTGTTGATCTTTTCAAAGGACCAACTTGGTTTCATTGTTTTTTTCCTCTATTTTTCTGTTTCATTTCATTTATTTATACTCTAAACTTTATTTTCTTCCTTTTGCTTTCTTTGCATTTACTTTGCTCTTTATCTAATTCTTTAATTCCTTAAAGTGGAAGCTTAAGTTGTTGATTTGAAATACTTCTTCTTATCTAACATAAGTATTTACAGCTTTAAATTTCTCTCTTAACCACTGCTTGATCCTCAAATCCCATAATTTTTTTTATTTTCTTTTTTATTCAGTTCAGTGTATTTTACGATTTCTTTTGTGATTTTTCTATTGACTCATTGGTTATTTAGAAATATGTTCTTTAATTTCCAAATATTTGTGGATTTCCTACATTTTTTTCTATTGTTGGTATTTAATTTTGTTTTCCTGTGGTAGTGATCAGAAATCATATGTTGTATAATTTCAGTCCTTTTAAATTAATTGAGACACGATTTATTTTTTAGCATATGATCTATCCCTGGAGAATGTTCCATGTGTGCTTGAAAGGTATACGTATTATGTTGTTAGGTGGAGTTTTATGTAAATGTCATTTAGTTCAAGTTAGGTGATCTCATTGTCTTCTGTATCTTTGCTAATTTTCTGTCTAGTTTTATCAATTGTTGAGATAAGTATTAAAGTCTTCACTTGTTATTGTTGAATTTTCTATTTCTCCTTTCAGTTATGTTAATTTTTACTTTATTTTGGGGCTTGGTTGTCTTGTACATGTATGTTTATAATAGATACGTCTTCATGGCTAATCGCATTTCTTAGTCTTACGAAATGTCTTTCTTTGTCTCTAGTAATATTTATTGTTTTACAGTCTTATTTTGTATGATTTTAATGTAGCCACTCTTGGTTCCTTATAGGCACTGTTGCATGGTGCCTTTCTTTTTGTTCTTTTTTTTTTTCAATTTAAAAAAAAATTTTTATTGGGGAATATTGGGGAACAGTGTGTTTCTCTAGGGCCCATCAGCTCCAAGTCGTCCTTCAACCTAGTTGTGAAGGGCACAGCCCACTGGCCTATGTGGGAATTGAAATGGCAACCCTCCAGCTCAGAGCTCACACTCTAACAAACTGAGCCATCCGGCTGCCTTACCCTTCATTTTTAAAGGATAGTTTTGCTGGATATATGGAATTATTGATTGACAGTGTTTCTTTTAGCATTTTGAATTTATCATTCCACTGCCTTTTGTCCTTCATTGTTTTTTTATGTGAAGTCAGCTGTTAATTGTACTTCAGTTCCACTGTATAAGTTTTTTTCTATTGCTTCTTTCAGAATTTAGCCTTTGTCTTTCTACAGTGTTAGTCTAGGTATTGCTCTCTTTTTGTTTATCCTATTTGGGTTTTAATTTATCTTCTTGTTTTGTAGATTAATGTTTTTCATCAAATCTTGTAAGTTTTCTGCCCTAATCTCTTCAAAAAACTTTTTTAATAATTTTTTTTTTTTTAATTGGGGAAGGTGAACAAGACTATATTGGGGAACAGTGTGTACTTCCAGGATTTTTTTCCAAATAAATTGTTGTCCTTTCAATCATAGTTGTGGAGGGCGTAGTTCAGCTCTAGGTCCAGTTGCTGTTGTTAGTTGCAGGGGGCAGAGTCCACCATCCCTTGTGGGAGTCAAGGAGTCGAACTGGCAACCTTGTGGTTGAGAACCCATTGGCCCATGTGGGAATCGAACCGGCAGCCTTCAGCGTTAGGAGCACGGAGCTCCAACTGCCTGAGCCACCGGGTCTGCCCTCTTCAAATATTTTTTTTTCAGCCCCTTTTGCTCTTGTATTTGATGCTTCCATTACATGTAACTTAGTATGGTTGATATTCCACCTCTCTCTCTGGTTCTCTTTATTATAATTTGATCTTCTTTTCTCTGATCTTCATATTGGATAGTTTCGGTTAATCTTCAAGTTCATTGGTTATTTCTCTTTTTCAAAATCTGTTGTTGAACTCCTCAAGTGAATGAAAAATTTTTGTTACAGTACCTTTCAGCTCCGGGATTTCCATCTAGTTCTTTTTAATTTTTTTTAATTAAGATTAATTGATATAACATAAAATCCACTATTTTGAAATGCACAGTTCAGTGGTTTTAGTATATTCACAAGGTTATGCAAACATTATCACTAATTCCAGAACATTTTCATTACCCCATAAAGAAACCTCATACCCATTAATTAGCACTCACTCCTTCCCCACTTGGCCCAACCCCTAGCAACTACTGAACTACTTTTCGTGTTGATGGATTTGCCCATTCTGGACATTACACATGAATGGCATCATCCAATATGTGTCCTTTTCCATTTGACTTCTTTCACAAAGCTTAATGTTTTCAAGGTTTATCCATATTGTGGCATGTATCAGTACTTCATTTCTTTTTATGGCTGAATAGTATTCCATTAAGTGGATATGAATATGCGAGGTCTGACAATTAAGTTTGTGAACTTGCCACTGTGTGCTTACATTGGCAGCACTGTACAAACAGCTCGATAAAGTTTCATAATCTTGGGGTATCAGTGTCTCACAACTGTGTTCGTGTCGACGTGTGGTGGTGACTTGCTAAGTGGTGTTCATTATTGTGTGTTTTTGCGTGCTGTTGTGAGAATGTCTGAGCTTGTATTAGAGTAACGAACAAACATTAAATTTCTTGTTAAACTTGTCAAGAGTGGAAGTGAAATCAGGGACATGTTAGTCCACGTTTATGGGGATAATGCCATCAAAAAAACGGCAGTCTACAAATGGATTAAACGTTTTCTGAGGGGAGAGAACACATCACTGATGAAGAGAGGTCAGGGTGGCCAGTAACGAGCAGAACTGATGAAAACATTGCAAAAATTCAATGAACTGTGCGTCAGAATCATCGGCTAACTGTGAGAAGCGTAGCAGACCATGTAAACATTGATACAGAAACAGTTAATCAAGTTTTAATTAAAAATTTTGGCATGAGAAAGGTGTGTGCAAAAATGGTCCCGAAGGAGCTCACCAATGAACAAAAGCAAAGGAGAGTCGAAGTTTGCCAATACCTTTTGGAGAGGCAAGACGATGTTTTGGGTCGTATTATCACTGGTGATGAAACATACGTGTATCAATATGACCTTGAAATACGTCAAAGTGCACAATGGATGTCAACTAATTCTCTACGACCAAAAAAGTTCATCAGTCCAAATCGAGTCAAAACGATGTTGCTAATCTTTTTTGATATCACAGGGATTGTTCATTATGAATTTGTACCAACTGGACAAACAGTTAACCAAGTTTACCATTTGGAAGTACTGAAAAGGCTGTGTGAAAAAATGTAAACGATCTGAACCTTTCACCAACAATTCATGGCTCTTGCATCATGACAATGCACCAGCTCACACGACACTGTCTGTGAGGGAGTTTTTAGTCAGTAAACAAATAACTGTTGGAACACCCTTCCTATTCACCTGATCTGGTCCTCAATGACATCTTTCTTTACCCGAAGAGAAAGGAAATATTGAAAGGAAGACATTTTGATGACATTCAAGACATCAAGGGTAATACGACGACAGCTCTGATGGCCATTCCAGAAAAAGAGTTCCAGAATTACTGTGAAGGGTGGACTAGGCACTGGTGTTGGTGCATAGCTTCCCAAGGGCAGTACTTCAAAGGTGACTGTAGTGATATTCAGCAATGAGGCATGTGGCACTTTTTCTAGGATGAGTTCACGAACTTAATTGTCGATCTCATGTCACATTATCCATTTATCAGTTGATGGACATTTGGATTGTCTCTATGGTAATGATTCATTTGTTTCTTTTTAATAATTTCTGTTTATATTTGCTGTTTCATGAGTCATAGTCGTCATACTTTCCTTTAATGCTTTAATCATGATATCCTTCAGTTATTTGAACATATTTGTAAATAGCTGCTTTGAAGTCTTGACCTTCTAAGTCCAACATTTTTGCTCTCTCAGAATTAACTTTTCCAATGACTGCTTTTTTCTTCTCTGTATGGAGTGCACATTTTCCTTTTTCTTTGTATGTCTAATTTTTAGTTGACAATTGGAAATTTTGGATAGTATAGCAACTCTGAATTCTGATTTTTTCCCCCTGAGGGTTGTTTCCATTGTTTTGTTAGTGTGTTTAGTAACATGTCTGTACTAAATCTGTGGAGTCTGTTTAATGTGTAGTATGTGACTGCTGTTATGCTCAGTTTTTAGTTTTTATTGTATTTTTAATCCTAACTTAGCAGGAATTAGCCTTGTATCATTATAGCTTAGTGGTCAAACAGTGTTTGGTTTTGGTTTGTACTTATATACTTTATTCCATTGTATGCTTCTCCCTTATGCTGATAGCATGTTTTCAAAGTTCAAGCAATTTTTAAAATTTGCTCTGGGTTTTACTTTCCTTTGGGATCTCTTGCATTTCCTCTGTGCGTGTTACCATCTCATGGCTTGCCAGGGATTTGTAGGTAGCTTGATCCCTCTGTGGTCTCTCCTGCATGGGTGATAAAGAGTTTATTAAGAACCCCGGTGGCTGTCTTATTTTCTGGATTTTCCTGGTAAATGTCTGGCTAATGTGCTGGTCCTTTGCTTGCCACAGCTTCATGCTTGCTGAGCCACTGTTCCTTGCCATTTGTTTGGCACCGAGATCACTACTATTACTGATAATGCTGTTTGGGGTGGATTTTTTTTCTTTCTGTGCTTCAATCAAAATTACGCCAGCTTCTTCTGTAAGGGAATCTGCTGGTTTTCAAGGCTTGCCTTGCCCTTGTATAATTACCATGGTAACACAGCTGGGATGGAAGGTGGAACAACCCCAGGCAAGAATACCACAGATTCCCACAGTTTTTACCTGTGGTTTTGCGGTTTTTCATGAGTAACCACTTCTTCATTTGTTTTATGTTTTTGGACAATTTCCATAGCTCTCAAATCGTTTTGACAGATTTTTTTCAAGTTATATTGCCTTTTGGGGAGAGCATTTGCTGATCTACTTATTCACTTATTCTACCGTACCCGAACTCCTTCCTTCCCTGATAGGTTGACTTTTCATTAACAAAAACTTTGAGATGCTATGTAAGAAGAGGTGTTTGTGTTTTTTTTTTTAACTGCATAATCAGGAATACCAAAAGGTAAATGTTTTTGAACTAGAGATTTAAAATAGAATTGTGGCATATTTTCCTACTATTTCCCTTGAGTTCCTATAGAACAGTTTTTATTGTTTAATTAAAGAGTTATTCTTTATTTTGTATAATATTGTTTATTTCTTTATAATTTTGTATAATATTGTTTTTAAATTAAGTAAATAAAATTTCTTTAGGATTATGAACTAAAACATTTTTCATTCTTTTTTTTTTCATTTTTCATTCTTTTTTTTATTTTCTCTTACAAGCAGATCTTATATTAACCAATAATAATAATAACAAAAAATTATTGAGTGCTTACATTGTTGTAAACACTTTACATGTATGAACTCTTTTAGTCCTAACAACTCCTTGAATTACTCATAAGCATCATTTCCATTTTATAAGTAGGGAACTTCAAGTCACTATACACCTGGTGGTGGAATAGTTGAAAAGCACTTTCTGTTAAATGAGATTGTAAATAGAATCAAGTTTATTAAAATTCTTAAGAATATTTGCATATTTTCTTAAAATTTGGTTTGGATGATGTTCAAAGGATGGCTTAGTCTAGAATAGATATTCCTTTTTGGAGAAACATTCATTTCTAAGCTATGGTTTGAATATTTTAATAAATAAATAGAATAAAGTAATATAAATTCTTGTTTCTAAAGAATTGTTTTTAAAGTCTCAGTCCAGTTAACTCTCTAAGTATTACAATTTTGTAATTTGAGAAGGACCATTTCAAATTTCTATTTCTTAAAGATAAGCTGGCAGGGAGACTTTTAATTAGGTAAAGATAGTTATTGAATTCTTTGTGCTGATGAGAAGAGGAAATAGGAGTCTTGTATTTTTCTGGGGTTTTGTTATCCTGGAAGTCGTGTTTGGGGGCATAAAACTGTTGGTGGAAGGTAGAAGAAAAGGTGTTAAGGAGCAGAAGAGCTATTCTTTTAATTAATTGTAATTATTAAGGATTATAAATTCATATTTTCATGATTGGGTCAGTGCATAAAATCACAGCACAAAATCTCACCACTACCGTTTGGCTGATAATAGCATTCTCTAGTTTCACGTAAGCAAGAGAAAATAGTCTTTTGAGGCCTTAATTTTCAAATCTAATTGTAGTTTAAAATGGTGGTCACATTGAGAAATAGATTTTATATTTATTAAAAATGTGTCTCTTTAATAAAAATATCTTAAATTTATTTAGCTTTACTTGCATTGTATTTAAGTGGTTTTCAAATTCAGGTCACTTCTGGAATCTCTTGAGGTGCTGTGTGATATAGTAATAGTTTTTAATTTGACAAAATTAAATGCTTCCCTAATGGAATCCATTTATCACTAGTTAAAATGACCAGTCATTAAGGATTGTGAACAATATCCTTTAACTGGTGGGTGTTTTCTTTCTCTACATTTTTTAATGAATACTTTTGAAAGATTTTTAAAAATAATGCTTTTATAAAAAGCCATGTATTATTTAAAAAATGGTAATATTCCTATTGAATTTTTAAATAATAGACTATTTTTTAGAGCAGTTTAGGTTTATAGAAAAATTGTGCAGAAAGTGTAGCATTTTCCCATATATCCCCCTTCTCCCTCAGACTTTCTATTAACATCTTGCATTTGTGTGGTACATTTGTTACAATTGATGAACCAATATTGATATTCCTATTGAATTTTTAAAACAATTGTGATCTAGTTTAATAGATAAATAGTTTTTGTAATCCTTATACATACTCAGTTAAGTATTGTTCATTTATCACTGATTTTTTTTAATACTCCTATTGACAGTGAAACATAATTACTCTGATCTTTTCAGGGTGGAATAATTAATGATGGTTCTGAATTGATCGGTCCTGTTGAAGCTTACTCGGATTCCCTCACCGATAGCTTTCCTGAGTGTAGTACAGAAGGTAAGAGATTTTTTTTCTTTTTTCATTTCAATAGTTTTGATTACAGAAGACTATAAACCTTATTTGCATTGCAAAAAAAATGAATATAGGAATTTGAGAGTATTTCATTAATTCTAGGATGCTGTCTTTTTCTTCATATTTATTGTAACGTCACTGGTACTGGGTGCATGATATTGGGTTGATGCTATCTTGCATTTAATTGACAGCTTTTTTCTTTCTTAGTGATATAATCGTTCCTCCTACAGCTAATGGCATCTTAGATTTGATGAAATGTGGTACAATGAGCGTTAAAAATTTGTTTTCTCTAGAATAAGAATGCCTTACTTAAGTTTACTTAGCAGCATCTGACTTTTAGACAATTAATTTCAAGATTGACTTTAAAAGTGTAGTCATGTACCCAAAGAATGAACCTAAGGCAGTTTTAGTGTTTTTGATATGTTTTATAATAAATAACATGAGCCTAAACCAAAGCAATTTTTGTACTTTTAATCACTTTCATTCAGGAATGCTTATTCTTTTGTTTTATTCCTCTGTTAATTCATCCTTGAATTTTTATGAAGATTTAAAATACATATGTTTTGGTTTTTGGATTTCCTTAGCTAGTTTTCTTCCAGGGAAAACTTTGGAATTAAAAAAAGAAGATTTGGGGACATTGGATGGGGCGAGTCTTTAAAAATAGGTAGATTTGTTTGATTTGGCTTAAGTTTGATTTATATAAAAGTAAAATTACAGATTAGATAGTATTTCTTGATCTCTTTCATACATAAGAGTTTATGGCAGAGGAGCATGCTTTAAACTAACATGGGTGGTAGCCATAATTTCATTGTAGTGATGTTTTTGTGTGGGGATATATATTGATTTCCCACATCAGTAGACATATTGATGTAGATCTATTGCAGTAAAGTCCCATCTTGATTTGATGGGAGCAACAAGTTCCCATCCATTATGTAGGCTCATGCATTTAAAATACGTTTTTCTTTTGGTACCGCCATATTGAGAAGTGATTAACTTTTCTTGTTTTTCATGGTGGCTCCTGTTAACTTGAAAGCAAAGTCCATTAACTTATACTTCGTGTTCGGAGTAATGTATGGGGACCTCAGGCCCAGGGGTCTCCATTGAATCCGCAGTACCTTTGACTCCATCCTGAATCAGCCAAGGTCATAGAAAAACATTGTTCACAGTAATTTTACTTTACAGTCCATCATGTTTTTTGGAAAAAATATATCCATTCTCCGCGATCTGTTTTGATCTGAGATCCTTACTAAAGTTTGGAAAATTTAGTGCCTTCTTGGGATCCCAATGTGATCTCTCTTTCTAGAACTAGTTTCCTTGGGAAGTAACGTATCTGGGATAACCTGATCTGGCTGTTGTCTTAGAGATACCCTACTCCTGAGAAAGAGGCAGAGTGTGTTTACTGCCCATAAAACGTGCTGATTTGGTGACGTCCAATAGAGGACACATGGGAGAGGTAGAAGTATTTCTAGGAGAGTATTCAATGAGGAGCTCTTAGAAATTGCAGAATATTTCTTTTCTCTTTTTGTTTTTTGATACTGGACTTGAAGGTTGTGTGATTTGGGAATGGTTATGTTCTTTTGCTATCCATTATAAGCTTTCATTACTAGGTGGGAGTCAGCCACGGTGAGATAAGGGTGTTTCGGGGGCCTGTTGTAGTGCAGGGTAATCATGGATGGGAGCACCGTAGAGGTCGTCTGTCTTTGCCGTAGTGTAGGGGGAAGAGGAGGAGCTTTACTAGGAGGAAGGCTGTGCTTAGGGTGGTGTCCTAGAGGATGCAGAGCTGTTCTACGTGAAAAGGTGGCTGTATTAGTGTTAAAGGAAATATAACCTAAAGCTGGGGTGAGTTAGTAATTTATTGTCCAATCTGGGACACTTCCGAGAATTAAATAAGAGCCCTTTAATAAGTACAAGCAGATACCAAGCATCAACCAGGACTGCCTTGGCAAACTGGGCATTATGGGCCACCTCCGTAAAGCAGTTGTTTCAGAGTTTACAAGGTGGGTTTTCCTTGGAAGACTTTCTCTTTTAGGAATATGCTTTTATCAGAGAAATTGGGGGCAACACTTTTGTTAAAACACAGGAAAAGACTTATGAATCCTAGAAGTAATGTTGACATTTTATCCTTTCAGGACATAGTTTAGTTTTCCAGCTATGTTATCATCTCTAAAATACACTGTGATCCATGAAGAATGAAAAACGTGGAACTGGAAATACTGTTAATGCTTATGTTTTTTACCCCCTTTGTTTACAAAAAGCCTTTATGCTTGGCTAATTAATCCTGCTGAAAGACACCTTGTTGACAGATACAGATTGGAGTGTTAGACAGCTTGCAAATTCATTGCTGTTTGAGAGGGGAAATGACTTTTAAATATCATGAGATTGTCTGGCAGACTGGGCAATGTAAGATTTACTTTCGTACCAAAAGGTCTGCAAACCCCAGAGACAACCAAGGGAGAGGGCCTCTAGTAGCAAGAGCAGGAAAGCCGGCAGCCAGCCAAGCCCCACAGGTATGCAGTGAAATGGAGGGTTATAGAGGGATTGTGGTTGGCAAATGCTGTGGTTTGGGTATAGAGCCAAAATGCGAGGAGGTGATTCATTCTATAACAACTCCTTTGGGTGTAGTATTTTACATGGTGTTTTGAAGGTAGATTCAGTTTTCATACTTGTGAATTAGTTTGCTAGTGGAATGAACCAGAAGGGCAAATTTTAATATACAGTCTGCTGTTTCAAGGTCCTTATACCTGTTTCAAGGTAGAATTATTATAGAATGATGCGGGCAAGTAAATCACCTCTCAGAGAACAGATGTAGAGGCTAAGTGATCATTATTTTTATTAGAACCATAAAAATGCAGTAAGTTTTAAGTTACGTTGAAAAAAAGTTTTCTGAGGAAAACATAAAGACCTGGATTAGTGGTTTAAAAAAAATTATTTTATAGTACAATGGGATAGACGCAGGGGTGTCCAAACTTTTTTCAATGTTTTTCACCAAGGGCCATATGCGGTAAAATACACAAACAGCTGGGCAACTCACTCGAGGTAAAGTACGTGTTGCCTCATCTGGTTTATTTAAGTCAACTAAATATATTTTTGGAATTTGCAGCGGGCCAATTAAAAATGGATTGCAGGCCGCAGTTGGCCCGCGGGCTGCAGTTTGGACACCCCTGGGTTAGAGGAAACCCCCTTAAGATTTCATAAAACCAATAGTTTGGTGATTAACTAGTAAATATATTTTATCTAATATGAAATTATAAAGTTATTCGGTAGGTCTTTAGATAAAAAGTTAATATTGTTTTGTGATTTTAAAATGAAATGCTGGTTACTCTTGATCTCCTTTGTTCAGAAAAATTAAGCTATATATTTTCTCAAAGATGAAAGGTTTAATTGATTGTTAACATCTTATTTCCTCTTTAAACTTCCATCTTTTGTTGGATTAAACTTAGCCATGAAGTTACTATGACATTTGTGGAACCCTGGCCAAAACAATGCCTGAGAATTGAGCTTCTTGACATATTTCTCTCATCTGTTGGTCTGTTTGAAGGATGTAGGTTGCTTTACTGCCATGCTGGCCTTGATATTGGAGACTTTGATGTTGGTATAGTCTCATCTGGTAACCTGTGTCATTTCCTTTTTCTAATACATTACTTCCTTCGCAGTTTTGGGAGGGACATTTTCCATGTGTATGTAACCAATAAGAATAATTAGGGGATCATGACCACAAATACAAATTGAGAGATCAACTTCTTAATATGAAGTAGATCTCAAGAGTGAATATTCTTATGAGTCTTCTGGAGTAGCCATATCTGTCTTTTTATTTTGGCCTGTAAATTGTGGGTTAGGAGCTCCTAAGTGCTCATTTAAATAATTATAGTCTCCACGAAGGATTTATTATTAAGCTTTCTTGAACTAATCGTTTTAAAATAGATGAGATGTACATCTTGAGCATCTGTTGCTGGTCTACGTAAGGGATCTCATAAAATCACATCCAGTCCGAGATTTGTGTATCTATATGATGGCAGGGTAATAATTTTTCCATTATGTATAATAGATAAGCATGAAAATTATAATTAATAAGTGTTAAATTGAATAATGTTGATTATATTATATTGGGGGGACTAATTGGAAAGGTATGTAGTTATTTAAGTTTGAAAAAAGTTATTTGGTGTCAAAATACCTTTTATTATATTTTCTTTCACTGTTTATTGTTTATTATTTTTGTTTAGTTGATGTAAAGTTGATGCTTTGAGGCAGGGTTATTTTAAAAAGGAATATTCTTCAGTTGATTGGATGCTTAATAACTTAAATCTATTTTTAAGACAAACTTAAAATCTGCACTACATGGTATTGTGTAAGTTGACAAAATACAGCAAGTCTAATTAAAAGTAATTTAAATTTAAGTAGAATTTGTAGTAAATGTCCACTAGGTGGCACCACGAGAACTCTAAATCTTGTTACTGGGATTAGTCTAGGCCCTCTATTTTAAAGTATGCTTATTTAGTTTGAAGTTCTTTTTTTCTCTTCAGGGCTTATCTTGTTAACTTTTATTCACTGCCCCTTATTAGTTAAATTTTCTTTGGTCGGGAGCTTAAAATAAATGTGAAAAAAAGAACAGCTCATTGTTCTCAAGATAAACACAAATGAGAATGTGTCATTGTGTGTATTTGTGCATGTAAAACAAATGATACACATTACAAATATTGACTCTTAAAAACCCAAGCGCTATTGAGATAATGTTGAATAGGACTTTAGGCGTTGGGTGAGGCAAATAAAAACTCAAGATATTAGTATGTTGTAGGAATGGATTTGAGAATAGAAGGAACATCAGGGATGATATAGATAAATCCCTTATTTTGCAATTATTATTTTTTAATTTTTTAATTATTATTATTATTTTAATATTTTATTGGGGAAGGGGAACAGGACTTTATTGGGGAACAGTGTGTATTTCCAGGACTTTCTTCCAAGTCAAGTTGTTGTCCTTTCAATCTTAGTTGTGGAGGATGCCATTCAGCTTCAAGTTGTCCTTTCAGTCTTAGTTGTGGAGGGCGCAGCTCAGCTCCAGGTCCAGTTGCCGTTGCTAGTTGCAGGGGCGCAGCCCACCATCCCTTGTGGGAGTTGAACTGGCAACCTTGTGGTTGAGAGGATGCGCTCCAACCAACTGAGCCATCTGGGAGCTCAGTGGCAGCTCAGCTCAAGGTGCCATATTCAATCTTTAGTTGCAGGGGGCACTGCCCACCATCCCTTGCGGGACTCGAGGAGTTGAACTGGCAGCCTTGTGGTTGAGAGTCCGCGCTCCAACCAACCGAGCCATCCGTGAGGCAGCTCAGCTCAAGGTGCCGTGTTCAATCTTAGTTGCAGAGGGCGGAGCCCACCATCCCTTGCGGGACTCGAGGAGTTGAACCAGCAACGTTGTGGTTGAGAGCCCCCTGGCCCATGTGGGAATCGAACCAGCAGCTTTCGGAGTTAGGAGCATGGAGCTTTAACCGCCTGAGCCACTGGGCCGGCCCCTATTATTTTTTCTTGTCCTGCTTTTTTTTTTTATTGTGGAGCAGAAATAATTTTAATGAAATGAGAAATATTTGCACTATGTTTCATTCTCCAAAGCAAGTACTGGATACAATTCATTTTTGAGGGTGAAGAGGTTTGTAAATTCCTTTTTACGAAATTGTTACTGACCCTTCTGGGTCAGGGACCCAATCCAAGGTCCGTCTGCTCAGTACTGGTCTCACCAATAGAACAAGACTGATTTCGGTAAAACTGAGTAGAAACTTTACTTTTTGATCAGGAAATGAGAAGGGTGAGCTCACGCTGTAAGGGTACCTTCTCCCGTATTTTACAATTAAGATTGGAATTTCCGAGAGGTTTAGTACACCTTGTGCTTAAGGCAGTCAAGGTACTCTGGGTGTTTAATAGCAATGACAGAACTGTGTTTTGTGAAATGAAGAGTTTTAACTTTATCAAGAGGAAGACAGCGGGAATACATACTATTTGGTATAGAAAGCTCAGTGTGAACTGCTTGTGTGCTGGTAACAAACAGGTGTGATTTGCAGAGAAGTTTATGGAGAGTAGCAGCATAAAAAGTTCATTAGGTAGAAAGGGAAGCCAACTCATAGATCTTTGTTGTTCATGATACGATAACAGTATTAGGGTTATAATTGTGATGAATGTGTTGTTTTCTGAGCTCATTCTGGTTTTCACTAGACATACACTAGATATTCTGATGCTCTTTTCATAAAATTTCAAGGGTGAAGCACAGACAGGTCTCAGGGATGTTATAAAAAGGTGAAACATCAAAGGAATGGTTCCTTTAGGAACAATAGCTATTAATAAATCATGAGTTGGTAATCAAGTTCAAGAATCTTAACTAGTATTAGAATCTTAACTAGTATTAGAATCTTAACTAGTTTTAGATTTAGGTATTCACTTAAAATCATATTTATAAGGGCTTGTTTTTTAATGGAGATTGGTATGTATTTCTTCTATCTCAGGGTGACCTTTGTTCTGCTGGCTAGATATCTTGCTTTGTGTATGAAGCATGAGTCATTGCTACTAGGAAAAGTAGAAATTCCCTTTCGTTGACTGTGGCAATATTTGAACCTCAGGGCTCAGTGAAAGCTATCAGCTAATAATAATGAGGCCATGTACTTTATATATAGTCGACCATGAGAGACCACCTGTTGTTCTAAAGAAAACTGGTATCTTTTTGCAGACGGTCTTCAAATACAGATTTCTGATAGTTTGTAGTATAAAGATTTATTCTGTGGCAACTCAACCTTTTCCCCTGGTGCCTGTCTTTGAGAGGTGGTGTCCTAGACAGATTGCACTATACTGCCTTACTCTGAGCAGTTCAAAGCACAGAAGGTGAGGGTAGGAGGTGAACTGGGAGGCTAAATAAACCCCTCGTGTCTGTAGCTGCTTTTTAACCAGTCACCTGGGGCCCTCTAATAGCCCCGAGACTTGAATCTCTGTGAAATGAATCTGGAGGCAGAACGCTTTCATAGAACCTTTGACTCCCGACCCCACCCCCCTGCCCTCATCCCTTCCAAAAAAGGCTTAGGTTTTTGACTTGATGGCATTGGTGAAGGATGGACCTTTTACTCTCCTGATCACCTAGAGGGCCCTTTTATACCGTGTTTCCCTGAAAATAAGACCGGGTCTTATATTAATATTTGCTCCAAAGGATGATTTGGGTTTATGTTCAGGGGATGTCATCCTGAAAATCATGCTAGGACTTATTTTCCGGTTAGGTTTTATTTTCCGGGGAAATACCGTACTTGGATTGACTTCAGGTTGGTTTAACTTTTGACAAATAGTGTCTACTGTCAGTTGTTGCTTTGCCTTATCCACAGTTTTCTTCCTACTCACCTTAATGAAAACCTCTTACTTGTTTGTTGCTCCCTATATTTTACTTGTTAACTCTCTTTCTGGGTTATAGAGAGCTAGTCTCTATTTCATGTGGTATTTATGAGTATGTAGCTTTGTATAAAACAGGTTGAATGATAGTACTGTGATTTTAAGGAATTGAGCAAGCACTGTATTAAGTAGATATATTAAAGATATTAGAGGAATAAACTAGTTACTGAATGTTTAAATAGATATTATTTATTGCTGTGGTGGTGAAGGGGCTATTATTCTTGAGCTGTTCGGGGAGTACTTCATTGAGAAGACGGGAATTTAGAAATTCCTTAAATATGGAAGAGAATGATATCAAGAACTCTAGAAAAGATGATTAGTTGTATACGGTTGAGATATGATAGGGTTAGGCTTTTTAGGTATAGGAGGGAACATCTTAAGAGGAGAATTGAAGAAGATAGGCAAACAAGTGTCAGGAGTTAGTCTGCTTTAAACAAATCTGTCTTTATAATCATTTCTGTCTTCTAAGTCAGGAATTCTTCGCACGGGCTGCTCGATAATTCATACAGGCTTGTATTCTGTAAATGATATTGGTATAACATATCTTTATTTTCAGGTTCTCAATTTTAGTCTTTTTTGTATCTCCTTTGATATCCTTCATGTACAGAGCCTTAAGGGCTTGTCATACACGTGCAAGGAATGTAAGAGTCAGCTGTAATCCTGCCATACAGAGAAAATTACTTTTAGTGTTTAGTGTACTTTTCTAACCTTTTTTTCTGTGTTTGTGTTTTTAAATTAGAATTATTGTATGTGTGTGTGTGTGTGTACACATATATATACACACACACACACCTATATAGTACTTTGCAGTTTGTTGTCTTTGCATAATAGGTCACGAATACTTTAGCGTTAAACATTCTTCTATAACATTTTTAATAGCTGTATATAGGGATGAACCATATTCTTCTATTGTTAGAAATTTATTTAAAAATTCTCACTAATTTTTGTGGGGGATAGTCTTATATTTAAATCTTTTTTCACATCTCTGGTTGTTTTGGTATAAATTGCTGAATTTCTGGGTCCAATATATAAGCGTTTTTTGGCATCTGATATGTATTGCCAAATTGTCCTCCAAAAAAGTTAAACCAGAAGAAGTTTTTTTGTTTACCTTTGCTTCTCCCACTTAGGGTAAAAAAAATTCCTCTTCCCAACCTGCTTGTTTTGACTTGCTTGCTTACTTTGAAAGATTTTTCCTTTAGAATTACAAAGAAATTGAAAAGGAAACAATTTGTATAGAATATTTATTTATTTACTATTTTATTGTACTGTCTGACTTTCTCCGTAGGTATTTTGATGACCTTAATTTTTTTGATCTCGTTTCATTTAATCATGATTTCCTTTGCTAATAAAATAAAGTTGGAAAGGTAAGAGGAAACGTAACTATGACACTAGATTTTTGTTGTCAAAAGCCAAGAAACTGAGTATACATAATTTTACCCTCTTGCCCTTAGCTGTTATTGTTAGAAAGGAACATCAGGCAAAGCATGAAACAGCACAATGCGATAGGCATTGTGGGTTATAGTGACAAGACACAGGACAGCCGACGAAAGATCCATAACAGCATTTCCTTTCTGTGATTAGCCGCATAAACGAGGACCTTTCTTTTACATTTTGTCCATTTGTTTATTCATTTCAAGGGGCTAGGTTATATAAAGGCATCATTTAAGGACATAAATTTGCATTGAAGTACATAAAATATTTAAAATTTATTTAAAAACTTTTATAAAGTTAATATATTTCTCAGAACAGTAGATAATTTTGTATGTTGTTGTAAAAGATTTTGATTTTGAAGTACTGTCTGTATAATTGAAATGTCAAAGAATTGAAAAGAGTTCTACTAGGTCCAATGGATCTCATCTGAGATTGTGCATTTAATGAAATCTGTTCCTTTTAAGAAACAAAATTGGATTTATCTATCTGTCTCTTTTATTGAGGTATAATTGACAATACCGCATTATATTAGTTTCAGGTATACAACATAATGATTGAATATTTGTGTACACAATTGATCTGTGAACAACACAGGTTTGAACTACTTGGGTCCACTTACATGCAATTTTTTTTCATGTAAATATACATTTGGCCCTTCGTATCCCCAGGTTTTGCATCCACGAATTCAACCAACTGTGGGTTGAAAACAGTATTTTCTATCTGTGGTTGGGACTCTATGGGTGTGGAGGACGCACTGTTTGCACTCTTTGCACTGTTCTGTACCATTTTATATAAGGGACTTGAGCATCCCTGGATTTTAGTATCCGTAGGGGGTCTTGGAATTAACCCCCTGTGGCTACTGAGGGACTGCAGGTAAGTTTTTAGGAAGTCATAAGTTCTATGCCACTTTGAGTTACTTAATAGTGTTATTATGCAGGCCTTTAAATGTGGAACAGTGAATGCATATAAAGCATAATATAACTCATTAAATTATAACTATTGTAGCAATTATATAATAATTATTTAACTATTAGACAATGTATCCTCACAGGTGTGCTTTTAGCTCATTGTCTATATCTGCAAAATGTATGTCACTTAGTTTCCTTTTTTAAGAACTAAGTTTTCCAATACTTAAAGAATTTCCTGGTTTGATTGTTCTAATGTGTTGTTTTGGATGATATTGTAATAATGAAATTTGTCACCATTTGGAAGGTCAGTGTAAGTCAGGGACCAGTATTTGATTTTTCTAAAAATAAATTTTATTGGGGACTATTGGGGAACAGTGTGTTTCTCCAGGGCCCATCATCTCCAAGTAGTTGTCCTTCAATCTAGGTGGAGGGCACAGCTTACTGGCCCATGTGGGAATTGAACCAGCAACCGTGTTGTTCAGCGCTTGCGCTCTAACCAACTGAGCCATCCAGCCGCCCCCGGGAACCAGTATTTTCAAAATGACCAATGTGTGGTGTTACAAACTCATGATGGATAAAAAGATCCATTCAGTGTGCAAGACAGACCAATGGATTTGAATGTAACAGAAATAGAAATTTCATTGTTAGGAACTTATATTTTACATGGTAACCTTAAGAAACTACCACTTGTCAAGTTTTGGTGTAGTATCAAAAAACAATATCCACAATTATTTAAAAAGGCTACTAAAATATTTACCGCATTTTCAATTACATATACATGTGACATTTTATTCAAATTTTTCAGTTACAACATACGACAACAGATTGAGTGCAGAATCAGATATGAGAAACTGGTCATCTTCTGTTAACAATATTTGCAGAAATGTAACAGTGCCACTTCTCTCACTAAATATTTTTTGTTTTGGATAATATAGTTATTGTTTAATAAAAGCTATGTTAATATGTAATGGGCTTTAATGTTTAATTAAAACATTTTCAGTCTGTTTTCTAAATATCAAGATTGGTAACTATTCACAGACATAATCCTCATAAACAGAATCTCTTTGAGGTCCTCAGTCATTTTAAGAATGTAAAGGGAGGTTCTAATACCAAAAAGTGTAATAACTGTTATTGTAGATCACGCTCATTTACTATGAAGTCAGTTACATGAAATAAAAGGAGTAATTTTCATTGCTATATATTTTAATAGCACCTATTCATTTTCTGTTAGAAAATTAAGATGCAAATACAGACCCAAACTTTCTCCAAAAGCTGTGAAAGAGACTGAAACAAAAAATTCTGAAAATTCAATTCTTAAAAAAAAACTAAATGACGTACATTTTGCAGATATAGATGGTGACCTAAAAACACACCTGTGAGGATACATCGTCTAATAGTTAAATAATTATTATATAATTGCTACAATAGTTATGATTTAATGATAGTATATTATGTTTTATACGCATTAACTCTGTTCCTCATTTAAAGGCCTGCATGATAACACTATTAAGTAACTTGCTGTTGGTCACACAGTAAGTTTTAAGAGCTGGGTTTCAAGGATTTCTTTTTGTCTTCTCTAAAGCTTACTCTTTTTTCTTTATCATGTTCACAGCAGCTGTGTGTACAAGTTTCAGCTTTCTATAAATGGTTTACAAGATCTTGTTGTAAGAGTTGTTTTTGACGAGGCCAGATAAAGACCTTTCTTCAGTTTTAGTTTGATAATTAAGGCAAGAAGATGGTCTTCCAGAGCTTTAGAGAAACAGTGCAAAATGAACTAAGCTGAAACAATTTGCTAGACACTGACTTCCGTCAGTAAATTACAGCCTTCCTAATTGACTTGGATAGTTGAAAAAATGAATAGGCAGCATGATTGTATTCTTTAGGCTAGTTCTCAATTTAATATCTATTTACTGTTGTCATCACATTTCCAGGTTTCTCCAGTGACAGTGATCTGATATCTCTTACTGTTGACGTGGAATCTGTTGCTGAGTTAGATGATGGAATGGCTTCCAATCAGAATTCTCCCAGTAGAACTTTTGGTCTCAATCTTTCTTCGGATCCTTCAGCACTAGGGGCTGTTGCTTCTGACAGTGAGCAGAACAAAGCAGAAGAAGAACGGGAAAATCGTAGCCTCTTTCCTGGCAGTTTAAAAGCCAAGCTTGGCAAGAGAGATTATTTGGAGAAAGCAGGAGAATTAATAAAACTGGCTTTAAAAAAGGAAGAAGAAGATGACTATGAAGCTGCTTCTGATTTTTACAGGAAGGGAGTTGATTTACTCCTAGAAGGTGTTCAAGGTACAATTTTATCTGTATTAATGTTTTAGCATGTTCTTATGTTGGTACCTGGGGAAAAAATGTATACATGTAACTATATCGTGTATAATCCTATGTAAAAACAAGACTGAAAATGAGAAATGACTGAAGATTAAATGACCTAAATATGGTTATATGCTTTTAGTTGCACGGCAGTAGCAGGGATACTTAACTTTCTACTTTGATCAATTAATCAACAAAAACAGGATGTAAAAATAAATCAAGTTTCCACGTCTTATATGAATAATAGTCTATTTTTTTCTGACATGACCAGTGTTCACCAGCCTTCAGCTCTCACAGGAGTGTTCACAGGGATTCTTTAGTGCATTTACTCAATGGCTTGAAGAGATGAGATGAAATGGGCTTTTAAACTAAGAGTGTAAAGGTTCTCGGCTTTGCCTACTGTTCTGTTCTTCGTTAGTTGCAGTAAATTCTCAGGTAATGAATGGTGGTGCTATGGGACATGAAGAGCGAATGTTTCTGCTGAATGTAAGAACTTACTTTTTTTTTTTCCTTCAAGCATCAATTTTTATTTTAATTTTTTGCCTTTTCCTTATCTAAACAGAGTGAAGCATGCTGCAGTTAGTTACATGACTTCCTGAACATAAGAATCAAAGGTTGATGGGAACTTCTTTCGAATGGTTTTCTTTCCAGAAAATTATCATTTTCACTGTTTGTGGTCTTTGACTTGTCAGGACCATTGAGATGACCACAATCTCCTGTATTTTTAACACTTTTTGTTGTTGTTATCTGCTGGTACTCCTTCCCTCACTATGCCTGGTGTCCTGTAGTCTAGAAGCCTTCTGCCTTCCTCTTCCTAGACTATAAACTTTCAGTCTTCGATTGTGGTGTAGAGATGAGTACTTGGCTGTGGGGAGTGGAAGAGGGAGTGTGTGTATTGGTGACCTAACTGCTTCTTAACTAATTTTGACTAATTTTCTTGTTTTTAATCCTTCACTCTCACTTTTAGGCAGCTTTCTTGAGTTTCCCGTCAGAAACCACTCATCCATCTTCTTTCCAGCTTCTAAAATTTTGTTACTGCTATCTTTTCTTTCAATCTCTTTGTCCTTGTGGGCTTTTGGCCTTAAAAATAATTCTTTTACAGCCATGTTCATGGAGTTTCAGAAGGGAGCATTTCTCATGGTTTGATACATAATTTTGATACAAATTTTTGTTTTTCAAATACTTTCATAAATCTTTTGGTTTTTTTGTTTGCTATTGGAGAATTCTGCTAAAGATCTACTCATTTTTCCGCGTCTTAACTTTCATTTTGGGTTGGGGGTTTAAAATAATTGTAAACTATCAGTTCTGATATTTTTTCTTTTTAGATAATTTTTGTGCTAAAACATCAGTAGTATTTAATTGACGTAGATATAACACATCAGTGTGATATCTTTTGTCTAAAAGTTATTTTCATTTCACCCTAGAACACTTCATAATGTTACCACTTGATGGCACCAGAAAAATAAAAATCTTTGCTTCAAAACGAGAATTATGGATGCACATCAGCAAATAACAAAAAATATATCATTTGAGTTACTTTGTAATTATGGTGAATATTTCTCCAGTAGAACTTGAAACCAAACCTCCTAGACCTCTATCTTAAGGAATGTTACCATTTAAACATATTTTTCCTATTTAATGTGTGCCTGTCTTTCTGAAACCACAATATCCATTCCTGCCCTGGATTGGGATTGGGTTTTGTTGTTAATGTGCCATCAAATCCAAAAAATTGTAATATACTAATTGCTTTTAGCCTTTTTGTGTTTATTCATAATGTGATCAATTTTTGTTCATACAAACTTTTGGAGCTATAATCACAGAATTTTAATTTTAACCAATATGTAAAATAACCTCTGTTTCAGTCCTTGTGGTTATACATTTAACTATATGTCAGATACAATGTCAGGGCAGTGTTTCTTGTCCATGGACTATATTTAAAAGTATACCAATCTCCTCTTAACAGACACGTGGGCATGGACGTTATTTAAAAACATTACCCCCCCAGTTTTAATGAGATATAATTGACATACAACATTGCATTAAAGGTGTACAACATAATGATTTGATACATGTTTATATTGTGAAATGATGACCGTAGGATAAGTTCAGTTAACATCCATTATCTCACATAGGTATACATTTATTCTTATGATGACCAACTTTTAAGATCTACTCTCTTAGCAACTTTAAAATACACAGTACGGTATTGATAACTATAGTCACCATGTTGCACATTACATCCCCAGAATGTACTAATCTTATAAATCGAAGTTTGTAACTTTTGACCACCTATTTTATCTACCCCCTACCCCCTGCCTCTGGCAACCACCAGTCTGCTTTCTTTTTCTATGAGTTCAGTTTTTTTTAGATTCTACGTACGAGATCATTTGGTATTTGTCTTTCTCTGACTTATTTCCCTTATAATGCCACCAGTGTCCATTTAAGCTGTTGCAAATGGCAGAATTTCCTTCATGTTTATGGTTGAATAATATTCCGTTATTTATGTGTGTGTGCACACCACATTTTCTTTATTCATTTATCTGTCGATGGATGTGTAGGTTGTTTTCTTGGCTATTGTAAATAACACTGCAATGAACATGGGAGTGCAGATACCTTGTCAAGATAGTGGTTTTGTTTCCTTTGGATATATACCTAGAAGAATTGCTGGATCATATGGTAATTCTATTTTAATTTTTTGAAGCACTGCCATACTGTTTTCCGTAGTGCCTGCACCAATTTACATTCCTGCCAATAGTGTATAAGAGTTCCCTTTTCTCATATCGTCTTAAATACTTATTTACCTTGTCTTTTGATGGTAGCCATTCTGACAGATGTGAGGTGATATCTCATTGTGGTTTGATGTGGATTCCCTGATGGTTAGTGATGTTAAGTACCTTTTCATGTACCTGTTGGGCATCTGTATGTCCTCTTTGGGAAAATGACTATTCAGTTCCTCTGCCCATTTTTTAATCAGATTGTTTTTGTGCTATTGAGTTGTGTGAGTTCTTTATGTGTTTTGGATACTAACCTCTTATGTATGATTTGCAAACATTTTCTCCCATTTACTAAGTTGCCTTTTCATTTTGTTGATGGTTTCCTTTACAGTGTAGAAGCTTTTTGGTTTGATGTAGTCCCACTTATTTATTTTTAGTTCTGTTGCCTTTGCTTTTGGTGTCAAATCCAAAAAGTTATTGCCAAGACCGATGTCAAGGAGCTTACCCCCTATGTTTTCTTCTGGGCGTTTGTGGTTTCAGGTCTTATATTCAAATCTTTAATTCATTTTGAATTGATTTTTGTGTACGGTGTAAGGTAGGGGTCCAGTGGCATTCTTTTGCATGTGGCTGTCAGTTTTTCCCAGCACCATTGTTTGAAGAGACTATCCTTTCCCTAGTGTATATTCCTGGCTCTTTTGTCATAAATTAATTGATCATATACGTGTGGGTTTATTTCTGAACTTTCTGTTTTGTTCCATTGATCAGTGTATCTGTTTTTACGCCAGTAGCATACTGTTTTGATTGCTATAGCTTTGTAATATAGTTTGAAATCAGGAAGTGTGATGCCTTCAGTTTTGTTGTTCTTTCTCAAGATTGCTTTAGCTATTTGGGTTCTTTTGTGATTCCATACAAATTTTAGGATTGTTTTTTCTACTAATGTGAAAAATGCTGTTGGAATTTTGATAGGAATTGCATTGAATTCATAGATTGCTTTGGGTAATATGGACATTTTTAACATTATTAATTCTTCCAACCCATGGTCATGGAATATCTCTCCATTTACTTTTGTCTTCTGTTTCTTTCATCCATGATTTGTAGTTTTCAGATCTTTCACCTCCTTGATTAAATTTATTCCTAGGTATTTAATTCTTTTTGATGCAATTATAAGTGGTATTATTTTTTAAAATTTCTTTCTGATAGTTTGTTTTTAGTATATAGAAACAAAATTGATTTTTGTGTATTGATTTTGTATCCTGCAACTTTACTGAATTCAATGATTAATTCTAACAGTTTTTTTGGGGGAATCTCTAGGGTTTTCTCTATGTAATATTATGTCACCTGCAAATAGAGACAGTTTTATTTCTTTCTTACTGACTTGGATGTCTTTTACTTCTATCTCTTGCCTACTTGCTCTGGCTGGGACGTCCAGTACTGTGTTGAATAAAATGGCGAAAGGGGGCATCCTTGTCTTGTTCTTCACCTTAGAGGAAAAGCTTGCAGCTTCTCACCATTGAGTGTGATGTTGAGTATTATGGACACTATTCTTTCATTTGGGGGAAATGTGAGCTGACTTGACATACATGAGCAAAAGAAAGATTTCCTTGGGGAAAGTTTGTTCTAGTGTGTCAGAACTGTTACTGAAACATCACCGTAACCAGTAATAGCAGTGAGTCATTTGAATTTAACTCTTGCTATAAGAATTGTTACCTGTGACCTTGGTTTGGATTGGGATGCTTTATAATAAAGTAATTATTTATGAATATCTGATAATCCAGAGGAAAAAATCTTCCAGAGCTAAGTAGGAGTGCTTTATACAGGGGTTCTTATGAGCTGGCAAATTTTGTTACTCTAAATAGTAACTATTCATCCTAACTATTCATCCTAAAGGAGTTGTTTGTAGATCTGATTAAGAGGGCTTGATATTTTTCTTACTTAACTAGTGTTTGCACAGCTGAGACTAGATGCAAAACACAATAGCAGATCTCTTTGCCCATCTAGCAGAGAAAAAGTATACCTGATAGTGGTAGCTTTGAATTCTCCTTTTGAACCTGACACTTTACTTATTCAATCTAGAAGTGGCTCTTGAAATTAAGGTACCGTCTACTCTTCTAAGTTCTCAAGTCTTTATGGATTTAAGAGAGAAAATCCAAGTCAAGGCTGAAGGAAACAGCTTGAATCTTTGAAGAGAATGTCTTAGTACATACCTTTTCATTTCTGTCTTGTTTATATATTTCTGTGAGTGGCTGACATGATTTACCTATATTCTCAGTGTGGATTTATAGGAATAATTGTGATAATGTCGAGTGGTAAATGGATGACATAAAGGTATTAATGAAATGTTTAAATAACAACAATTTATTATTTATCATATACCTGTCACTGTACAAGGGGTTTTTCCTAACGTTATTTTTAGTTCTCAGAACAAGCCTATCTGCTGAACTATGGCTCATCATACTGGGCTTTGTCTTAGGACACCAACATTTATAGGGTGTAGACATTTAATATAATGATTTTAAAAGCTGGACACCTAGTTAGCAAGAATAATTATTTAAAACAAGAAGCTACCAGATGGTGAGGATTATTAGTAACACCCATTTGGGAACTATGTTATGAACTGCAGCATTGTTTTGAGAGCTGCTTTTTTCTAGTATGTTCTAGGTGCCAATTTTTTTTTAGTGTGTTCTAGGTGCTGGTTTTCTCTGTAAGGTAGATACCGTAATCCCCATTTTACAGCTGGAGAAAACCAGGATTTACATAAAGCAAGCATTTGCTCACTGGCACAAGCCAGTAAGGGTTTCAGCCAGGATTTAAATCTGGATATTTTTGAGGTCAAATCTTGTCTTCTTTCCATAATGCCACGCTACTTCTCACACATCTCCCCTCTTAATTAGACTAGCTTTTTAAAATGGAGCAGCCACAAGTCTTTTCCAGTGTTAAATACTTTTAAACTGTATTTTGAGTGTTTATTCTTCTTCTTTCTACCCATTTGTTTGCTCATTCTGTCATCTGTCCATTCAGTTATTTACATATACCAAGGTATTGTGACAGTGAATACAGAATAGTTTTCTGTAAAAATATAAAATAGTGATGGTCCTTCAAAATGACAACCCCTCCCCTCCCCTGCATATTTTATGAACCTCAGAATGAAAAAGAGTTCCTGGATGTTCTCTCTCTCTCTCTCTCTCTCTTTCTCTCTCTCTCTCTCTCGCTTTTTTTATTTTTTTTTTGATAGTTTATATTTTTGACCAGTGAGACTATTTCTGATGTTATGACTCAACTAAGAGATGCAAACAATCTTCTGCAATTTTCATCCTGGTAAATGGTATAATAAGCAATATCAAGCCATTTTTTATTTACCCTGTCCCTGGGTACATGTGTGCTAGGTTCTCAGGGATGGCCAGACATACTGTAAAAACTGATTTAGTGTGCTGAGGTGCTGCATCATTCTGGGTCTCTTACTGGGTCTTGTCTATTCTTTTTTTTCCCATAATGAGAAATAAAATCCCCGGAGAAACCACAAACCCACATAGACGTCTAAGTATATGAAAAAGGCAGTAATGAGTCTGTGTTTGATAAAGGGAAGCAAGTCACAGTATTTCTTATTGCGGAATTTCAAAAGTGAAAATGTATAGCTTTAAAAATAAAATTAATTTAGCTTGTTTATGGTATTTTTTTTTAAACCACTTTATCTTTGAGGGAGTGCCCAGTTCAGTACAACATTTGGTATAGAATAAGGCTAACAAAACCAAATGCTGTATTTTTAATAGGCATTGGTGGTGTGATCTTCTTGCCTTCTAATGCATTGGCTCCTAGCTTTTTAAATTTATGCTCGCCTTTGACAACTTTGTTGTTCTTTTTCAATTTTGTTTTAACTATTTGCTCCCCTTATAACTCAATATAAATTTGAAAATCACCTTTTTTAAATTGAGATGTAAGTGACATATTTTTATTTTTTAAATTTATTTTTATTTTAATTTTTAAAGAAAATCATCTTTCTGCAAAAAAAGGCTGTTGGAATATTGATAGGGATTGTATTCAATCTAAATACATTTGGGGAGTATTGCCATTTAAACAATATTAATTAAGTCTTCTAATCGTGAACACAGAATGTGCCTTCTTCCATCTTCAAGGCCCACCATGTTGTATCTGTCTGACCATTCTCCCATAGGTACATCTCACTCTGATCTTCAGGAAGAAAAGATGATCTGATTTTAAGGACCCAGGTGATTTGGTGGGGTCTAGTCTGATAATCCAACAGGATAATTATCACGATTCTTACCCTTAATCACGTTTGTAAAGTTGCATTAGCCCACAAGTTTCTGGGTTAGGACACGAGCATGTTTAGGGGTCCATTAGTCTGCCTACTGCACTTGTGGATTACTTCTAAGTATATCATAAGTATACTATTTAATTTTCTAGCAGTTGAGATTTTTCAAATTATCTTTCTGTTATTCATCTTTAGCTGAATTCCATGGTGTTCAAAGAACTTTGTCTGAATGATTTCAGTTTTTGAAATTTCTTGAGGCTTTTTTTATGGCCAAGCCACCCTGCCTATTTAATCATTTTAATACAAGGGATGCTCGATACATTCAAAGAAGTATTTGAGGGTTTCATGGTACTTTGTATAAATGATGGCTATCATTTTTATGTTTGTAGGACACTTTCTTGCCTTTTAGTAGTCTCTGCCTTGTTTTTGGTAGTTAACCAATCATTACAGAATAGTCACTCTGTAATAGTTGATTATAGAATAATCTTAGGTACCTATGATTAAATTGATTTTTGAACTATATGAGAGATGTCATTAAATTGTTCTCTGATTAATGAAAGCATATCTGTTTTATTGGCTGTTGGTGAAAAAGCTCACAAGTGTAGTAAAATCTTGCTGTAAGATAGTTGAGTGAGTCCTGAACAGTGATAGCTCCTTCCCCTACAAAAGAAAAGCACACTATAGGACAATAAAGAACAAAGACTTGTGCACCCAGGACAAATAAAAGCAGAGATTAGAAATAGAGAACCCCAAATTGGATTTTTGTTGTTATAATTGATTGGTTTGGTACTTGGAGGGGGAACAATACCCTGATTCTGACTTTCATTGTTAATAAAAGACCTATTTTTACCCAAGTAAAAAAACCCAAGATGAGAAGGAATAAATGAGAAGAGGCAAAGATGTGACATGTAAGTACATGATAATAATCCCTTAAAATGAAATGATCCAGTAATACAGGAATCTGCATTGTGATCCAGGCTGTGGTTCAGGAAGAGGGAATCAGATGAATCCTGGCAAAACCCCCGAGTTGAAGAGATGAGCTGAGAGTCCAGTAAGACCAAAGCTAGAATTCACAGTTAGAGCTTGCAGGATCGTTGCCTGATGCCTAGTATTTTATGTAAAGAGGAGATGACAGTACAGAGATTCTGAGAGTGTTCCCTGGAATATTCAGCAGTATTGATTAGTGGATGGATGTGGGGAAAATACCCAAGGCCAGGGAAGGGTACACTGAAAGGTTTAGGGGAAACATTCTGGTCACTCCCATAGGGCTGGGGATAATATCTTTTCCTAACAGGTAGTCTCAAAAACCTCAATCATAGGGCACTGAATAGAATACTCAGAAGAATCTTGCCTCAGTGATGTGGAATAATAGCTGTACTCTACGCCTACTCTTACAAATCTTAGAAGCAAGACCCAAAAGGATCAAACTTCTCCCAAGAAACATAACTGTATCTCAGAACATTTGTATCTCAATAGTATTTGTAGGATTAGAAAAATACCCACTACCTAATAATATAAAATTCACAATGGCTGGCATATATTAAAAATGTTCTATTCATTCAAAGAAGCAGGAAAAATATAACCTATAATGATGAAAAAATGAATCAATCAAAACCCACCCAGAAATGACACAGATGTTAGAATTATCAGAGGACTTTAAAACTTATTATAACTGTATTCATTATATTCAAAATTTAAGTAGAGACGTGGAAGATTTACAGAAGAATCAAATTGAACTTATAGCGATGAAAGCTACAGTATTAGAAATGAAAAATACAAGGAATGGGATTAGTGGCAGATTAGATATTGTAGAAGAAAGGATTAATGAGCTGGAGGATATAGCAATTGAAGCTATGCAGAATGAAACACAGTTTAAAGAATAAAGCAAAATTAATATATAGCATCAGTAAGCTATAGAACAACTTCTTTATGTATTATTGGAGCCCTTGAAAAAGGAGGAGAGGGAGACAGAAAATTATTTGAGTAAATAATACCTGAAAGGTTTCCAAATATGATGAAAACATTCTACAGTCATGTGCCGCTTAACAGCAGGGATATATTCTGAGAAATGCATCATTAGATGATATCGTCATTGTGTGAACATCATAGAGGGTACTTACACAAACCAAGGTTGTGTAGCCTACTACTGTAATTGTATGTGCTATACTTTTATGTGACTGGTGTAGTACATTTGTTTTCACCAGCACCACCACAAACACATGAATGATACTTTGCGCTATGATGTTATGATGGCTATGATGTCATTCGGTCACAGGAATTTTTCAGCTCCATTATAATTTTATGGAACCACCATCATATATGGGGTCCATCATTGATTGAAACGTTGTTATGTGGTGCATGACTGTATAGGTCCAAGCAGTGCAACAAACTCCAAGCATAAGAAACATGAAAACTACACCAAGGCATATTATAACCAAACTACTCAAAACCAGAGACAAAATCTTAAAGATAAAAGCAGGCAGGAAAACACATGTAATGAAGAACAAGGATTAAGAATTTCCTCAGATTTCTTGTCAGAAACAATGCAAACAAGAAGAGTTGATTAACATCTTTAACATACAGGAAGAAAAAAACCCTGTCAACTGAGAATTCTATACCTAGTGAAAATATATTTAACAAATGAAGGCAAAGATAAAGAATTATTAATTGGGAGTGATGGATATGTTCATTACAGTGGTACCTTGGTTTTCAAACGTAATCCGTTCTGGAAGACCGAGTTCTGAAATGTTCGAAAACTGAGGCACAGTTTCCCCATAGAAAGTAATGCAAAATGGTTTAATCCATTCCAGACCTTTAAAATCAACCCCTAAAACTGCAATTTTAGCATGAATTGTACTATCTAATGATACCATAGATCCATAAAATTTACGGCGTTCATAAACTGAAATGTTTTTCAACCGAGATGCTGGAAAACTGAGCTACTACTGTATTTTCATTTTGGTGTCTCTCTTTTTCTTGGTTGGTCAAGCTAAATGTTTGTTAGTTTTTTTGATCTTTCCAAAGAACTAACTTGATTTTGACTTCTCTGTTTTTTTTTTGTTTTTCATTTTACTGATTTCTGCTCCTTCCCCTACTTTGTTTTTGCATAGTTTGTTCTTCATAGTTCAGATTTCATCTTAAGAAGTGGAAGCTTAGGTCAAAAGGATTGGAGATCTTTTCAATATGTTTAAAGCCATAAAGTCCTCCTAAGCTCTGCTTTCACGACAGCCCATAAATTTTGATATGTTGCTTGCATTTTCATTAATCTTGACATACTTCTAATTTCTAGTGTGGTCTGTTTTTTGACCCATGTGTTACTTAGAAATGTATCTTTAATTTTCAAATATTTGTGAATTTCCCAAATTTTCTTTTGTTGTTGATTTCTAGTTTAATTCTCTTGTGGTTGGTGAATATACTTTGTATGATCTAGATTCCTTTACATTTACTGAGGCTCATTTGTTTTGTGGTCTATCATGTGGTCTGTCTTGGAGAATGTTTCATGTGTGCTTATAAAGAATGTATATTCTGGTGTTTTTGAGTGGAGTATTTTGTAGATGTCAGTTAATTCAAGTTGGTTGATGTTGTTGCTCAAGTCTTGTACATCAGTGCTGGTTTTCTGTCTCTTTGTTTTAGCAATTATTGAGACAGCTTTGACTGATGTTGAATTGTTTATTTCTCCCTTTATTTCTGTCAGTTTTTGCTTCATCTGTTTTAGGACACTTATTAGGTCCATGCATGTTTATAACTGTTATATCTTCTTGATTAATTTAACTTTTTAACATACAATGTCTGGTTTTGTCTGTATTAACATTTTTTTTTTAAAAAACTATTTTGTTGGCTATTGGTATAGCTATTCCACCTTCCTTATTTTTGCATGATACCTCTTTTTCCAGCCTTTTACTTTCAACCTGTGTATTTCTTTGAATCAAAGTGTTATCTACTGTAGACAGGATAGAGTTGGATACTAAAAAAAAAAAGAAAAAAAAATTCAGTTTTATGATATCTGTTTTTTGTTTTGTATTTAAATTTTATTGTGGAATATTGGGGAACAGTGTGTTTCTCTAGGGCCCATCAGCTCCAAGTTGTTGGCCTTCGATCTTAATTGTGGAGTGCACGGCTCAGCTCCAAGTCCTGTTGCCATTTTCAATCTTAGTTGCAGGGGATACAGCCCACCATCCAACGCGGGAATGGAATCGGCAACCTTGTAGTTGAGAGCTTGCGCTCTAACCAACTGAGCCACCTGGCTGCCCCTCCGGCAGCTCAGCAGCAGCTCATCTTCAATCTAGTTGTGGAGGGCACAGCTCACTGGCCCATGTGGGAATCATACTGGCAACCTTGTGGTTCAGAGCCCGTGCTCTAACCAACTGAGCCATCTGGCCTCCCTGTGATCTCTATTTTTTGATTGGCATGTTTAATCCATATACATTTAGAGTATTTAATAAGGGGTGTCCAAACTGCGGCCCACGGGCCAACTGCGGCCTGTGATCCATTTTTTAATGACCCGCAGCAAATTCCAAAAATATATTTAGTTTACTTAAATAAACCAGGTGAGGCAATACATACTTCACCTCGAGTGAGTGGCCCGGCTGTTTGTGTATTTTACTGCATATGGCCCTTGGTGAAAAACGTTGAAAAAAGTTTGGACACCCCTGATTTAATAATATGGTTGGGTTTATGTCTGCCATCTTGCTATGTGTTTTCTATTTGTCTCATGTCTTGTTTTTTACTATCTTCTGTTATGGTAAATAGATATTTTTCTACTGCATCATTTTCTATATATTAAACTATCATTTTGAGTTTATTATTTTCTGTAGTGGTTTTTTTGAAGATTATAGGAATAAGTATTTTAACTTACAATATCCTACTTCAGAGCAAAACTATCTTAATTCTAGTAATATGTAGAAACTGCTTTTAATATAGCTCCAATTGTGTTCTGCTCCTTTTTGCTAGTATTTTCATATATGGTACATCTTTATATAAACCCTACAGTGTTGTTTAATAATTATTGTTTAAATGTACTTTAAAACTAGTTTGGAGAAGAAATGAGAAAAATATTTATACTGTTTGTTATATTTGTGTAATTTCCTTTACTCAGTTTCTTTATTCAGTTAGATTTGAGTTCCTCTGTGGTGTCATTTCCTTATTTTCCCTCCAGTATTTTGTGTAAGGTAGGTTTATTACCAACAAATTCTTTCATTTTTTAATGTGGGAATGTTTATTTTTGCCTTTATTGTTGAAAGGTAGTTTTGCTGGTTATTGGATTTTTGTGTGGTATTTTCCCCCCCTCTCAGCATTTTAAATATGCCATCCCACTGCCTTTGGTTTCCATTTTTTCTGGTAATAGGTGAGTTGCTAATCTTGTTGAGATTCCCAGACATGATTAATTTACACATTTTGCTACTTCTAAGATTTTCTGTTTTGGCTTTTGACAGTTTAGTTATTATGCATTTATGTGTGGATCTCAAGTTTATCCTTCTTGGTGTTTGTTGTTTCCATGGTATTTGATGACCTTCTTGGATGTATAGGTCAATGTTCATCATATTTGGAGAAGTTTTCAGCTATTATGTCTTCAAATATTTTTTTCTGCCTTTCCTCCCCTCCCCTTCTCGCTATTGTTTCTTGGACTGCATTATGTGTATGTTACTGTGCTTGATGGTTTCTACAGGCGTCTGAGTCTTGTTCTCTCCTCCCCCCTTTTTATTGTTTAATTTTATTCAGTCTGGATAATGTCTACTAAGCTGTCTTCAAATTTGTTGATTTCTTTTTTCTGTCAGCTCAATGTGCTGTTGAGTACTTTTTAACAGCAGAATTTCTATGTGGGGTCTTTTTACCATTTCTATGTTTTTATTAATCTGTATTTGATGATTCATTGTCTTTGTACTTTTAAAAATTCCTTAAACATGGTTTCTTTTAGTTCTTTGGACATATTTATAATAGTTGTTTGAAAGTGTTTGTCTACTAAGATTTACATATGAATCCTCTCAGACAGTTTCTATCGATTGCTTTTTCTTTTTAAGAGCTATACTTGTTTGCATGTCTCATAATATTTTGTTGAAAACTTGACATTGTAGGTAATATAGCAACTCTGGACTCTAATATCCCCCCAGACCCTTGGCCAGTGATTATTTAGAGATCATGCTTAAATTGCAAGAGTCATTGAGGCTGTCATTTGCTGAGAGTGCCTGTGTAGGATAGGGCATTCAAAATTCAAGTCCGTCCTGGCATATCACATATTTCAGGAATGTCCATTTTAGGACGGTTATTGGCATGTTTTTATTTTTTGCTTATGTTAGGCCTCCCATTCACTAGGAATGAGCGAATAGCTGGGGCCCTCTATGGTCTCTTCTGTGTACACGTATACGTTTCAAGATGTTGGAGCTTATCAAAGCACACTATGACTAGCTTGTTTTCTAGATTTCCCTGCTAAAATTTTGGCTTGTCTGTTGTTTGTCATTGATTGCGGTTGATTTCAATAGCATGGAACTTTTCACTGGAGACAAATCAGACCAGCTCCCTCCAGCAGCAGCAGGAAGGCTGTGCTCCTCGCATCTTCTATCGCGTTGTGCTAGGGCATGGGTGGGAGTAGCTCCCTGTTAAAACCCTTGCTTCTCTTAGTGCTTACAGTTCAGTACTTCTTCTTATATACATATTTCCCAATTTGTTGTATGTCTCTAGTTAGTTTCCAGAATGGTTTTGATAATTTTGACTACTTTTGTCCGGGGAGGGGTTTTGTCTAGCTTCTCACTCTGACATTCTGCAGGTCCCACCTTCTGTCATCATTTCTCTAACAACTTTATAAATGTTTTTTCTGCTTCTGTTCTTGCTTGATTCTAATCTATTGTCTCTCTGCTGATAGTCTGAGTGATCTTTTGAAAATGGAGCCTAATCATGTCACTTTCTTGCATTAAACCCATTGCTTTGAGGATGAAACTTAAAGATATTATGGTCTACAAAGATATGAATGATTTGGCTTCTGCCTCCCGGTGCAGGCCCATCTTGAACCATTCCTTTTCTCTTGTTCTTCTTTAGCCACAGTGGCTGCTGTTGAACTCCTAGAAGGCACCAAGGTCCTTCCCAAATGTTAGAGCTTTCACATAAGGGAGCTCTGAGTGTTTTACTGGGCGGCTTCAGTTGATACCCCTCCTGATTCATCAGGTTCTCAATGCCAGTGACGTTTCCTGAAGGAAGCCTTTCCTTACCTCTGTTCAGACCAGAATAGATTTCCTGAACTTTGCTGCATACTGTTTGCTTCAAATACTTATTGTATTTATAATGAAATAATTATCTGTGCAATTATTTAGTGAATGAATATGTATTTACTTGTAATGTCCTTGAAGGTGGGGAATTTTCCGTTATTGTGTCTTCTAGGACAGTGTCTCTTACATAGGAAATTCTCTATGAACATTTTTGAATGAGAACGATTCTAAAGATAGATATAAACGGGTGCTTGACCAGTAGAAAGAGAAAGCTTATAGGGAAGCGTTCTGGAGGAGGTGATAAATAAGCTGAATTTCAAAGTATGTGTAGGAAGTAGTTTCAGAAAATATCAAGTAGCCTTGAAATGCCCCATCTGGTATATCAGTACAATGCTCCTCACAGACATCGGTGTATTTGTCCTGAAGGTTTGACAATGTGTAGAATTCAGCCATTTGAAATAGCATTCATTATATGCATTATTGCCTTTACATTTATAGCTATATAAGCAGTAGAATTCAGTATTTAGACTTCTTGCATAGCTGATCCCGAGTTTGATTTCTGGTTTTAATAAATAAGCTTTTGTCTTGTTCCCCTTTTTGTCTTGATCATGTATTTTTCTATTCCAGAATGTTTGGAACTAGGGCTTTGTTCTGTGTTGATCAAACCCAACCCCAAATTTTCCAAAATAAGCATTTGATCTGAAGCTCAGGTTTGGCAATTGGGAAACTGTCATTGGATTTGCTATAATACGTTTCTCATGTTCTTTTTGGGGACCAGGTGGAGATAGACAGACACCTATGGCATATCCCGGTAGCTGATTTGACACCTGTAGCATATCACAGTAGCCAATACTCAGTTTAGAAATATCTGTATCAAAATAAAGAGTTACATGAACTTAGACCCAGGAGGGCTAATTCTAAAAAATTTGATTGTGAAAATAAATAGAAAAATCTTGTTTCCTTGGAGTTCTTTATTACTAAGGTTTTTCTGTAGATGTTTTTAAAATTGTTAAAAAGAGAAGGGAGCCTAGAAAATACTGTAGGGTATGCTTCTTCCTTAATTTTAGATTTTATTAGCTCTGGAAACAACTTTACAGATTTATGGGCCTTCAGGCATGTCCATCTGAGGATGGTTATTGGTTTGCAATATTAGTTATTATGTAGTAATAATAGCAATAATAATTATGATCTTTCATGTCAGAACTCAAGCATGATAAGTTGAATGTGAAACTGTTTTGGGCAGGATTTTGTTCTTCATTTGTTTATCTCATGTCAAAGGTACATGTGTTTTGTGGATTTAGGTAGAATGGATATACATTTAAAACAGTAATGGATATTATACGTTAAAAACTTCTGATACTTAGGAGACTTGGCATTCTGCAGCCGATTGGCATAAAATGCTGTATTTCCTACAGGGTTACAATTGAAGAAAGAAAGTCTGCATGGATATTGCTGGCATATGCTTCTTGAACTGTTGGCTATTTTGGTGTCAACTTTTATGTTGAGGGTTTCATGTTTTAATGCCAAAAATATTTACTGGAAATTATAGCTTGGAAAAGAAAACCACTTTCCTGCTTCTGCAAAAAGCTAGGTAAAACATTGCTGTGGGGGAAAGTAGCTGTGGAGTTTTATATTCAGATTGTATGAACAGTAAACAGAGCATCTAAAATAACCACTTGCACATTGCAACAAACACATCATCATTTGCTTAAAAAAAGAGTTATAATTACAGTTGACGAAGCATGGACACCATAAAAAATGCATTAGTTTGGCTTGACACATTAATTACCTGTTTTTGCAGATGTTTTTATGTATTGTTGTGTGAACAGTTTACAAAATAATTACAGGAAAGTCATATGGAAAATAAACTAAGTGGGTGGTTTCTCATCTAAATATTTTCATTCATGTGAATCTCTGAGGCACAGCTGCTCTATAGCAGAAGCAGAGAGATAGATGAGGATTCGCAAAGGGTTTTTTATTAGATGGTCTCTGTCATCAGTATCACATTTTTATGTCTTTAGCAACACAGTTTAAAAAATTAAAATGAGAGGGTTGGTTTAATCCCTGTGATTATTGAAAAAACCTTGATTCTGCTCAGAAGAAATGTGGATATCTCCGAGTATTTTAAAGTAAACCCAAAATCCCTAAGTGGAAAACTACTTCTGTTTCAGTACTAGCAGGTGATTAGGTACTTTGAGAAAGAGTTATTCATTGTTTTGTAGTTATTTGAGTTACATAGTTTCATGCAATTTATAGCTTAAATGACATCTTTATAATTAAACATTGAGTGCTGTGTAAATTGCACAGAAGTTCAGCTTATCTGTCCTCTTTCAGGAAATACTGGAAACATAAATCTGCTTCTCCTCAAAGGCTTACTGTATTGCCATTAGTGGTCTCAAAATGTGTTTCATTTGAAAAATAACTAGATCATTGCGCAGACATACTGTACTTTTGAAAACTATTAAGAAACACATTTTCTAAAATTGCAATTGTCAAACAAAAAGAGAGTTGTATACTTCATTCTATTTACACAATGGTTTCTAAGTAGAATATCTGTGCTGTATTTTCCTTATTGATACTGTTATGACCGTATTTTAAAAAATTAAATCAAAATGTAGATTCTCTTTAGTCCATCCATGCCAGTTCTATGCTATATTCCTCTATATTCCTGTTTTATGCATTTCACCTACACAAATGATAGAGACTATAATTATACACATTTTTTGACAGGCATTTGATGTAACTCTTTTTTCAGTTAGAGAAAGGCACTAAGTTATAGCAAGAGGTAATTGGAGCATCTCTAGGCATAAAGGTATTGTTATCAGACCATGTAATATTGGTGCAAAATCTTTTATTTACTTCTCCATTCATTTGTTTAACAAAATTTTATTGAGAGTCTTCTATATGTAATGAAATGACTGCAAACATTGAGAGGACTGTGTCTGGAGCATAATAGATGCTCAGTAACTGTTAGACATCTCTTCTTCTAAAGGGTGGGAGAAAGTGGTATGGAGAACTTCTTGGTGGCTTACTTAAAAGAAAGCCATTTGCTGGGGAGGATTTTCTTTGTTATCCTGAAATGAGCTTTAAATGTCATCTACTCTGGGAGTATTGCTTGACACATTCTTTGAATTGTTTAAATTTGGAGATGTATACATATATACAGAGGGTGCCCAAAAAATGTATACACATTTTAAGAAAGGAAAAAACTATGTTAAAATTGTAATACTCAATATATACCAATAACAAAAGATGAATATGAGTCATGTGTATACATTTTTTTGGCACTGTGGTACATAATATATATGTGTATATGTGTACATGTTAAATCAGTCTGAAGAAAGATGGGGTGGAATCTGTTCTAAATCTAGTATCCACTAAGTCAACTTAATTTTTAAGGTGGGACACATTCAAGGAGTGTGTAAAACTTCTAGGATTGAGAAGAATTTGCTGCTTATAATCAGTCGTTCTATTGATCGCTTTACATATTAAAAAAGAAGAATTTGTGCTTCAACATCACGACATCAAGAAAGCAATTGTTGGACTTTAGAGTCTTTCAAGGATTTACTATTTCTCTTAAGATGTGTCTTATAGCCAATGAAAGCATGAGCGCAAGCCTGTGTGAGGTTGGGGGACTTCCCACGTTTACCAGTGTGACAGATAAAAGATTCTTGAGTTTATGGAGATGTTATTTTTATTCCATATCATAAGGCAAAATTTTGGCTTCTTGGTTTTAATTCTGTATTCCTTTTTCTTTCAACATATCTCTAGCTCTTAATAATCTTTATATCCTTTAGAAGCCTTTGATTAGCACATAAGGGACACTTAGGGAATTATTATTATCATAAGGGACACTTACGGGATTATTTATTTATTGACAAGTTTATTGTCACAAAGAGATTGGCCAGGCAGTGTTGTTTTGAAGGGATTAAATGATTAGTTTTTTGGGTACTCCCCTTTAAAATTGCAAAACAAAGAAAAATAGGTTAGGGAGCAAAAGAAAATGGTTGACTCTCAAGAGAAGGCTGTCTCTGTGGGCATTTAAGACTATGATCTAATGATGTCTGAGTTTTCATTCAGTATTATTGGTGGTGGAAAAACTGCTCAACAACATTGAAAGCAGACATAATTGAGGCAACGCATGGGCATGAATTTTATTATGACTTTGGTTTTACTCTTCTTTGGTGACTCTGAACTCATAGGGGTCACATAACTTGGTTTTGTAAAAACAAAACAATATAACAATTATATCTGTTAAATGCAGATGGGAAACAGATTCCCTGACTGACCGGGTTCCTGTTGTACACAGAAAGGCTGATGGTACAGAGTTGTAGATGTGTAGAACAATACATTACTGTTCTTCTCAAGGTTGCCTTTTGTTGTCAGAACACTTAGCATAAGTCATAAATGGTAGGCTATACCTGAAAAGAACAAAATACCATTAAATATAATAAATCAGCACTTAAAAAACACACGACTATAACCACCAAGGTCATCTCAAACAGGCGTATTCTTTTATGTGGCTAAAGTTGTTAAAAAAAAATGAAAAAAGCACCAACAAACAAAACTCATTCTAGCAAACCCAGGTTAGTTTAGATGTGTTTTCTAATGGGATAAATTTGAATGAAAACTAAGCACGTTGACCAAGAGTGTAGATAGGTTCATAGGGCCTATTGGATAGTGTTTGTGGAGAAGAAAAATATAAGACTATAAGATGTGACTAAGTAGAGTCTTATGTGGGGATTAAATTCTGTGTATGTGATGAAAATCAAGTACAGTCAAAATACGCCTTTAAATCCCTTAAAATTTCCCATAAAATACAGATATAGACATACTGTCTTTCGAGAAGTCTAACATGGCCAGTTCTTCCTCCAGCATTGTTTTTCTTTTGTTGAACCAGTGACAAGGCATTAGCTATATTCTTTTTAGGGACTAAGGGAAGAGCAACAAAATTGGAAGAACTACTTTTTACTCTAGTTTGTGAAACTGGTTTTCATTACCATGTTTCCCTGAAAATAAGACCTACCCCGAAGATAAGCCCCAGTTAAGATCTCAGCCAGACGGACACATTTAGTACGTTATGACGATGTTCCAGAAGAAGATGACATGACTGTATTTGAATAAATGTAGATTATTGTACATGAGAAAAATAAGACATCCCCTGAAGATAAGCCCTAATAGAGCAAAAATTAATATAAGAACCGGTCTTATTTTCGGGGAAACACGGTAGTTCTATGAGTAAAAGTGCCTTTTTGCCTTTTTGTGGGTTAAATGAGAAAAGACCTCTGTTTTCCAAGGAAATCCTTGGGTAACAAGGATGTTTGAGAGACCAGTTTTTCTCAGAAAGGCCCATTCTCTTTTACGTGGTATGAAATTTATACCTCTTTGTAGCTCCCATTTTTCTGTGTGCTTGTCTGTCATCTTCAGTCTCTTTCTGTCTCTCTGATTCTATGCTGTGTTGTTTGACAGGCATCTCTTTTTTCTTTGTTCCCATACTCACCTGTACTAGTCTTGTACTCTGCATTTTTATTGTTCTGCTCAGTAACACTAGAATAATCTAATTCAAATTTAGTTACTTAAAGTGTGTGATGTTATAAGACCTGGTTTAGTTTTAGGCTTTTTTAAAATATTAACTTTGTAACTGAGAAGGCATTTCATATCCCCAAGCCTTAATTTCTTTAGGTATAAAGGGAATGTAATAAATATATCCCGTGTACATAGAATTTGATATAATGAAGGAATGCCAAATGGTGATGGCTTCTTGGGTAAATTAGAACTTCATGATTCTATTATCTACAGACTATGTCTTCTATAAAACTTCTCTTAGTAACTTTAAAGCAGTTGGTGCTCTGAGAAATGCAGGGTAGGTGATCCATTGTTTCCAAAAATTTCAGTGACAACTTTGGAATTTTTTGGTCATTTTAGCTACATTCTCTTCACAGATTATACTTTAAATCACCATATTTCCATCTTGTCTCCTGATCAGAGATTGATAAGGTAAAGAAATATAGGATGATACAGTGAATACATAAGACATCTTTTATGGGAGCAGTTTTTCTTTTTTGAATGCCAAAGCCCAATGGAAATTCTTGCTTTATCTGAATGATTAACAGAAATGTAGAGAAATATAGTGAAGGTATTGGTTTATCTTTAGGTAGAATGTGAAATATGTATCCATTTTTAAGAGCAGTTATTAAGTGTCTACATGGATATATTACTGAAGAAATACTGTGTTTCCCCAAAAATAAGACCTAGCCGGACAATCAGCTCTAATGCGTCTTTTGGAGCAAAAATGAATATAAGACCTGGTCTTATTTTACTATACTATAAGACCAGCTCTTAATATAATATAATATAATATAATATAATATAATATAATATAATATAATATAATATAATATAATATAGTATAAATACCAGGTCTTATTCTACTATAAGACCCTATAATATAAGACCGACTCTTACATTAATTTTTGCTCCAAAAGACGCATTAGAGTGGATTGTCTGGCTAGGTCTTATTTTCAGGGAAACAGGGTAATAGCCACATGACCTCTTATGGGATTAAAAATTGAATTCCAGTTAACTTAGTTTTCCTTGAAAAATAATAATTGTGGGTAGTGTGTATTTTAAAATAAAAACGAAGAAATTAAGGTTCGAGTCAATTAAAAATTTTTAATCAATTAAAATCTGTTTAAAGTCACATCCAGCAATAAGTTGATCAGTTCGAAGTATTCCTGAAATCTGTACATGAATCTTTTCTTTCTAGTACAGGCCTCGCAAAACTCAGTAAGCATCCAGCAGCCCAGAGCTGCAAGAGGTTGTTTTTACCCTTGACTGCTGCTATTGATAAGTAGTGGTTGTGACCTACTTTTAAGGGGCTGATAAGGAAGGAGTCACAGGATGTATGTTTAAGGTTACGTTTTAAAAGCCTTCCAGTATTTCCATCACTTCGTTGTTGTTTCCATGGGAGCTGAACCACTATAGTCAGCAGGAGTCCGTTTCAACTGCTGGCTTGTGGTTCTTGTTTCTCGGTTCCTATGGAGACTGCCTAGAAAGCAGAAATCCCAAAAGTTTAAAAAACAGCGATTTGGTCACAAAATACGGTTTTTAACTCTAGCTCTAATTGGGGGTTCCATATTCTTGGCATTTTTGACTTTCAAATTGTTTTGGGAGGCAAGTTGATTTGAATAAAGCAGAATTTGAAGTTTCGTGAAAGTTTAATCATACGGAGTGAAAAGATTAAATTGCTGCAGTTTCTACTAGAGTTGAGCCTAAGAGGAATCGAAAATTGTAAATGGGGATTTAAATTAGGGCTTGAAAGGTATAATCTGAAATGAGAAGAGCTAATGATAATGGAAATAGCAGTTAGAGTCCATGAACAGCAAACTCAAAACCAAAGGGCTAGTAGGTGAAGAAATAGGGAAAGTTTCTTACTTATGTGGCAAACTTTACCCTTGAAATATGTTATACTTACACCTAAGTATAACTTACACCACAGATTGCATCTGTTTTTCAACTGAGAAAAATAAAAACCTTGGGTTTAGAAATTAAATAAATTTAAAGGTCAGAGGCAGGATGCATACTGATATTTTAACTGAGGTTTGAGGAGCTGGAGAGTAAATAAATATGGATTGTTCCACAGTTAAAAAGCAAAAGAGATTTTTTGCCCCCTCACTAAGACAGGTTATATTTGGGAATTAAGGAGAGAAGAGATGGAATAGTAATGTAAAAGCTGTGAATGGAAAGTTGTTTAGCAGAATTGCAATAAAATGCAATAAAAACTTTATTGCAGCTTTTCTTTGAGGTCTGTATTCAGTCACATTTGAACTATCTTAGGCAGAGAATGGCAGGAATATAGGTTCAGGTGAAATCAGGGACCCTGATCACACTAGGATTTTTTTATATGTGCGTCTCTCATATCTGCTTCTCTTTGTCAGGGTCCTTCCTTCAGGTTGCTTTTTGCTCATTGGTAGGAACTGTGGCTGCTGGCAGTTTCCACTCCTCTTATTTCCAGTGTCAACAACAGAGAAGGACTGATTGGTCCAGTTTGTGTGGGGCCAGTTCCTCCCTTCTCCAGCTGTGGCCAGGAGGGTGGGGGCCTGTGATTGGCCTGGCTTGTGACCCTTTTTTAACTAGTATGTATTGACTAGAAGGACTGATATCTCAAACAAGATAGCAGTTTTCATTCAAACCACTTGGTAAGAGTTGGTGAGGAGAGGAGAGATGGGGGAGAAAGACGGGGAGGAGAAGGGGGCATTTCCCAGAAGAAATAGAGAAAATGCTGTTCCAGGCAGAAATAAGAGTATTTCCCACTAGTAGTCTTTCGTGGGAAAAGACTACAAAAAGTCTTTTGTCTTCTTTGCTATAATACAGTCATTTCCATTCAGCAAACCAGGTAACATTATTTTGTAGGATTTGGTTCTGAGAGCAAAATCAAGATTGAAGACCTTTACAATTTAGTGCTTCCTATGTTACTGTCTCTGTTGTAGTATCTTTTATGTGTGTTGTCTTCTTTAATCGCCTTAATCATTTGAGGTATATTTTCATTTTAGGGAATGAGGAAGAGGTTTATAAGACCGGTGAGAGACAGAGCCCAAATTCAGATAACCAGGGTTTCTGCAATGATAACTTGCTTTGCATTGACTTCATTCAGAAGATGCATAGGGTCAGTTATAAAAGCAGTACTATGTGTTAAGTGCTTTGATAAAAAGGAGTCATGAATAGTATGGAATATTATTTATGAAGGGAACCTTCAAGATCATAAGTAGTGCAATGGTTCTTAAAGTTTTTGACTTTCAGCTATGAAAAGTTTACTGTCAAGTACCATATGAACCGAATAAAAGCATAGGATCCTCCTACTCTGGAGAGAAGAGAACCCAGTACGCTGTGGGCTGGACCACCTCTTTTTTGAGATCTGGAGTTCAATGGAGGCCGCTTAGAATACTTTTGTTTAGGGAAGCAGAGCCAGACAGGATAAATGACTTGTCACTTTCACATAATTACATATTACAGGGATTTCAATCACATTCTTGTTTTCATTTGTAGGATGGGTGACAATTTGTTGTTAATGAAAAAACTGTGACACTTACAAAAATCAATTAGAGTGAATTCAGTTACCCTAATTTTATTCTCCAGTTTGGTGGTCCTTTTATAGCATGTCATATCCATGTCACAGGTCTTATTAAACATCTGTTGTCCTATTTGTTGAGTTGAACTATTGTGTACTCTCTGGGCTAGGCTAGTGTTTTGTCTGCAGAACTTTTTATACAACACTTCTTATATATCGATTCCTCCTATAAAACATCAAGTTCTCTATACATATTTAAATAGGAGAGTTTCAGAATTTGGATAAATAAAATTCATGCAGGTGATATTTAGACCTTGCTGATATTAATCACTTTGATGTCTGTTTTGAATCGCTCTTCTTTTCAGTTAGAAATGTGAACAAGTGATGAATTGGGTAGATAGAAGTTAACCTTCAGATTGGATAAAAGAAAGTTAATTTATGTTTCACATATCCTGACTTCTGTTTTCTCCTTTTAGGAGAGTCAAGCCCTACCCGGCGAGAAGCTGTGAAGAGAAGAACAGCAGAGTATCTCATGCGAGCAGAGAGTCTCTGTAGCTTTTATAGAAAACCTCAGTTCGATGATGTGTCTCAGGTGTGTGTTACGCTCCATTTTGTATTTTCTTTTGCCATTTTTGCTGGTCTTGTCTCTCAGCTTTATTTCTAATTAGAATGTTTGAGAATTTTGGTCTTTGGCATTTTATTAATAATTTTCTTAAGTTATTGGTAGTAAGGAAAGCATTAAAGCAAACCACCAAAAGCGGAATAAAAGGGGGCTTGTTTTCTCCTCTTTCTTGGCCCTTTGTTCCTTATTCTATCCCTGGTATCCTCATGTGTAGAAAGAAAGTAATCGATACTAAATTTTATTTGAATGTCTGAATCTTAAATTATAATTCTTGCTAAAACTAAGTTTTATTGATTCATGCTAAAACTAATCATTTAACCATAAGTCCTATAAGTGGCTGCTAAAATTATAAAGGCATAATTCTAACAGGGATGTGTAGGTTATTGGGACTACCCTTAGTCTTGTGTAGAAAGCAGGTGAATGCTCAAAACATTAGGAATATTGTGGCTTGCTTGCTTATTTATTTATTTATTTATTTATTAAGATAATTTTTATAAGAGTTTATTTGAGCCAGACTGATGACATATGCCGGGGAGCAAGATCTCAGATGCTCTGGAGAATAACAGTTCTGCAGCTTCCTTTATGTGTTTGAAATTAAAGGGAGGTGTGGCTTATTGTTTTTATGTCTTAGCTATCTGGATTTGGTAAATTTCTGGAAGAAACTTTTTTGTTATTTTTTTTTTCCTTTATATAAAACTAAGTTTTTTTTCTGATACAATTTAAGAATCATGTCTTCTGGAGATCGGAGAAAGTGTTTATTTTCTTAGTTGACCTAAGAGGCAAGCAGGCTTGTTTCATATCCCCTCTCTGTCATTTGAAGCCATGGAAGACTGACAAGATACTTACCACCACCTCTTAGCTTCTACATCTGAACAATGAGGATAATAGTAATTCCTTGCTGGGTTGTCTTTAGGATTAAATGAGTTTTCTTTTTTTTTTTTTAAGTCTCTCTCTCACACACACACACACACACACACACACACACACACACACACGGAAACACTCTCCCACCCCACCCCCACAGACAAATACAAATCAAGTGCCAAAAAGACCAGCCAATAAGCCACATGTATGAGATTAGATTAATTAGTTTTAGTCCTATTTTCATCTCCCCTTATATACTGCTTTATATACCTTTATACGCTTCTTTCTACGTTTTTTAGTGCTTTACATACTTTTTTCGTTTTTCCCCCTTTCTTCCCCGACCCCGGTTCAAGCCGTTGTTTCTCAGTCTAGTTGTGTAGGACACAGCTCCCTGGCCCATGCTGGGATTATGAGCCTTGCGCTCCCCCCGGCTGAGGCAGTCGGTCACCAGTCCTCGGTCGGGCGCTAACAGCCGCTCACGGCAGTTCTTGCCGGCTGCTGACTGCTCACACTGGCTGCCGGCCACTCACGCTGGCTGCCGGCCGCTCATGGTGGCACACAGTAGCCCATGGCAGCACGTAGCAGCCCACAGCAGCTCACGGCAGCTCACTCCAACCTCCGGCTGCTCACGGCAGCCCAGCTCCGGGGAGAGTTGTTGTTCACAATCTTAGCTGTAGAGGGCACAGCTCCCTGGCCCTTGTGAAATTCGAACTGGCGACCTCAGCGTTAGGAGCAAGGTGCTCCAACCACCTGAGCCACTGGGCTGGCCCTGTACTTTTAAAAAATTATAAAATGTTTCAATTTTCTAGTTTAAAAACAACTCAATACTTAATCTTGATTCATTGGACCATTAAAACTGTTGCTAATTTTGTGAGCCCTTTTTATTTCCTGTGTGACCTTTTAAAACATTCAGTTATCAAAACTATACTTATTAGTGAGAATTTTCGATGTTAAGTGTTAGACCATTCCTTTTGGAACAAAAAGATTATATTCCAACTTGGAAGTAATAGACTCTTGTTACTAATTCTAACATAATGAATATGTTTTAAATAAGAGATATGCAGACTCATTTTCAGATTATTAATTATTGGGACTGTTCTGTACTCTTTGCTAATCTTTTCCTGTTTTTTAATCATTGTTGTTTTAGTTATATTAAGTTTATTTCCTTTAACTCTTCACTATTAATTTTTACTTTTTTGTCATGGAATATTTATCCAAAGATTACTTTGCATTCAGCTATTTTCTGTGGGGTTGGCAACTCTCCCTGTGTGCAGTCTTAATGCGCACATTCTCAATTCTGTTTTGGAGGGCATTATAATAAAAGTATTAAATAAAATGAGCCTCTATGAACTTATTTGTTTACTAAATCCATCTTGTCTATAAATAGTGTAAAAGTTGTAGGGAGTCAAAATTACCAGTATTCTATTCTTTCCATTAATGTTAACTTTGAATGTTCTATCTGTACTTATTCAAACACCCTACTTACTGTGTACCCCCTGTTACATTTCCCATAATCACTTCTATGAGCAATAGTTTATTAGGAAAATAAACATACAAAGCCTGCTGTAAAGCTTTTGACTTGGAGAAGGGAACCAGAAAATATATCAGTCAGAATTTCCCTTCATGCATAGCTTCTAATGAAAATCAAACAGGAGATATAATATAGGAAAGTTGATTGTATAGGTTGTATATCCACTAAGCATCTGTTAAGACGCTGTGTACGGTGTCAAACTACATATACTTTGGAGTTATACGAAAGATGATGATGCAGTCTCTGCTCTTGCAAACCCTCGAGTATAATTGAGGGCCCAAAATTGGTACATAATTGATGAAATAAAAGAGAACGGTAAGGGCCATGTAGAATAATGGGAACTTGGGTCAAAAAGGTAAATAGGGGTACCTAGTGAATCGATTTAGATATACTAGAATTTTTTTTTCAGTTCTTAGGCAAGGAGGCTGGAGGAGAGTTTTTCTTGCCCCAGACAGAGCAAGTTGTTTTTCTTTCATGATGAGCAATTGCTGTTTATTTTCACTTTGTATTTCATTCTATTAAACCTGGGCCTATTTAGGTCAGGGACATGCTTTATTATTTTCTTATCTGTAATTTAACTTAAATGTCTTCTACAGGTTATTGATTAGTTTGGTGAATTCAGTATTTCTCTTCTTTAACCTTCTTTGGGCCTCAATTTCAATGAACACAATGAGAAGACTAATATAAATGGTTTCTAAGGCTCTTTTAGCTCTTAAATTCTGTGCAAAGCAGATATTATTTCTCTTTTGAATCCATGTGCAAACATTTTTTTTGAGCCTGGTTGATTAAGAAATTAAAGGAATCCTGTCTGGTTTTAGAATTATTTTGTTGATTACTCTTCTTCCCTTTGGTGCAGTCTAGGTCATGACTCACTCCACCTGAGTATTCTGTAATGGTTTAAGCTTTTGCTTTATTGAATTTATTTATGAGTCTTAAGTTGTAAATATAGAAGTTCTGAATTTCCCAGTCACTGATGATAGTACCCTTTTCAAAAAAGGATAGAAAGGAACAAAAGTGTCTCTTACTGTTTTTCCCTCCATTACTACATTACTAAAAGGCTCCAAGAAAAGAGCAGGTTTTAGAAAAAAAAGGAAATGAGCTATGTTTGCAGTAATGGTGAAATCTTAACTGAAGGAGACAGATTTTTTTTCTCCTTTTAAAAAAATAAAATTATAGATGACTCTGAATAATTTACGAATTAATATTAAAAGGGAGATCCCAGGAATAGACTGGAAATAGCATCTTTTTGGTTATTTTTAGCTCTAGGAATTTTAAACTCAAGATAAATGAAATTTAGAAAAAGTAAATAGTCTAAATTTAGGACATAAAAGATTGTGTAATTTCTAAAGTGTAAGTACATTTTTTTGTCATGCCATTGCAAGATGTAAATGAAAGTTAATATGTAGAATGTGTGCCTTTCCTGAATATTTTGCAGATTTTGAGTACAATTGCTATAATACTGAAAATATTTTTCTGTTGTGCATTTTGTTTGCTAGTATATTTGGTATTTCTCAATTTTTCAGAAAATATTTTAAAATGTGTCCTGTGTCACTCTTAGACATAGGCAAAGCAGAGATGGCAGTCAGGGGTAGTCCAGATGAGCGAGTAATAAGACTGCAATGAAGCGTCATGCTTGAAATGGTCTAAGAGAGGCTTTGGAGACTGGATATTGAGGGTTAATAGGTTCCTAGTGAAAATTTGGCAAAGCCAAACATCTATAGAACATATAAAGCCAACTTCAGAAACTAGAGTAGGTAGCTATCAGGATTTAGAGTGTGGTTTCCGGGTAAGTTCTTTGTAGTGCTTTCCTTTTGCCCTGGATTACTTATTTCCCCCCAAGAAATGGTGACTTACTCTGAGGTGACTGTAGGAGAAATAGCTGAGCCTACCCCAAACGTGATTGCTAGACCAACAGCATCACGTCACAGGGGGAGCTTGTTGGAAATGCAGAATCTTAGCCCTCCCTCCCTCCCTCTCCACATCAAAATCTCCATTTTAACAAGGTCCTCAGGCGATGTGCACACATGTTCAAGTTTGAGAAGTACTGCGCTCGCTGATTGGTAAAAGTAGAGCTAGAACACATTGAGAATAGGGAGTAATACTGAGTGAAAAAGACGGTGGGCTGGATAAACAGTAACTTAAAAAAATTCCGTTTGAAAAAAACCACAAAGGTAAGCTTCAGTTAGCCATTTAGAGAACGAGAAGAGGGATAGTAAATAAATTCTATTAATACTAGTGTGCTGCCTAATCCAAAGAGCACTGTGTTGTGGGAAAGAATGAGGGGTTAACAGAGATCTCTGCCATGGGCTTGAGCCGTTGAGTGATACGTACTTGCTATCTTTGGTTTTGAAGGTTGTTGGATCCTCATATATTTTTGCCTCTTCCCCCCCTCCATAACCCCTGTATTTAGTTTTGGTTCAGATGAATACAACTACCCCTTGCTTCTTCTCTAGGCACCTTCTGCTACAGTAACTAATACATTAAGTGAACATTTGGCTTTTTCCCTTAAGGAAATAAACCTTGTTGTCTGGCCACACACTGCATTCCTCCCCCAACCCCGTAGCATCGGCTGAAGTTTCCCCAAACAATGTCCTATTATTTTATCAGTAAGATTTCATCCCCTCTTACCTATTACCTAGTTTTGTCATCTTAGACAAGTTGTTTAACCTTGCTGCTTCTCAGTTTTCTCATTTAAAAAAAAAAAAGAATGTCAGACTTGATCTCTGTCTCTTTCTGTTCTTCAAATTCTGTAGATTTATGTTTCCTTTTGCCGTCTGAAAAAAGGAAGAGATCTATAGGGATTCTACCCAATTTAAATGCTGCATATAAGAAATACAGGATTTTTTTATTGATGATTTTATTTCATGATCTTTCTTTGTTCGTCTCTTTGATCTTAAACTTTTATAGATGGCTAAAGTAGAAAGAGAACTTTAATGATCCCTTTACCTTTGGTCTTTCCCCATTACAACTTCACCATTCCCATCTTTACAAAAGTAACCTTATTAAATCACTGATTTCATTGGGTTGTTTCTCGTGCAAAAACTTGTTTTCTAGACTTTGGAGAATAATAGCCCAGACTTTTCTTCCTGGCATTCAAGGCCTGTGAAAACTGACCCTAAGTGTGTAGTTTTATTTCCCTCTGTTCTACAATTTGACTGTTTTTTCCCTAGCCAGGCAAGTTTCTTTCCAAACCTATATATGATTTCCTTTTCCTAACCTAATTGCTACATAGCATTTAAAAATCACCTTTAGTTCTACTTCTTTCTGAGACCACAGTTTATCATACACTAACTAGTGACTTATCTCTATTGTTGTGTATTTTCCGAAGAAGTTTTACTGTAATTTAACCTTTTCATGTATTTGGCTTAGCTCCTCAAGTTGTAAACTTCTTGAAGCTAGCAACTGTGCCTTTTTGACAGTTTGTATCTTTTTCAGTTGTCATGCACATAGTGGACACACAGGAATTATTTATTGAAAGGTGCAGTAGAGATTTTGTAGTTTGCTGTCTTGGCTGTTGAGATTGCTAAAGTGAACCGATAACTTTCTTTGGAAACTGATAGATCCAATGACATCAGAGAATTAGAAAGTGTAAGTAGGAGACAGGGATGTTGGCTACGTTTGGCCATATTTTCAAAGACGATGTAATGGATGCATTATTGTTTAAAGTATTCTTTTTCCTTCTGTAACTTTTTCTCAACATTCCTTTTACCCAAATCATGAGCAGTTCTTATTCTTTCTTGATAATAGAGGAGGAGGAGATGACTTTTTAAGTATCAGACTGTGTTGTGTAGCAGAAAGACTGCAAGCAATAGAGGTGGGGCTCCAGTCTGGGGTCTGGCACCGATCTTTCTGACCACCATTTAGTCAACCATTCTAAACTTCCCCTTATTTACCTGTAAAATGGGGATTAAAATAACTTCTTGTAAGTACTACGCTTAGGGTAGAGTGAGGGAATGAAGGTGGAAAATGTAATATAAATTAAGGTAGGAAAGACTATTTCTATGATGTGTGTCTTAAAAATACCCTTCTAAGTGTTTTCATCTCCTTAAAAATTCCCCTTTGGATTTTAAGCTTTTAGGGAGGCAGAGATGTATCGGTTTTTTATGTCACCTAGCTCAGCACCTCATGGAATGAGATATTAAATAAGTATTTCTTGAAACACATCCTAGAAGTGTAAATGAAATTGATTTTAAAAGATTATTCAGTCCAATTGCCATTATTAAAGTTAAGTACTTTTAAAAAATAAATAGTCGTCTTCTGTTTTCAATCAAACATCACTTCTTCCGGTATATTGAAGTTAGTATTTCCTTGCTAAACCTAAACACACACACACACACACACACACACACACACACACACACACAATTGGAAAGCAATTAGAATTGCTGCTTTTCGCAAATTTCCCAAGTGAGAGTTTTCCCATTTGTAAATGACACCTAATTTATCAGTGCAGCCTCCCTCTCTTGATTCCTTCCTCTCTCCTTTCTTCCTCTTTAGTGTGCTCTTCCTCTCTCTTTTCAACTAACGTGCTAGGGACTGTGAATATAAAGATGAATAAGGCGTATTTCCTGTCCTCAAGGAGCTTCCTGTCTTGGGATGTTGGCCTGCACAAGGGCTTTAAGTACCAAACTGGTGTCTCAGTAGCTGTTAATCGTGACACTCGGTTAATCAGGATATTTATTTTCCACTCATGGGTGGGGGCTGGGGCATATTTCCTATATAGTCTAATAGATTTTTGGCAATGAAAGGTCTGCTTTGAGGATATAAGGCTTTGTGTTTCCTGTCATCCTTTGCAGCATCACCATTTTAATGTAAGGATTACTATAGCATTGCTTTCTGGTTGTACATTAAATGCTAAATGCAGGTGTCTTTGGAGTTTACCTAGTCTAATGTCTTATTTTACTGATAGGGAAAAACTAAGACCGACAGATGGGAAGTTAGGGTGATTCTTTTATTGTGTGTGGTACTGAAATATCCCTTCCTGTTTTCACTGATTTTTGTGAACTCTATGTAGCTAACAGACTAAATTGTCCACATCACAGATATTCAGATATTTAAAAAATTTTTTTTCCTCCTGTAAATCATCTGCTTCCTAGCTTAAACAAGTTTAGTTCTAATAATTATTGGTTATGTGATGGAGTTCCTTAATTTTTCACCATTATTGGTATTTCTTCTGGTTGAACTTGAATCTGCCAATCCTTCTTAAAACATAGTTTATAATTGTAAAGTAACATTAATGGACTGTAGTTTCAGGATGAGAGATAATGACTTGTGTTCAAGTTTATCTATGGTGGCATTGTTTTTTAGTTCCCTGTTGTAAATTACTCTTGAGCCGTCTGGGGTAAATATAAGGATGTGATTGATTGTTGCCTCAGTTATCCATTTGTTACAAAGTTTCATTATAGTTGTACAGTTCTGAACTGAATTATTGCTCTAGAAACTGTATCAGCTCATTAATTTTTCTTTTTAAAATTTTGTTTTCAATGTTATCATGATTTATTTACTTGGAACTTTTTCTTGCTTTTTCTTTTTGATTTTCTTTAGTTTTGATTTTATTATTTTTTTTATTTTACATTACAGACAAACAGCAACTTCTCCTTTCATGTTTCCATCCTCTGATTTATGATAAATTTAGTTTCTTTTGGCCTGGCATTTGCTTCAGCAGGCAGCCTTCCTTCAAGTACCTCCCTGATTGATGTATAATCTTTGATATCTTCCATTAGCCTCCAGGATCACTAAGTTCAAGGCCCCCTTGGAACCTAAGGAGCCCTGCCGAGGAGCTGAAGGCCTTCAGAGTCCTTGGGGTGATTGACAAGGTAATTCTTCAGTGTCTCTTCAAGAGTTCAGTTATAAATTGACTGCATGCTGACATTATGGCTTTGAAGCTTTGGATCTTAAGGATATGAAACAAAAGGAGAAAATGACTCAAATGCATCTGCACTTTAAAATAACAAAAGCAGAAGAGAAAAAAGCTTTTATCTAAGCAATTTATGTAAGGTCATGCAAAATATATTGGAGCTAAAGGAGAAGGTGCATATTTGTTGGCATTCAGTGAAGTAAGGGGTTTGGTTTTTTAAACCTGTTACAACAGGGTAAAGACACATTTTGTGTCTTTACCAGACATTTTGTGTCTTTACTAGTGAGTCGGTAGTTGTTCAGCATTAATTAGTGAGTCAGAGTTGTTCAGCATTAACTGGTATAGTCAACCTAATGGTCAGAAAGAAAAATGGCATTTTCCTAATGACTACTATTTATTGAGCACCTACTATGTGTCAGGCCATATATTAGTCATTTTATATTTTATCCTTATTTAATCCTCTCACAGCTCTGTTACTTGCATCTTGGTGGGAAAGTGTTGTTTAGAACAGGTTAAGTTACTTGCCCCCAAATCACATAGATTAAATTTAGAGTAATGCTAGAATTCAAACCTAGATCTTTGTGACGTCAAAAGCTGTGCTTTTTCCAATACACTAACTCCCACCCCCCAGACTTTCATATTTGGAATAAAAATACTGAGATTACGGAGGTATCTGCCATTGAGTTTCCCCCCATCTGAGATATGCACATCTGAGATATGCCAAACGTTAATAGTACTGGGCCTCTCAGAGAATTTACAAGTGTAACTTAGAAACCATATCCCATAAACTGTGTTTTAAATATATTTGATTAATCACTACTTTACCTTTAAAGTCAAAGAAAATGCCTTATGTAATATTAAGGTAAAAATTAATTTAGATCTTTTTTACATTAACTATCTTTTATGAACCACCTTAGTGGTCATTTGTAACTCTAGTGTTCTAAAGTATTCATGTGATTCCATGATACAAGTGAACAATATGCCATGTATCTCAGGGAATTTAGACAGTAATTAATAGTTTGAGGTATTCCAAAGGGGACATTAGGTTGGCTGTTACTTGAAGCTGTCAGTGTCTTGGTTAATTCTCACAAGCATCATTTTTCTCAAATAAATTCATAGGAGTGAGTTTTGAACTTAAAGATTTGTAAGCAGTAGGAGTTTTGAGCCTGAAATAATGCCTTAACCATGTTTTCCCTAGCTTTTCCAGTGGGAGAACATTCTATTTGAGAGTACAGAGAAGTAAAATAGGAATTGAATAGTTTCTAGGTTCTTGGATTTCTTCTGTACAGGCAAATCAACTTTTTTGATGTACCGTACCTGCTCTTTCTCCTAGATCTGTTTATTTTGACAAAGCGTGTTCTTTCATTGCTGTGCTCTAATTATGAGTAAGTCACAGTGAAGTTCTGGTTTATTCGACTAAGGACTTTTGACAGTAGAGGAATTCCTCAAGTCTCGGCTGAGGCACATTTCATCACTGTCTTTATTCTGTTAACCTGAGAAGTGTACTTGGTATTTAGAAGGTGACATTGAACTTTTCTAAGTAGAGGTAAGGCAACATGTTTGGGAATTAAAGAAGCTTTGCAAATAATCTCTTAACATTTGTAGCGTAGGTACAAATAGGTAGATTTTTAAACATTTGAATTATTTTTTAAGGTAGAGTCCTAGCCACTGTACTGAGGAATACGTAAAACTTGGGTTTTAGAAACTTGACGTTTGGAAGAGAAGTGTTGACTAAATTTAAACAGCTAGAAAATACAGGGTACATTAATCTAGCTTGTGCAGAACACAGTTTCTCTGATTTCATCTCATTACAGTATTTGTTCTTTACGGGTTATTTTGAGTGTTATTGCCTCTTAGCTTAGGAAAATAAAATTTCCCCAGAAATACGATTATTTTATAAGTTTTATATAGAAAGTAGATAAAGCAGATGTGTTCATTAATGTCTAGACCGTAAGCTCCGGAGAACAAGATTGTGAGTTTATTGTTCACCTCTATATTTTCAGCACCAGGGACCATGCCTGGCACATAAGGGTGCTCAGTAAATATTTAATGAATGAATCGAAACTTAAGTAACTTGAAGTATATTATATACAGAGCGACACCTACTGGTATCATGTGAGACTGCTACCTAGTACCTCTGTTCAAGACGCTCACGTGTCTGTCTATCCCGGGAGACAGTCCTTCTACAGCTGTATCTTGGTCTGGTATTCAAAGATAAATAAGTGACTTTCTGTCTTTAAGTGGGATTAGAAAACCCTTCATTAACATATATGTGCAACAAGGAATTTAGGCATTAGGGCTCTTGGATTATAAATAAACGTGTGCATTCAGAAGCAAGGATGAAATGGTAAGGCTAGTGACGGCCCTCCAGATCATATCATGTAAAGAACAGTGAAAAGTGAGCCATGACTAACTTGATAAAAACATGTATAATCTTCATATTTTTAAAGGCTAGCCATAGTTTAGCGGGACTATACAATGTTTTCTTCAAATCTTGAGGGTGAAAGGGGATATTAATTGTGCCAGAACAATATCTTGGGCAAATCAGATGTCTGGTTTTCCTGGGAGAAAGGTAGTAAGAGATAAGACTTGCTTGTTAATCTCCTTAGAGGCTAAAACTAGAAGTAAATGAGTGTAAGTTGTCAAAATTTTGGTTAATGATTAGAGATACCTTTCAAGAATTAGGATTGACCGAAGGAGGACTGGATTCCTTCCTACCTTATTTGTTTCACGTCATTAGAGGAATTCAAGCACAGGCTGAAGAATCATTGGTCGGGATGTTGTAGAAGAATTAAAGCGTTGGATGGATTTTTACCTTATGTAGCTTTTAAAGATTTCTTTTAGCCCCCAGATTCATTTCCACATAATCTTCATGCAGTAATAGCAGGGGAAAGTAGAGAGTAGTGGAAAACCATACTCAGATGAGAATGATGGGTTGCTGTTGTTTTCGTATAAGTTTGTGCATGTGTGGGTGCAACCTTGGTGTTGTGTGTGTCAGATATGAATGTACAGAGGGAGTATATGTTTGAGTGTATCAGGATGTTTGTATATAGGTAATTTGCAATTGGGTTTGAAGTTTGGATTGGTAGTTTGACTGGTGACAGGATGTCTTAAGTGCTGGGAGACTTTCTGAGAAAGTTCACTATTGTAGACTTATATATAAAAAGGTTAAAGGAGTCCATAGGGTAATAAGCAGTAATGGACTAATGTCAGTTTCCCGGTTTTCATAGTGTGCTATAGCTATATAAGACGTCACCGTTAGGAGAACCTGGGTAAAGGGTATATGGGACTCTGTGCTATTTTTACAACTTCCCATGAGTTTTTTAAAAAAGAGTTTAAAAAAAATGTCTAAGAGGAACACTGATTTGAACACTAGAGTAATGGTGCCAAGATGTGATCATCTCGTGTCCCGTTAACGCTCCTGGTTTGTGTGTAGCCAGAGAGTCATCCAGCATGTGGGAGTGTGTTTAAGTGTTCACAGGGTTAACCAGTGACGATGGTGTGACTGCAGTGCCAGAATTCATTGCCACTCCTTGAAAAACCACTTCAGTAGGGTGCTGTATAAGTCCTTGTTATGAGAAATGCCACGTATTTTGTAAACCTGTCACTATTTATTATTTCAAGTGCCTTGGCATCTTGTAATCAGGATAGCTTCCCAACTTTGTCTGATGCTTGCCAGGCAGAATTCTTAGGTTGATGTGCTATTGGAAAAACATTGGAGTTTCTATTGTGTAGCTAAAATATGATTGAGAAAGTTTGTGGAGATTGTTTAAGTTGAGTAGATGTTGAGAGGTTGGCACTTTTTTTTTTTAAGGTTCCTAAGTAGGATTCTCTCTGACGACATGGAAAAGCTGTTGTCATTGGGCACCCACAAGCATCTGTATTTGGGTATCTGCTCATTGAGGGGACACTGAATGGAACTGGATTAATAAGAATCTGTCCTTTGTCTAAACAGCGTGGTGAAAATATTACCTCGTATCTTTGAGATGGTGTCAAATGACAGGTGTTGACTTTTGCTTTAGGAAAAATGGAGTTGAAGTCCTTTTCCCTCTTCTTTCTGCTAAGTGCACCTGAAACTCTGGACATCACATAGAAGACAGACATAGGGAGACACTGAAAAGTAGAGAGCAGAAGGGAGACTGGCCGGTGCCATGGGACCCAGTGCACTGTGTGGTGAGGAATCCCTGCATTTTCTTTGGCCTCACATATTCCAGGCTGGATGTTGGAGAAATGGGCAGCTTGGAAAAGCCAAAAGGCACAAACCAAAATAACAAACTGAACAAAAGCCTGCTCTTTCTAGCCAAAGGATGAGGAAAGGGGCAGCTTAGCAAAACAGAAACTTTTACACAGTAATTCCTGTACTCTGGCCAGACTGCACAGAGCGATGTTGGTTCCACCTCACCACCGCTAACAGGCTGTGGAGGCACCTAGGCTTTCATCCTTGCGAGGCTGGAACAAGGTGCCGCATCCCCGTTGGGATGGTATCTTGGGGAGCCTGGACTTTTAGCCTCACCTGGTGGTAAAGAGGTTTCCTTTCTCTCCCCCCTGGGGAAGTGTCAGAGGAGGCCTGGTGGGGATTCTGGATTTGACCACTGCCCCATAGTAATGAAGCCACACCCACATGGTGTCATTGGAGGCCACGTGAGGAGCAGTAATGAGGCACCTTTTCCTTTCCCAGCCAGGGTGGCGGCAGCAGGGCCCTGAACTCCTGCCCCTACCCAGCAGTCACCAGGAGTCCCATTTTCCTCCCCAGATATCAGTGAAGGCTGAATGGGAGCCCTGAACTTCCATCTCTACCTGGGGGTAACAAACCGATGACCCCATTTCCCTGTCAGAATGATGTCAGGGAGGACTGGCAAAATAAAACATTTAAATAAGATCCAGAGTCTCATAATATAATATTTAAAATGTCCAGGTTTCTATAGAAAATCATTGAGAAAAGACAATCAGCTATTACTAACACTGAGCTGACATAGTGCTAGAGTTACTGAAAAGGATTGTAAAACAGCCATCATAAAAATGCTTCAGTGAGCAATTATAGACATGCCTGAAACAAACAAAAATAGAAAGTCTCAGCAAAGAAAGGAAAGATATAAAGATGAACCAAATAGAAATTTTGAAACCAAAAAATATGATAAGAAAGAGGTGGGGGGGAAAAACCTCATTGGGCTCAATAGAAGAATGGATAGAACAGAGAAAATAGTGAATTTGAATGTAGAACAATAGAAATTACCTAATCTGAAGAGAGAAAATAATCGGGAAAGGAAAAAGAGAAAAAGAACAGAGACTCAGGAACCTAGGAGAAAAATCCCAAGTTCTAACATTCATGTCATTTGGGGTCACAGATGAAGAGGAGGAAGAGCATAGAGCTAAAAAGTATTTGAAGGAATCACGACTGGACATAATCCAACAGATTGAAGAAGCTTTGTGAACCCTGAAGAGTATAAATCCAAAGAAATCTACGGCAAGGCACATCGTAGTAAAAGTTCTAAAAAGTGAAGATGAAGAAAATTTGAAAGCAAACACTACGCATGGAAGGAAAACAGTTTGAATGACAATTTCTCATCAGAAACCATCAGCATCATAAGGATGGCACAACATTTTTTAAATGCTGAAAAATAATGGCACGGAGAAGAACCTCACAACCTCCTACGTGGGGATCTAGCACAAGACCAGCAGCATTCTGGGAGCTCACGGGTGAAAGGGAGACTGATGTCTTCACCATTTTGGTATGCAGGTTTTCACATACTGCTCCTGTTTCCAGTACCACTCTTCAATCCCACCTTCAGCTGTCTGATTCCACATCTTCAGAGAATGAACCACTAGTCGTCTGCCAGGGAGGAGGAGGCCAGCTGTCCCGCTGGCTGTGCAGTGGCACAGAGTGTGTAGATGCTTTCTCAGTCCTGTTTTCAGGAGATAACCTGGTACCTCTCAGCTCTGGAGTTCTGCAGTAAGAACTGGCTTGCTGTTTTTAGACAGACATTACCACACAGAGTTGCAAATTTTATTTTCTTGGGATGAGAACTTTTAAGACGTCCTCTCTTCGTGTCTTGGGAATATGCAATACAGTATCATTAACTGTAGTCCCCAAGTTGTACATCACATCCCCAGGATTTATTTATCGTAAAACTGTAAATTTGTACCTTTTGACCCCCTTCACGGATTTTGCCCACCTCCCAGCCCCGGCAACACTGATCTGTTCCCTATCTCCGAGTTCATGTTTTTAAGACTTCACATGTAAGTGATATATACAGTATTTGTCTTTCTCTGACATATTTCACTTAGCGTAATGAGAATTGCCTTGCTTTTTGTTGTTGTTTTTTTGCCTATAGACATTTAGCATCTGTTTTCTGTCTACTAAAATTTTGCCATCTTTTCTCATCTTGTTTTCTCTGTAGTCATCGCTGTGTATCTTTTAAAAATTCTTGACTTTTTTAATGGGGTTTCTATAGGGATTAGTGATCTATACTTAAGAGAATGTTACATTTAACATATTATGTAGCCCTTTCAGCTTCAGGGCATTCATAATTTTGATCAATATGTCTTCGTTGACCTTTTTCAAGTTAAATTTTTTTCAACAAAATAGTACAAAGAGTCCTATAGGTGACGTATAGCTAGAATAATTATTTCAGGTTGACCCAGTACCCTCTGGGTACTGTTAGTTATAGCTAACCCATCTTGCCTTGAACTGTTTCGAAGTAAAATTTAGGCATCCCAAACTGTTTCTAAGTTTAAAGGTGTACACTATTTTCTTTATCTCTTTTTTAAGATGTACTATTATTTACCTCTAGTCTGATTCTCTAGTTTATCATCAACACTGCTGCCAGAACAATTTTTAAAAATTAATTACACGTGATCATTCTAATATAATAACCCTCTTAAAATCCTTTAATGCCTCCACATAGTTTTTAGGATGACATTCAAACTTCTTAGCTAAGCCTACAAAGACCTTTGTGATCTATCTAGCCCCTGTTTTTCCTGTTGATTCTCAACTTACTCCTCCCCTCTCCTCCCAGACCACACCACACCTGCTGTCACAGTTACAGCCTTGTTGAAGCTGTGAGGTGTACAAGGCGTCATGTTTCACACATGATGTGTCCCTCTACCTGGCGTGACCCTTCCTTTTCTTCCTCACTTAGTTTTTCCTCGTTCTTAATTATTGTCTCTTGGAAGTCTCCTTTGCTTACCTCTGCTGTCTGATTTAAATATCTTTTGCTGTGTCCTTTTCATGGCTTGAACTTACCTATGATAGCATCCATCCATATTGTATGGTAGCTTTTGAGATTATTTCTGTGCTGCCTCCAACAAGCCTTCATATGCCTCAAATGACCCAAATGTTTGGCACTGTATTTACAGACATCTGTTAGAAAATCCTGTGCTCAAGACATACGTCTTTGGAGAATAAGTCTCTATAACATGTCAAACACCAGCTTCATGACTATATCTTATTCAATTTTATATTCTTGGCATTTAGCATAGTGATTTACAAATAAGTAGATACTATTTGTATCTAGTGTTGAAAAAAAATGAATGAATGATACCTACCTGCTCACATTACCCCCCAAAAGGTAGGACCCATTTATTCTGATTGGCCTGCCTCCTCACCGTTTCTCTGCGTGTCTTTTCCATTCCTGTTTTCTCATTCATTCATTCAGTAAATATTTATTGAGTTTCTGCTACGTGTCAGGGGATGGGATTAGCTACTAGAGATAGAATGGTGAATAAGACAACACCTCATCTCTACCCTTTTAGAGCTTGTAATCGAGTGGGAAATATAAAAAAAATGAACTGAACTTGACAATACAGTGTGAAAGTTCTTTGGGTGAAGGCAGTGCACTATTGTGAGAACATATAGGAGGGACACCTCACCTGGGATTCTGCTGAGGCTCCTTAGAGCACACGAAGCAAAGACATGAGGGGGGAGTAGGACTTAGCTCACAGAACAGTGTTCCAGGCTGCAGGTGTGGGAGGTTCGGGGAGCATGCCTTCTCTCTAGCTTCTTCGACTCTAAAATCTTCCTTCTCGCCCACCCATATTTAGTCCATTCTTCAAGACAGCTGACAGCTTACCTCCTCCTTAACTCTTAACACTCATCTTTCCTTTCTTTGAATGAAGTTTAGCATTCAGTTGTGTGTTATTTTCACTCCTATTATTTTAGCTGCCTTAAATGTATTGTTAACCTGTCCTAGAGGGCAGGAACTGTATCTCATATTCCTTTTTATTTCCTCTGATAATGCCTAATTGAATAGAATGCTGTCCATGCAGTAAGAATTCAGTAAGTGCTTGCTGAATAGTTGTGAAGGGAACAAAGAGACGATATACAGGTTTTAAGATTCCAAATACTCTTGAGTCTGCGCCTCAAAATGTACTAATGTACTACACCTGCAGGATCAGAGCAAGAGGGTAGTTTGAACTGAAAACTGTCAGAACATTCCTCCTCCTCCCCTTCCACCTTCTCTCACCGCGTACAGCTATAGATTATTGACAGGGCACTTTGTTGCAGTCAATGAACTTGTCAATTTGGGAATGAGGGTTGTGCCTTGGTGTTTCATATATGCTTTAAAATGTTTTCGAATTTTTCAGAATGTGAACACATTGTATTCTTACACTAAATAAATTTTCTAGGTCAGATTAAATCGTTGTTAACTTCTAATCATTACAGAAGTTCAGCTCCATCTGCTATAAGAGTACAAAACTCATTAAAAACATTAAAAAATAATAACTTCCTTGCCCTTGAGGCATTTTCTTCTGAATCGGAAACAGGCTACCTTTGACTTTGGCAACTTAGTTGAATATGTATTGATTTACTTGAAGATGTAGCCTCTGTATCCATCATCATTATTAAATAGCATTTATTAACTGTCGCAAGTAGACACCACTAATTTTGAACACTATGTAAAAACTGTGGACGTATTCACTGCTTTTGGGGGACGTATGTCAGTTTTCAGGGCCTACAAATTGATTTGAACATATTTATAGAGCACATCTAGCAGTAGAATGAAAATATTAGACCAGGGTATGAATACAGTTTATATCAGCACTAGAATATTAGGTTTTTCTAGCAAATGCAAATAAGAAGGGATCTAAAGCTAAATATAGCAGACTGTACTTTTAATTGCATTAATTTCATCTAAATTTAACAGTGTTAAATCATTATCCCAAGTGAACTCCAGAATTCAAACCAGAGAAATTGTATAAATGGTTTCATTATGGAATTGAATGGCATGAGCTGAACTTGGTCCTATAAACCCAGAACTTCAGAGTTTTCGTCTGTCTCTACTCTTTGTGGCCTTGGGCAAGTTGCTTCACAGAAACAGAAAACAGACAATCAAAATGAGAATGACAAAGGTGCAGAAATCTAGCTTTTAAAGCCTTTGGATCTGAGAAGAGCTTCCTAAGTGGATGTTTTTCCTAGCTCTTCAGCATTTCTGTTTTAAACCCAATTTTTCTTTTGTGTTCTGCCTTCTGCTGTATTTATACCCAGTTTTCTTACAAAGACACACAATGTCCTTTGGAAGCAGGTTTTATGAAGTAATAAATATATAGGCCTAGGATTTGAAAATTAAACAAAATGAAACTTTTTTTCGTATCTATATGGCATTTCTGTGATCACTTCATTGTTCACAAATCATTAACCTCACATGCTGGTCTGAGACATCATTGAGGAATAATAGCCCACATTTACTGACATTGGTTAATAGGAATATAAGAAATTGTAAATTAATGTTTGTGGTTGGAATAATTACTTCTTGGACTCTTTTCTGGAGAATAACATGTGTTTTGCATGGCAGGACTAGTTTTAGCTATTTGCCTCAAGATGAATAATCCAGAGGTTTGGCCAAGTGGCTTTTAGATGGGAAATGGAGAAACATTTTTATCTACTGATCCTAATATTAGTCTGTCAAAGGAAACAAACTTTGCTAATCATTTTTCAATGTCCCTTAGAGGAATGAAACAATGTAAGCTTTGAATTTTGAGTAAATTACCTCTATTTGCAAATCTGTTTCAGTACCACCAAAATATGTTTATTTTCTTTTTCTAATTGTATGATTCATAATATATTCATAACATCTTAGAAAATAAAGTTATTCTGGTAGCATTGACTCTATTTTTAGCTACCATAATGACAAACTACGATCCTTAGAAAGCAATCATCATAATTATTATTGAAGTTACTGAGTATACAAAGCCGTAAATTGAGTTCACATGGGGCATACACACAGTACAGTATTGTTTTAGGTAATAGAGACTATACCTGGTTGCATTCAACAGGTTATAGTTGTATTCAGTTTAAATAGTGGACAGGACAAATGGGATTCATGATGCCCTAATTTTAAATTATGACTACTTCCCTATGGAACTCTTGAAGAACTTTAAAAAATCTGGATTAAGATTATAACTAATGCAAACTAAATGTATCTGTTGCTGTTACAGACCAAGAATAAGAAGGTACTTTTTGCATTCTTTTCTAAAAAAAAAAAATATTTTTTATATTGATTTTTTTTAGCTGCATTTAAAATACTAAAACAAACAAACAAACAAAAAAAATCAAAGATGAAGCACAAGAAAATTTCATATTAGTAAATTTCTTTTAAGTTGAATCTATGCAAGTTATTCAATATTATAATGGAATGTAGTCAGGTTCTTGAAGTTCTCTGTTTTTAGTATTTTAAAAGATAACACAGTATTTTTTTCTACTATATGAGCTATTGTGGTCATTACCATAAATAAATGGCATTTTTGAGTAGCCAGAAATCAGTTTTTAATTGGTATTTTGTGGATTTTATAAAACCTCGTCTCATATTCCACTTTCCTCGAGTAACATTTGGATTGTGGGTGTGATGGTACCCAGAAAACAAAACTCTCAAAACAAAGTGCTTTATTTTATGAGTATATAAAAAAATACATACCTTTGTTATTATTCATAGACAGACTGATCAGCACACCTTAGATTTTCTATTTCATTTTATTCATTGTATGCTTATTTAGAATAAAATTGTAGGTGATTTTCAATGTGACTACATCCCCCCGTCCCTTTTTAAAGGAAAACTATCACATTTACTTAAAGTACTTGAGTAAATTCCATTAGAAGTAGTGTTTCCCTTGTCTTGTTGTTCAGCCGTTAGAATCCCCTGTGACCTTGGGCACATATTCTAAAGGGTGACTAGATGGTTCGTGATGTGCTGTATCTTCTGGTAGCTTGCCTGTTGCCTGCCTCTGGGTTCGTCCTCCCCCTTATGCTGACTTAGGCAGTATCTCTTCAGTCTCTTATCTTGGGGCTTTGATGCATATGTTCTGAAGGTGGCCATAGCGACTTTGGGTAGCAGCAGATGGCAAACCTTCAGGCTGCCACCGGCTATACTGGTGTTAAGTTGGAAAGTTAACGTTTGATGAAGAGTCAGTAGTGCATATGAAAGAGCTTTCACTGCTGAAATATCTTTTAATTAAAAAATTAGCATATTAAAACCTTTATAAATGTCTGGGCATTTAAAGAAATCTAAAAGTAGTTGTTTTCTTATAGAGAAATTAGTTATTTACCAACATAGTTTTGTGTTGCTTCCTCTTCCTAATGTCCTTTTCCTCCTGTTCCTGCTGCAATTTGTCTGTAGTTAAGACAGATCCTTAGATATCTTGAAATAGGGGATGTTTTTTAGGAGTTAAAGGTGTTTGGATAAACATTTAAAGTATACTTTGATTATGGTATGTTGGATTTTAGTAACGAGAAAGAAATGTGGATCGTGAGTACTATATACAAACAGACTGTAGATTCAGTCTGTTTCCGACCTTTGAAGATATTTCTTATATATAGAAGCCTGGACAACTCAACCTGCCTCAAAGAGGAACATGTTTCTCTTTGTTCGGAGTTGGTTGGTGATTTTTTGATTGCCATCAATCCACAAAGTACTACCCTCTTTGGATTGTTTGTTCACTTCATGATAATGTGCCATGTTGAAAGTTCTAGTGTAACTAAGACTGATGAAATGCCAAAGGACTTTTTTCTTTCTATTTTCCTTTAAATCCTAGGAGTACCTTTTATGCTTTCCTGAAAATAGATCCTTGGAGTAGTAAATGAAAATATCCTTTAGACTAGAGGTTATAAGTATCCATGTCGAATTTTCCTCTTTATACTTCAGTTCTCCTCATTGAAACCTTTGTGCGTATATGACCACCAAGAACAGATTGGTCTCATGGCAAAACATGAGAGAAGTGCCTCTACACAGTCTGTTCATGCTGACGCTCTTGATGCTGCAGCTTCTGACGGGCTAAAGCTGTAGGCTCAACATCTTCTGTTTTGGAGTTGCTGGGCAGTGGTACAGGGAACACTGCTAGGCTTCTGATGCCAAAGCAAGAGACATTTAGACCCCAGTGGGGAGAATTGTTGGTAGTAAAGGTCACCTATTTCTTGTTTTCTGGTAGTTGAATTTTTATAAGGGATATCTTGTGAGAATAAGGTATGGAATGAACAACTAACAGTAGAAATACATTTGGAATATTATAAGCATACAAAATGATACGGGTTTTTAGCAGTGAATATAACTAACATTTGAATATCACCATGTGGTCTTGGGGGGAAGCAAAGATCTGCTGCTCTAGGTTTTTTGAAATCCATTTCTGCAAACGAGTAACATTACCAGCTCCTGCAATGCCGCCAAGATGAATTTAGTTTATAACTCACCTAATAATGGTTGTTAAGGATGGACTATTTTAAGAGCATACAGTAAGTAAAATCTTACTCATCTGAAACTATGTCGAGAAAATGTGTCTCACTTGCAGAATTGGGCTTGTATATTTTCTCTGGCTTCCTTATGTTGCTCCCTTTCTTTTCTGGTATGTTATTTATGTGTGAACGCCCTGTAGTAAAACTTGCACGATTGAAGTTCAGATTGTATGTAGCACATATAATAGTACTGTGACACCACTAAGGGAAAGGCTGTGTTTGTTGAAGATAAGTGGAAGTTTGTTGAAGATAACTCCCTCTGTAGACTTTTCTTAAACATTTTTCTAACTTTTATTAATTATTCTGGAGTCCTGTGAAGTAACAGGCACCAAAGTAGAGACAGACGTTCCCTTAAATTACCCAGGTAATCTTTCTTTTTAAAGGAATTGGAGCTGAAGTTATTTTTAGAGACTTACAGACTTTGAATGTCAACATTGAAATTAAATCTCTAAAAAGATTCAAGAATGGGTGACACTTAATCTTCAGCGAAGGGAGCTGTCTCTACTTGCTTCCTCACCACAATCATTGTGTCTTTATAGTAGCACCTTTCTCTTTTCTCCAAATTTATTCTTCATTTGCTTAAAAAATCATCATTTGATGCTTTCGATATACTCCCCCACTCTCCCTGTCTTTCAAGGTGGAACCTAGTTAAGTATTAGACCTTCCCAATCATAATTAACAAACAGACCCAGACCTATAGTCAGTTGGAGCTTTTCCTACTGCTGTTAGGAAAGAGAAGTGGACAAGTCTCAATGTGCTGTGGAACTGAAGAACAAATGAGGCTAGTCCTTACAGGATAAGTTGTCTGCTTTTTTTCTCCCAGTGAGGAGCAGTCATTCTGTATATTATTACTACGGGCAAAGACGGAGTAATCTCTTCCGTTAGACCATATGTTAATATAGTGCTGATAAGCAAGCGTGAAAAATGGAAGGGAGAAATACATTAATTGTATTCTCTCAATAAGGTGTGCTATCCAAGATAATTATTTCATGACAGTTTTAGTTATAGTACTTGTTTTATTATGAAATAAAAGGTGGTTTTAGGAGCCTTTTATTGGAAAGACAATTGTATCAAATTAGTACCAAATTAGATTTTTGTCTTCACAAAGGTGAGCAAACCCATGAGTAGTTTTTAAATTGATGTGTTCTAGTCCACAAATGAACAAATCCTGTTTGAGGGTTAAAGAAGCTATTATTTTGTCCTTTATGCTGACAGCTTCATTACAGATTGGCCTACTGTTGGCATTACAAAAATGTTTAGCTCCTTATGATCTTTGTGCGTGCATCTGTAATATTAATGCAGCTCCACAGCACTGTTCATTAAGAAATGACTTTAAATGAGGTTGAAGCGTGTACATGTGGAAAGATAGAGATGTTAAATGCAGTCGTTTCTCTTTGTATACAGCCGTATGGCTAATAATTTCCAAGTGGCTTAAGCTCCTGTTAGCAGGAGTGCTGGTGTGTTAAGAATGGCTCTATAAATAACTTTAAGAACTGAAGTTGAAGGTGCTTCTTTTAAAGACTATTGTTAACTAAACATTATTGCCAAACAGATGGAAAGCATTCAGCAGCCTGATGTTTTTTGGGTCTAATTATATTATCACCAGCCCTATACGGCTCAGTTGAAGAGGTGTATCCAGAGGCCAATTTATAATCATTTAGCCAACACCTGTTTGGGAGAAATTGACAGTCAAAGGGCACATTTTAAAAAAAATCACATATGTTCTTGTGTTTATTGCCTCAATGTGAACGTTGTCTAGCTGCAAACAAACTTGGTAGGAGAAGAAAGTAAAATGTAAACAAAGCAGCACTTCCCAGCCACGTTTATCGATCTTAATTTGGCCTTTTTATCTGATCCACTTCGTGCTTCATGGTTAAGTGAGGCCAGCAAAGAGATATCACTTCTGATTTATGCATGTATATTCTGTTCAGTCAATTAAGAGGTTTCTGGTAGGGACGAGAAGTTCTTTCCTTTGTAAAGATTCCATACCTTTTACGAGTGAAACGTTTTCAATTTCATATAGGTGAGATGTATCTTATTTAAATAGGATTGACATTCTGGTGAGTAGCTTACAAGAGTCACACAACAAGTGAGATTTAAGGTACCCTACATGTCTTCACAGGCTCAATGGTCATTGAGTCCTTTTTTGGCGGAGAGAGGGCCCTGGTATCTCCTTTTGCTCTCATGGTGTGTTAATTTAACTATCAAGGTTCAAGTTCTTTAAATGTGTTTCCATGCCATGAAGGTTCAAGATTGGTGGCGCATGTAGCTAAAAGGAAATTATGGAGAGAATAGATCTACGTATCTATTTTTTTTGCAGTTGTTTTATTAAAAGTGAGTGCTCTAATTTTTAAACAATTATTTTTTTCAGTTATAACTGACATTTAATATTATTTTATATTTGTTTCAGGTATACGTCATAGTGGTTAGACATTTACATAATTTATGCAGTGATCCCCTGATTAGTACCAACCCGGCATTATACATAGTTGTTGCAACATTATTAACTATATTTTCTGTGCTGTACTTTACATCTCCATGACTGTTTTGAAGCTATCAATTTGTATTTCTTAATCCCTTCATCTATTTCACCCAGCTCCCCAACCCCTCTCCTCTCTGATAACCATCAATTTGTTCTATGTATCTGTGAGTCTGTTTCTGTTTTGTTTGTTTATTTTATTCTTTAAATTTCACATATAAATGAGATCATATAGTATTTGTCTTTCTCAGTCTGACTTATTTCACTTAGCATAATACCCTCTAGGTCCATCCATGTTGTTGCAAATGGTAAGATTTCATTCTTTTTTATGGTTGAGTAACATTCCATCGTACAAATGTACCACATCTTTACCCAGTCGTCTTTTGATGGGCACTTGGGTTGCTTCCATATCTTGGCTATTGTAAATAGTGCTTCAGTGAACACAGGGGTGCATGTGTCTTTTCAAATTAGTATTTTTGATTTCTTTGGATAAATACCCAGAAGTGGAATTGCTGGGTCAGAATTCTATTTTTAATTTTTTTGAGGAACTTCCAAACTGTTTTCCATAGTGGCTGCATCAATTTTCAATTCTACCAACAGTACACGAGGGTTCTCTTTTCTCCAAGCCTCACAAACACTTGATGTTTGTTGATTTATTGACGATAGCCATCCTTTCTATTCAGGTCCTCTGCCTATTTTTCAGTTGGATTGCCCCTTTTTTTTTTTTTTTTTGTGTGGAGTTGTATGAGTTCTTTATAAATTTTGGATATTGACGCCTTATCAGATGTATCATTGGTGAATATTTTCTCCCATTCAGTAGACTGTCTTCATTTTGTTAGTGGTTTCCTTTGTTGTGCAAAAAGTTTTTAGTTTGATGTAGTCCCATTTGTTTATTTTTTCTTTTGTTTCCCTTGTCCAAGGAGATAGATCGGGAAAAGTATTACTAAGAGCAATGTCAGAGTTTACTGCCTATGTTTTCTTCTAGGAGTTTTAAGGTTTTGGGGTCTTACATTTAAGTCTTTCATCCATTTTGAGTTGATTCTTGTATATGGTGTACCAACTCTTTCATTTTAGTATTTTTCCTTTTTCTGACATATTTCTCTGTTGAAAGATTTGTGTATGTCACCTCCGTTTTCTTATCGCCCGTTATTAACTCAGAGGAGTCTGGCTTCTGTCCCGACCAATTCACTGCATAATGTGGTATTGAAGGTTACTTTCAAAAAAGGCCCAGCTTGATACCCAGAGACAAATTTCAATATTAAAAGGCTGGCAGACAGGAAGTTCTGTGGGATTAAGAGATTCTGGAAAAGGAAAACCAACGAAAAAGAACAGGTAATGAAGATACAGTCCTACGACCGACAAAGAAATATCCAGAAGCTATTAACACAAAAGAACAAACAATCCATATGCCCAAAATAGAAATTGATGGATTTGGGGAGTGATAGTATTGCAAAGTTCACTGAGGAGATATATTAATTCTGCCTTTGTTTATTTCTATTATTTACAATACACTAGCTTGTATACCATTCCTTGAACTCAACTAAATGTTTCTGCTTATTATATTCCACGCACTATTTTAGGTCCTTGAGATATATCACAAGACAAAACATCCCTAGACTCAAGGAGCTTATATTCTAGGAGGCATATATTAGGTTTTTGTCACTGTTTAATCTAGTTAACACGTTGCGTACGGATCACGAGAATCTTCGTTTTTTTCCTGAGCCATGCGTTAAGGACGGATAATGAGACTTCTCGTTTTTACTGTTGACTCTTTTTACTTTGCATATTTTATTGAATTATTTGTAGAATAATTATTTATAGAATAATTTATTTGTAGAATATTATTTATAGAAAAATAATAAATGACATAGAAGCACTTACGCTTTAAAGAGAAGAGTGCATTTTAAAGTAGTTTCTTTTAAAAACCTGCCGGAACAGAGGGGTATGAGGGATTTAAACTCTGCCGTACGCAACGTGTTAATAAAAGGTAACAAAATAGAAAGAGCAATAGATGTTAACAGAAAAAAAGACAAGAAGGAAATGAAAATAAGAAAATAAGCATGAAGATATATGAAGAGTTAAAGCTGTCCACAAAATGTAGGTTGCTCCTTCCATTCGGGGGTGGTGCTTGTTTCCCTGCCTTTTGAATCTGGGCTGAACTGGTGACTGTTTTAACCAATGGAATGCGGTAGAAGGGATGCTGTGCCAGCTATGGGTCTAAACCTTTAAGAAGCCCCGCCAGGCTCCATGTTTAAGAGTCTGGGAACTCTGAGAAATGCAGCTACACCAAGGAGAGATCATGTGGAGAGGCCACAGTGGAAGGAGAGCCCCTGAGACAATACAAAGAGAAAGAGAGGTCTGACCACCCTGGCTGAGCCCAGGCGCCATGGCCCCATCATGGAAGTACAACAGTTTGGTTGTTTCAGCCAAGTCAATCCCCCAGATGACCACAGCCCCAGGTGACATTACATGAAACAGACCATCCAGCTAATCCCAGTCAACGCACAGAATCCTGAAAGGTAAAAAATGGTTGCTATAAGTCACTACATTTCAGGATAGCTAATAATGCAACAACACAACCACAACAGGAAGTGGTAGCTGGAAGTGAGGTCTGTGTTACAGAAACCTGCAACTGCATGTTGGCTCATTTTTGCATCAACTTCGCTAGGTCATGGTACCCATGTGTGGATATTTGGTCAAATGCATCTGGATATCGCTGTGAAGGTATTTGTTTAGATGAGAGTCACATTTAAGTCAGTAGACTTTGACTAAAGCAGATTACTCTCCATAATGTGGATGGGCCTCATTCAATCAGCTGAAGGCCGACATCCCCTGAAGAAATAGGAATTCTGCAAGCAGACTGCCTTCAGACTTGAACTGCAACATCAGCTCTTCCCTGGGTCTCCAGCCTGATTGCCTACCTTGCAGATGTTGGACTCACCAGCCTCCACAATCACGTGATCCAAGTGATCCAATTCCTTAAAATCTCTCTCTCTCTCTCTCTCTCTCTCTCTCTCTCTCTCTCATTCTCATTCTGGGCGACCCTACTACTACAATGTGGCATTAGCCCTGGGGAGCAGCCATAAGTAAGGTCTCAAGGACACTGTTCATGAAGGCTGGATGGACACAAAATTCAGACATAAATAGTATAGCTTTGCAGTTAAAGAGGAAGAACCATGTAACCAGACTGTTAGGGTTTCAATCTCACCTACACTGCTTTTTAGCTTTGTGGGCATGATCAAGCTAACAGTTTTATGTTTGCTTCCTCCTCTGTAAAACTGATTAATAAAAGTATACCTACCTCATTGAATTGTCGAGAGCATGACATCATTTCATGCTTTAAAACCCAGCATAGTGCCTGGTATGCAGTAAGTGTTCCAGTTGCATTCTCGTGTCTTTGTGGAGAATGCTCAATTATAAATCTCTAGTCTCGACTTAATTTCTAAGCTCCATTCCCCTATTACCGTCTACCTTCCAAACTTTCATACCTGAATTCATTCACTTATATTTATTGAACATTTACTATGGGAGACACATGTGTTGGAAGAAATGCAGTTTTGCCATGTACAGTTTTCTATTGCTGTCATAACAAGTTACCACAAACTTAGCGGCTTAAAACAACTAAATTTGTTATGTCACAGTTCTTCAGATTGGAGGTCCTGCAGGGGTCACTTTGGGCTAAAATCCAGGTGCTGGCAGTGCTGCATTCCTTCCTGGAGGCTCTGGGGAAAAAAAATTTACTTTCAGGCTCATTCACGTGCTGGCTGAAGTCTTCTTTTTTGTCTTTTGTGGTTGTAAGACTGAACTCTCTTCCTTGTCTGGCTTTCAGCAAATGGCTGGTCTTTGCTCCTAGAAGCTGCCTGTTCTCATGCTTGCTATGAGCTTCTAGAGGCCTCTCACTAGTGCTTACCTGTGGGCCTCTATATCAGAGCCAGCAACCGCGCACGCCTCTCATACCTTGAATCTCTCGGATTTCCTCTCCTGTTATGTCATTTCTGTACTTTCCACTTCTGGCCAGTGACAATTCTGTACTTTCAAAGGTTCATGTGATTTGATTGAGCCCACTCCGGTAATCCAGGATAATCTGTTTTACGATCTGGACCTTCATTACCTCTGCAAAGTCCTTTTTGTCAGTAACATCACATATTCACAGGTTCTGGACATTAAGGGATGAACGTCTTTGGCAACCATTATTCTGCCTACAACATAAAACCAAATTGGAGGGTTAGAAATGCTACAATAGAAGTTGGTACTGTATACAAGTGGGAAAACAAAGGAAGGAAAGAATCAGTGTTACTGAGAGATAGACACTTGAGCTGAATGTGGAAAGATGAGCACTTGTTTGGTAAGTGGTGGGCGGGCATTTCAGGGAGACGCCGTAATATAGAGGCAGCAATAATAATAACCAGCCATACCAAGCACTTTTACAGGATTAGCTCACTAAAATTATCACATATGGTAGGCACCATTATTATCTAGCATTATAGCTTCTACAGGTGAAGCTGTAATGTCTTCATAGTTAGAGTAGAAATGGTAAAATGATCTCATTGGGTAGTTGAAAGAATTAATATTGATTACACGTGGCTAAAGCTTAGTACATAGCAAACACTTAAAGCATGGTAGGTGAGAGAGAGTGGAGGGTAGATAAGAAAAATACTCAGGAGGTAGAATTGACTGGACTTGGTCACTGCTCGTGAAGGTAGGGCACAGGAAATTCTTGGTGATGCGTGGAACTTTGTGGTTTGTGGGGGTTCCGTGGATGGCAGTGTGGTTCAGTGCTGCAGGAGGAGCAACAGGATTTTGGTTTGTTTTTAGTAGGGACAGGGCTTTGGGAAGAGGAAGGGGTGAGGTCAGGAGATATCTGCGGGAATATTCAATTGAAATTAAACGGAGACATACACACTGTGTCAGACACTCAGAAGAGAGGTCAAAATTTATCCTGTCTAAAATGGAAGTTACCATGCTTTTCTCACACTGACTCCCCATCTTAACTGGCCTGTTTCTTCTCACCATTTTTTATTTTCTTGAGCTTGACATCTTTTGTTTTCATCCTTGACTCCCAGTTCTCTGGAATTGGAGGAAAAACCCCTGTGTATAGTGTTCGCAGATTTCTGTGGTGTAAATGCTCCCCCACCATAGCCCATTTCAGATGGTGGCTACTTTTGTGCTACATGGCACAGTTTGACTTGCTGCAACAAAGACCGCATGGGCCTGCAAAGCCTAAAATATTTACTATCTGGATATTTACAGAAAAAGTTTGCCAACCTCTGATATAATGTATGCAAAATAATAGAATATTAATATGGTAGGATAATTCCCCTTCTCTCCCTTCCATCCAGATGGGTGAGGGTAATGTGTAGTTTGAGTGGGCAGTGTGTGAGGTTATGAAAGGTCTTGAGGTCATTTTTTGGACTAAGGCCTGTTTTCTGAATGAGTGGAGTGATGTGGTCTACTTCCGTTTGGGAAAGAAAACCATAGGGCAGACCATAGGGCAGCAAAGATGGAAGCAGAGAGCTGTTGGGAGGCCATTGTGATGATTCTGGTGAGTCTTTGTTTGGATCAGGGTAATAGCTGTAGAAATGGGGAGGCGAGTTCAGATTCCGGATACACTCTCAAGATAGAGCTGACAGGATTTGCTGATGGAAAAGAGAAGTTCAGGGTGAGTCCAGGATGGAGAAGTAGTACAAGAAGAATACCTTAGAGCCTGAGTTATTGAGATCACACTGTAGCCAGTTGCTATGCAAAGGATTTTAGGAAGAAAATTGAGACTTCAGTATTTCCTGTAAAATGTCTTTTTACTTCTTAACCATAAATGTTTCATGAGGAAAAATTCTTTGTCTAAATAATTTTTCCTTTACTTTTAAGAAACATTTTAAAATAAATCTAGGAAACTCAGTAATGTTTCCAATATATGGCATTTTTAGAAAAGGAAACCATAATAAAGTTCACTTTAGATAAGACTGTTTTTTAATCCTGTGATTTGGTGGCTTTAAAAAAACATCTATTCAGAAATGAACAATCTTGGCAGAGTCAATTCCAATACTTCCCCGCAAATCCTAAAAGTATAGTTTTAATAAGTTATGAGTTAATGTTTCATTGTATTATGAATAAATTATTACTCATCTTTTATGTAGGTTTTACTTGTAATGGACACAAGGACAGAACAGACATTCATTTTAAAAGTAAGTAGAATTTGTACATTTAACGAAAATAGAAATTTATTTTCAACCTTAGCTTCTGAAAGAAAAATTATTTAATATTTTTTTCTTGGGTGTTTGAATGTTCTTTTATGTTTGTGGTGATCTGTATTTATTTTATTTTTTTGTCCTTCCATCACAGTTGATATATACTCTACAGTATATGTTTAAAAGCGTTTTAAGGAAGAGAGCATGGAGGAAATAATATGGATACATTGAAGACTCGTTTCATGCTGTTTAAATGTGTAGTGTATAGTTTAAATAACTCTCTAATGCATTTTGTATAATTTGTGAAGACCACTTACAGTCTCACCTTTGATTATGATTAGTTCTTAAGTGCTAAAATTTTAAAGTCTTTGTTACAGGTATTTGGGAAATGTTATCAACATCCCTGGTCCTCTTTGATCTAAATTCAATTTGATTTTCCATGTAACTCAATTTGCAATTAAATGAAAAAAGAGAAAAACCCCTCAATTTTTTAATTTCGAAATTGTATTTGAAATGGATTGTGACAGTACATATTCTAAAAGTATCCCAGTTTAAGCATTGCCACAGAATCTAGAATTAATCAATTTCACATTAATTTCGTATTTCTTTTTCTGATACTTTTGCTTTTACTTATCAGCATGGCAGGTCGCGTTGACATATACTAAAACAAATTTCTTTTTATGAGTGTACTTTATCACTGACATTTCCCTAGATTTTCAAAACAAGGTATGACATCGGAAACTACATACATTTGTTTCTTTGGAGAAAACTTAAAATAATCTTTGTACTTTTTGGGACTAGAATTTTAGAATTACCTGTTTAATGTAGAAATACCTATTGTGGCTCAGGAATCTGAATTGATCTTACAGGGTCCACTGCTTTCAAAGATATACATACACAAGTAAAATAAAACTTAAAAGGTCATAGAGAAATAACTGTGTGTCATCTGATGACTTCGTTTGAGAGCATCTCTAATAAAAACACTGACCCACGTAATTGATTTTAATGGCAGCTTTGTGGCATCTTCCGTTCTCTGGATTCACGCCAGATGCCATCAGCAGAGCCTCCAGGGACTGAGGGGCATAGAGCAGCAGATGAGTGGATTCTCTGAAGCCCAGAGTAACTTGGATAGATTAGTTTGGTTGATAAACACAGAGCACAGCAGGCTCCAAAGGCAGCTGAGGGTACAACTGACCTTTTTGTTCTCTGTCAGGGTCTCAGGAAAAGCAGTGAATACAGCGGGAACAGAAAGACCATCATCCCCCGCCGTGTACCCAACATGGTGTGTCTGCACAAGTACATCGTTTCTGAGGAGTCGGTGTTTCTTGTGCTGCAGCACGTGGAAGGTTGGTTTGTGCTCTCAGTTGTTTATGGAACGAAGAACATCACATACCTAGCTTTGTAGTTTCTAGAATGTCCTTCTTACTTCTGTCATTACATGAGCAGATAAAACATAATGAAGCACATGTAAGGAACTGTTTCCTTATTCCTTTGCTTTCCTTCCCCACTTTGAGTTGGGAGGGAAACATCACAACCCAGGTAGGCAGCAGGTTTCATCGGAAATACGACATTCTTAGATATACTTAACTACTTACTATCTCCTAGAAGTGATCTGATATGATGAGAACTTTCAGGTGAGTGGGTGCTACGAGAGCCAAGTTTTATTTTAGAGATTTTATTTTGTTCTCTTGTTTTCTGCTGAAAGGATACGTTACTGTTAGATGACTAAAATAAAAAGCATCCCCTGAAGAATTAATTAATTCCCTCCTTTTTTAGAATGCACGGGTATTTGCTTGACATTTGACATGACCTCATTATTCTAATCTGGGTTTTTACTAATACAGCCGTTGGCATCACATATGGGTATAAAGCACAGGCATGGTACTCTGCCTTCAAACTATTTATGAAATTTCAGCTCTTAGTAGAGGGAACAGGTGGCAAAAAAAAAAAAAATACTGTGTTTTGATTTGTTTTGCCCTTTAATGCCTGAATTTAAATAATAGTCTTTTATTTAGAATGACTGAATACAGCATATAAGTATAAATTCACATAATAAATATTAACTTTTGGCTTTTAAGAGGTATTCTCAAAATAGTGAAAAAAATTAAATTATTTTTCAAATTTCATGAAGGTGTTATTTTCCTGAGAATAAAGAACTATTGTGCTTTACTAATAGGTATAACATTTGATTTTAATTCATTTTCCCAAGCAAATGAGTTATTGCTTTGCGGACTGAGGTCTCTTCTGATAACTAATGCAAGATTTTTGACGGGGGCAATAAACTATTAATACTGTTTATTATGAAGTACAGTACAAGATAACTACAGATGGAGGGAAGACCTCCATATGTGGTATTTAATAGGAAATTCAGAAGGGGCTCCATGGTCTCTCAGGTATTAAGAGAGTTAATTGCGTGTGTGAATTGGATAACTAATTCACCTTTATTCAGACATTATAGACAGCTTTTATCTGAGGATACCAGTGCATTACAGACATTATTGAATTAGAGGTCATGTCATCTGATAGCAGAATACAGCCACCTCTGGTGTGGAACAAAAATAACTTGCATAGTAATAATCCATAATAATTTAGAACAAGGTCAGTAGGATGAATGTAATTATAGTCCATATTCTATTACCCAGGGTGGATTATTCATGTTGGAGATTATCTGTGGCAAATTTTCAATCCTAGTTTACCTCTGCTGTTTGCAATTTTCTCTTCCTGTTCTTCTCTTCCTTCTCCAGTCATACTTCAGGTTTTCTTCTGCCCTCTTCTCACCTTTTCTTATACTCTCTAAGACTATTTCAACTGCATTTACTTGGTAGCATAGAAAATCTTTTAATCTGTCTTAAAGACAAAGACATAGTATGAGGCTTTGGAGAACGAGAAGTAGGCAGGAGCCTTCTATGGCAGGGTAAGGACTTTGGCTTTTATTCAAGTGTATTGGGAAACCATTGGACATTTGAAGCAGGGACAAGGTCTGATTTACATTACAAAAATATCACTGGCTATTGTAGAAAGACAAGAATAGAAACAGTGAGCAGGCTAATAAAGTAGTCTAGGCAAGGGATGATGATGGCATGGCCTTCTGGGGTACTAGCAGAGAGGCTTTGAGGGTAGAGTCCATGGTACCTGTGATGAAATTGATGTTTGGGAGAAAAGACTCCAGGGTAACTGCTCGGATTTGGTTTGAGCAATCAAGTGAGCTGGGCAGTGTGTTGTCTTTCACATGTTAGTGGTACTTTCTTTGTTACCTCTGTGAATTAGGAAGTTGTGCATATATCATAAAAAGATCACTTTCATATGCGGGATAAACTATTACTAAAATGGTAAATGTTGAACAGTTGTTTTTTTTCCATAATATGAATGCTTGAATATTTATGATTTGTGGTTTTAGCGTCCCTCTGCTTACAAAACTATTCATGATTCACATGAGTCTTTTGGACTCATTTTCTGTCCTTTTTTTAAAATTTTTTTTAATTGGGGAGTATTGGGGAACAGTGTGTTTTTCCAGGACCCATCAGCTCCAAGCCAAGTCGTTGTCCCTCAGTCTAGTTGTGGAGGGCACAGCTCAGCTCCAAGTCCAGTCACCATTTTCAATCTTAGTTGCAGGGGCGCAGCCCACCATCCCATGGGGAATTGAACCGACAACCTTGTTAAGAGCTCGCGCTCTAACCAACTGAGCCATTGGGCTGCACCCTTTCTATTTTTAATTCATTCAGTCAGAAATGAATTGAATGCTTACTGGGATACAGGCTTAGTTCTAATATGGCCATGAACAAAATAAACCAAGACTCTGCCCACGTGGAGCTTACATAATTGAGGCAGAACAAGCAATAAGCAAATATGTAAGTAAATATATATCAGCTGGAGAGAAATTAAATAAAGGAAGGGAGAAGGGTATGCCAGAAGGGTGAGGTAGGGGTTGCTATTTTATATGGAGTGGGCTCCTTATTAAGAAGAGACATTGGCTAGTGACCTGAAGGAAGTGAGAGAGGGAGCAATGTGGATACAGGAGGGAAGAATGTCTTGGCAAGAGAAACGTAGTACATAGGTCTGGAGGCAAGAGTGTACTTGGTGTACAAGAAACAGCAAGGTCAGTGTGGCTGGAACAGACTGGGAAGAGTGGCAGGAACTGAGCTTAGAAAGATGGGTAGGCAGGTGGGCAGATCTCGTGTGGTCTTATAGGCTATTTTAAGAACTTGATTTTTAGTCTGAATAGATAGGAAGTCATTAGGGGGCATTGAGCAAAGGAGGGACCTCTAAGGAGCACTCTGGTTGCTTTGTGGAAAATAGAATATAGAGGGGCACAGGCAAAAGCAGGAGACCAGTTTGGAGGTTGTTGCAGCAATCCAGGTGAAAATAGGGGGGCTGGGACAAAGTGCTGGTGCTGGAGGTGGTGAGAAATGGTTATTAGGTTCTGAATGTATTTTGAAGGTAGAACTGGCATGATTCTCGCATGACTCCAAGGTTTTGGCTCAAATAACTGAAAGAAAGGTTGTGTTGAGTAGGTAGGCAGTTGGATATACCAGACAAGATTTGAGGAGAGGAGTTTAAAATGTCCATTGTTTCTATTAATGAATGTCTTATTTTAACTCTGAGGAAGAAAACTTGGGAAAATAATTGTATTCAGTCAAAGTCATGAGTGTTATTAAAACCTTTTAAGTTCCTAAGGTTAGGGATTTTTGTCATATTCATCATACATATCCCAGCATTTAGCAGAACGCTTAGTACACAGAAAGTGCTCATTGTATAATTGTTGAATACTAAGAGAGAAGATGAATGATTAGGTTAGAAGAAAATGATTGGAAAAGCCTCCAAGTGTGGACACACCAAATAAATGGGCGATGGGAAAGAATTTCTCCCTAAGTTATTTGTGGACCCAAGGGGTGAAATTATTCTCTTTACTAACTAGCTTAAAAAATTTTAAAAACTAATATATAACAAAATAAATTTGAACTATGTAGAAGTATACAAATTAAAATTAAAATCTCCCCTCCCTATTCACTTTAATACCCAATTTCATTCTCTAGAAATAGGGGGAACATTTCTTCTGTATATAAACATATACTCCCTACCTATCTGCTTTAAAAAACCACATAAATGGGTCTTACATATCGTTCTATAGGTTGCTTTCCCGCCTCATCTTAACAATGTACCTTGGACAGCTTTCCTTTTGAGTATATATAGGTCTGCTCTAACTAAGAGAGGCAGTGTTTATAGTGTGGATCCTGGAGCCAGCACATTAGCTCCAAGGCCGGCGCAGCATTTACTAGTTGTCTGACCTTGATCAAGTTACTTCACCTTTTTGTGCCTCCATTTCCTTATCTGTAAAATAGGGATGGTAGTAATTGCCTACTTCATAGGATTGATGTGAGGATTAAATAGTTGGTACATGGTAAACACTGTGTAAGTGTTTCCACATATTGCTATTATTTTTTTATTAGGTTGGTGCAAAAGTAATTGTGGGTTAAAAGGTTAAAAATAATTTTTAAAACTACAATTACTTTTGCACCAACCTAATAATAGGTACAGAGTATTTGGTTGTGCAGATTTACCATAATTTATTTGACTACTCCCTTGTTAATTGGTGTTTAATTTGTTTCTAGTGCTTTTACCTATGTATCTTTGTGTATTTTTGTTTTGTTTTTTTGAGAACCATTTCTAGGACAAATTTATTGAAGTAGAATTTCTGGGTCAAAAGATGATTTTGATCATTGGTCCAGCAATATTTTATCATGCATATTAATTTAAAGTCCTAATTCTGGCTAAACAAATTTAACAGATTTTCTTTGCAATCTTGTAGAAAACCAATAGATTAAAATTTGATGAGAGAGAGAGAATTTTTATTAATTATGAATTGGCTATTTTCATAGCTTCATGGCTTTTTCATAGCTTTCTATGCTTCAGTGGGACTTAGAAAGGTGTCATTTATATTCCTAAAGTGTAAAAATCATGAATATGTTAGGGGTTGTCTATTTATATTTTGTGGTTTAGCAATAACGGACTTTGTTTGTTTGTTTGTTTTTAGGTTAATGTTTTTAATGTTACAATAACAAAGTTGACATTTGTGTAAGCTTGTCTATTGGGCCTGATCTTTACTCTGTAGAAAGTGAAACCTGCTCAGCTTTTGTAGGTGAGAAACTTCAATAGGAATAATCTGTTCTTGGAAGTTATGTGATTTTCAGGGTTTTTTAATTTAAAAAAAAAGTATGTGATAGGACCAAAATTTTTGTTTCTATAGCTCTATATTGAGCATTAAATTTAACTGGGCACCCAGCAAAGAATGGAGAAGAGCTAAAACAGTTTTTTTCACTTGAACATGCAAAGTTTTAATAATTCAGTGTGAGTACTTGTTTAGTCTAAGAACAAATTCCATAAAGAAAGTGCCAGCAAACACATTTAGAATTTTTTTTCACATTCCTCCCCTTTAAAAATTTTTCAATTATACTTTATATTCTATACTAGTTTATATTAATTTCAGGTGTATACATTTAGAAATTTTTATCTAATACTGAAAAAAAGGACATTAAATATGATGCCATATTTATGAATCAAAGTGCTATAAAGATGGTACCAACACATTGCTTATAGTGGTGGATTCTGGGACAACCTTTCAAGTACAAAGTTGTTTAACAACACATATCAGAAGTGCTAAAAATATTCATGCTTCTTGCTTTAGTACTTTTATTTCTGGGATTCTGTCCTGATGAAATAATCAGAGATGTCAAATATTTGTATGCAAAAGTATGTATTATTTTAATTCTAATAGTAAAAGACTGGAGTATCTTAAGTGTTCATCAATAGAGGAATATTTAAGTATATCATAATATCTTATGACATAGATGTGCTGTATAGCAATTCAAGTTCATAGTCTCATGAAAATCAGAAAATGTTTATGATATGTTAGTCATGCATAAAAAGATAAATAAATGTACTAATTAATAGTCGTTATGGGTAACATTATGTGATATAGTCTGAATCTTTTTTCTTTTTTTCTGTATTTAAAAATTTTTACAAAAAAACCGTATATTTGTATTAAAATAGGAAGAAAGTCAGACCAAACTAGTGACATTATTATCATTTGTAGACCCTTATCCTTGAAAGGTTTTAAAAAACTTGTAAAGGTGTCATCTTTTTATATCCCAATTTAATATATATTTATTTAATACCTATGATTTTACATGCTGGACAGACTCCTCTCCCTGTAGTTAGGAAGACCCTACAGTCTGGTAAAGGAGATAATAAATGCATAAAAGTAATATCAATATGAAATAGATATTGTAAATGTAATAAGAGGGACAAAATGATATAGAGGAGTCCATAGAAGATAGGAATTGTATCCAGTTAGGGAATAAAAAAAAAAAAGTAAAAACAAATTCTGAAAGACAGGCAGATATTTGGGAAATTAATAGGAAAGAAACTTCTCAGTGGTAGGTATAGTTTGAACAAAAGCCCAGCATGGGTTATATGTGGAGGAATCCAATTCAGATAGATTATGCCTTGAGTTGAAGGAGAGGACCACATCATGAGTTGATACTGTATTACTGTGGGATTCAAGTGCCCTGATGTAGCTGGTACATTATTCAATGGGTGGAAGGGATCTGGATTCTTGAATAGAAAAATGCTAAAATGGAAGATTAATTGGGCAACAGTTAGGATGGTAGAGTGAAACAGGAAGGACTTAAAGTAGAGATCTAGTTGTAGCTATAATGTTTGTTACTCCAGAAAACAAAAAGAGTGGTCAAAGGAATTAAAAGAAGAGAAAGACTATGAAAAACCTTATGGGTAGATCTTATAGGTCTTGGAAACTTGTCAGATGTAGAAAGGACAAGGAGAGAAAATAATCCAAGTTTGGTCCAAAGCTTTTGTGTCAGAGTGCTCGGAATTCAGAAAGAGGAAGTGGGGTGAAAATAAAGAATTTAGGGACATGGAATTTTAGATTTCAGTAGCTCATCCAAGTGGAGTTGGCCCAGGAATGAAGGAAGCTTTTCTTAGAACTTTACTAGATAAACTGTTTCTTGCTGACCGCTGGAAGGAGCTTTATAGCTGTAGCGACTGTCTATGTTGTGATGGCACAGGTCATTCTGATGAGTTATCATCTGAGCTCACAAGCATTGACTGAATGCCTGTTATGTCCTGCATACTGTACAAGCAGTAGATACACAAAGATGAAAAAGACTTGGTACTGTCCTCACAGTAGTAGTCACTATCTAGGAGAATTGGAAACAACATGCATCATTTTTTTTGGATTGCATACAAGAGGCCCAGCTTCACGCTTAGGCATTATTGTTAGTGTGCCACAGTAGATGTATTTGTGATTACAGGAGTGCGGTTATTGTCAAAAGACTAAAAAAGATGAAATCAACACATAGCTCCTTTTGTGCGTGAGTTTCAAGGCCATATATGAATCCTTAAACTTTAGATTGAATATGGGAAAATATTAAACACTAAGTATAATCTAGTGAGGACAGAAAGTTAGCTAAGGAAAAATGTTTCTAGTCAGTAGAGCTTTGGTAGATTTTTGATACTTAACATAGTTATTTATTTTTCATATTTATTTACTCAAAAATTCTAATTACCAAAAGAGGTTTAGTTTTTAATGGTTTAAAAAAACCCCAAAAGAATAATAAGGTGAAGTAACTTCCGAACAAATATTGCTGGTAAAACATTGGATTATTTTGTGTTTGTTTGATTTCTATGATTTCATTGAAATTGATTTTTATGATTTTGGTTTTTGTAGGTTTCTGGTATATATCAGAATACAGAATCAGAATTACAATAGCTTGCCTCATAAATGGCTGCCCAATTAATATTCCTTAATGGCATTATTTGGTCTCATACCACACATGATGTGTATGGGGAGGGGACAAAATGAGAAAAATATTATTAATATATTATTTATAATGACATAATTATATACCAGCTGTCAAATCTCCCCTCTAATCCTGGACTGAGCATTTTTTCAAAAGGGAATAATAATACAGATTTTTTTCCCCAGTGAAGTATACAGTTTTAAGTAGTGCTTATTTATGGGTTTCCACTTAACCAATGGGCCATGCTTGAAAAACTTATTACATAAACATATTAGAACGTAAGTGTTTCTAAAGCTAAATTATATTTAGCAGAAATTCAGCTTTGAGATTTCATATTAGTATTTGTTATAATTAATTTCCCTTCAAAGAAAGAAATAGGTTGTCATTTCAAAAATAATTGATATTCGGAGATATGCTTGAAACTATACTCACCAGTCAGCATTAACAAGAAGACATTTTATTAAAATGCTTGTCTTATACCAGACTTGATGTATTAATGGGTATCACTGACTGGCTTTTGATCGATTATTTGAATAGTTCTTATTTTTCTAATGGTTTTATTAAGTAACCATTAATTTGGGGACCTTAATTTTTTTTTTTTTTTGGTTATACTTGTTCACAGGTGGCAAACTCTGGTCATATATCAGTAAATTTCTAAACAGAAGTCCTGAAGAAAGCTTTGACATTGAGGAAATGAAAAAATCTTCACTTACTAAAGTCCACCTACAACAGCCAAGTTCTAGTCCTCAGGACAGCAGTAGTTTTGAATCCAGAGGAAGTGATGGCGGAACGGTGCTTAAAGTTCAGCCTGTGAAGACTAGTCTTACTCTAAGCTCTCAAGATGATAGCAACCAAGACGATGATGGCCAGGATACCTCTCCAAAATGGCCAGATTCTGGCTCAAGCTCAGAAGAAGAATGTACTACTAGTTATTTAACATTATGCAATGAATATGGTCAAGAAAAGATTGAACCAGGGTCATTGAATGAGGAGCCTTTCCTGAAGACCGAAGGGAATGATGTTACTGCCAAAGCCATTGAGAGCATCCCAGCACACCTCGCTGCTGACAGTGACAGCCCCAGCGCACAGCTGTTCGCTCATGAGCTGAAGTTCTTCCCTGCAAACAATGACCTGGAAGCAGTTAGTTCTCCAAGAACATCTGATTCCCTCAGTAGATCTAAAAACAGCCCCCTGGAATTCTTTAGGATAGATAGTAGAGATAGCACTAGTGAAATCCTAGGACTTGATTTTGGAGGAAAAATGTATAGTCTAAAGTCAGAGCCTTTGAAACCATTTTTTACGCTTTCAGATGGAGACAGCACTTCCAGGGGTTTTAATATCTGTGAAAGCAAGGTTATAGCTCAGGACACCATTAGCGGGGGCTCAGATGACTCTGTCCCAGTCATTTCTTTTAAAGATGCTGCTTTTGATGATGTCAGTGGTACTGATGAAGGAAGGCCTGATCTTCTTGTAAATCTACCTGGTGAATTGGAGCCAACAAAAGATGGTGCAGCAATGGGACCTACTAAGTTTACACAGACTAATGTAGGCATAATAGAAAGTAAACTCCTGGAAGCCCCCGATGTTTTATGCCTCAGGCTTAGTACTGATCAGTGCCAAACTCTAGAAGAAAAAGGCTCAGAGGAATTGAGTGATCCCTCTAGGCTTCAACCCCATATTGTAACAGAGAAACACTATGTACAGGGGGGTGTGGGGATGTTATTTGCAGCAGCTGTTGACCGTAGTAGTGCAGGACACATGTCTTTGTTACACAGCTCAGATCCTAACTTTCAAGGACTTGGAGCGGTTGAGTCAGCAATTACTGCAAACAATGCAGAAGAAAACTTATTTCCTATTTCTGACCCACTCTCCGGTGCTAATGAATGTAATGCGAACACAGACACTTTAATAACTGAAGAAGTCTTGCTCTTTGCAGAGCCTGCTGATGATTTGGTTGAAGAGGAACCGACTTTATTTCAGAGAACCTCTGTGACTAAGGGAGCCAGTGCGTTAGCACTAGGAGACGACCAGGAAATACATCAGATTTTTGAGGACCTTGATAAAAAATTAGCACTAAACTCCAGGTTTCACATCCCCGAGGGCTGCATTCAAAGATGGGCAGCTGAAATGGTGGTAGCTCTTGATGCTTTACACAGAGAGGGAATTGTGTGCCGCGATTTGAACCCAAACAACATCTTATTGAATGATAGAGGTCAGGAACTTGTGCAAATGCATTTCTTTTTATTCGCTGTTGCTTCCAATTAACTGAGTAGGCGTTTTATCTTGTAATTAGTATCTTCATTTCCTGTCTAGAGCTTCATTATCAGTGCAGCAAATTCACCCCCAGTAATAGCTTCTAGTACTTAATGATGCCATTATTCTTAATGATACTGTTTTTAGCTACAAAAGGAGTAATTACAGTTCACTTCTGCAGAAAATGGAAGAGAAAAATGTTTTGATTTCTCCTGTCGTTTTGTTTTTAGGACACATTCAGCTAACGTATTTTAGCAGGTGGAGTGAGGTTGAAGATTCCTGTGACAGCGATGCCATAGAGAGAATGTACTGTGCTCCAGGTTAGCGCCATCTCCTAACCGTGTTTCACTTGAAAAAGTAGTTCGGCAGCTCTCGTTTCTTTGTAGAAGTTGTGTTTGTCACTAGCAGTCCACGTATATGTTGGATTTGGTTCTCTCTTTAACCTTTCAAAAAAGAAAATTGGGGGACTAAAACCATTATATAGTTTCATAATGTTTTATATGTACATGTATATGTGTGTATGTATATATTTATTTGTTGTTAAATGGGTTTGTACTTGTAGAATGGGCAGTGAATTCTGTCTTAGAACTGTCTTAACTTCTTAGTGTTTAGAAAGACCTTAAAATACCCTGAACCTCTTTAAATGGGTGCTTTTTATTAAGATGTGTGAGGCAGTTGACTAAAAGGACAGTCAATATTCCTAAGGCTAAATATGGTAAAACACAGAATTAAAAAACAAAACAAAAGACAATAATACAATGTTGTGACTCAGTGATGAGCCAACCTGGCATTTTACAGCAGATTTAAAAGTGTTCTTTCTATATTTGAAAAATTTTAGGAAGCTTGTTCTTCTTGTTCTAAAATAGTCTACTTAGCCAAATATTTGACACAGCAGGTTTCTCTTGCTCTTACTATATTGTCTTTATTTTATAAAAATTAGAAGTTTACTTCTGGGGGTGCTAGATCCTTTGTTGGTAATTACAGGTCACTGATGCACATGGTTTGGAACTGAGTTAGTTTCTCTCTGTCATCAGTGCAGATAGGGCTATATTTGAACCCAAAGTTCGTTCACCTTTTGCCTAGCATTCAGCCTCTTTGGCTGGCCAAAGTTTTTTCACTTGTCACCCCATCGGCTTTCAAAGGGGGCTCAGGCTTACTATATTGACGTGATCTACTTAGCTGTTGATTAATACGGTATTTAGTGCTTACTAACTGACCAGTGTATTACTGAGGCAAACATTGTTTCCCTGCATAATGGCAAATGATTATAATTAGGATTGAAGGAGTGATCTTATTTTTAGTTACAACCTTCATTGTTAGGAATTATTTCTGTATTGGGGAATAGCAAAGTTTTTCAACCTGCAAAGCAAATATCCTAAAACTATTTCCTGAAAACAATGGTTTGGATTTTCTTGTTACTGTTACTCTCTTTTTTCCCCCAAGTTAGGGCTGTTTTGTTTTTATATCTTCCTAGGGGCAGTAGAGCATGCCTATATTTTTTTTGTTTCTCGCAAATAGGTAATATGTACTATGCTGTTTTTTGAAACCTTATTAGTAGGATTTAGTTAATAGGATAACAAAAAAAATTTCACAGTAATATCACCTTATTATGATTATCTGGTTCTTTTTTTTCCCCAACAGATCCTCTCATTTTCTAATTTGATGAGAAATAACATTTTATGTACCAATATACATAAATATATGAGTTAATTATAATGAATTTGGAGGTTTTAGAATCAAAATTAAATCTGGGGAGTATTTTAAGTGAAATTCTGTTAAATCCTGAAGTCAAGTGTAGTGTAAACCATATTAAAACGAAATTGTCTTGGGCATTGTTTAATGTTTATAACAGACTCATTATTTCCTATTAATATTGTTACTTTCTTATTGAAAACTATCTGTAGGATTGTACTTTGTCATTCTAGCAGATTATTTTTCTTCAGTTTGAAGTACAGTCATATTTACTTAACATTATAGCATGTTGACGTCTTGAGAGTTTTAACATATGTGGGAAAAAACCTACTACATTAATCAATAGATACATACTTTCAGCTTTGTGTATTGAAATACTGAATTTAATACAGATCAGTTTCCAAGTTCTGATTTTTAAGCCTTTTCACAGAAATTACAATTCTTCTAGTTTACCAGCAGGTGGCAGTCTACCATTAATTAATTTTTTGCTCTCATCTTCCAGGTTGTCCTTCACTAACATTTGAAAAAAGCTGTAGTCTGGAGAAGGGCTTGCTTTGTTTTAATTATTTGCATAAAAGAATTGTACTTTCAAGCTTTGTGAGTTGCAAAAGTGTTCTAATATTATGGCACACACTGAACAATGTGGAAAGTCTCTTCATTCCTTGGGCCTATTAATTTGTTTTATCAACAGGATAAAATAAAACCAGTAATGGCCTTGACTCAAAAGTAATGCTACTGTTCTAATTTGGAGGATCTTAAACCGACTGAGTACAGAACTCAGTGAAGTCTGTGTATTCCTGCCCCTTTCTTATAATGCAAGGGAAATGGGAGCGAAAATTTGTAGATTACTGTTTGTCCCCAGATTGAATAGCATTGCTCCTGATAAAAACAGCAAGTAGGCTTTCCTCCTCCTCTCAAAGGGATGGGAGTAATGATAATATACTAATATTTCAATGCCTAAACATCACAAACCAATGAATACATGGGGACATAGAATGCTTAGTCCTCTTTTGGAAGCACTAAAGGTTGAAGTAATTCTCCCCCCACCCCAACCCCAACCCTCCCATTTCCCAACTCTAACCTTAGAATTATTGCCCAAGTTACTCTAAAGCATGTTAAGCATCTGATGTTTGGTTAGAAAGGAAAGTTGTCACAAGACTATGATGAGAATGATTCACTGACGTTTAAACAGCATGCAGCCCCTACCCCCCACCCCCGCCCCTCCTCCCGCCTGGGAACCCTTATCACATATCTGTCCTAAAAACATTATCCACCTGCCCCTGTGCTTTATAATATTAGCAATGTATCTTTTAATCTTGTGGATGATGTGCCTTTATATTTTGAGAAAAATTTCCAGTAACAGATTCGATTTACATGGACAGAAACTTGAGCAAATGCCAAACTAGCAGGGGGTCCATTATTCTGCTCTATAAATAAGATTTTTTTTTAAAAACCACACACACAGAAACCTGTGAATCAACATGTTTTGGTCTAATTGAGGGGAAAAGCAAGATAGATAAATTTTGATATGCAAATGATCACCTTCTGTTATTTAAGTACAGTTTCTGCCAACTTGGTGATCTTAGATTATAAAAAGCCATAGTCATTGCAACAAGGGTGTTCAATATTCACAAGTTTCTGCAACAAAACGAAGAACTTTAAAAAAAAAGTTGCCACTTTTTTATATTAAAGAAAACAAATCCAATAACAAAAAGACAAAACCATGGAGCGTTCTCTGTCTACATCTGTGAAAAAGCCAGCAAATAAATGGCTGCAGCTGCAGGCCCATCAAGAGGGTCTTGAGAATACGAATTCACTGATCAAACCCAGCCCTGTTTTCAAAGTAGAAGCCATTCCTTTTAGGTTCACTTTGTATCCTCAGATTATCGAGGGTGATTCTCTAGAAAGGTTTTATTTTAAATAAACATCATTCATGGTAAATGGGTTCCTTTCATACCAGAGAAACAGACCGGAGTTCAGGAAGAGAAAGAGCAAAGACATAGTCCCCAGAGTAGGAGCAGATTGTATAGCATGACAATATAAACATCACCGTGTCCAGTTTCCATATTAGGAGACGTTCAGATGCTGTGTGAAGAGACTTTTAGACAGGTTCTCCTGTTCTTCATTGTGTGCGATCATAGAATAAAAACTGGAGTAAACTGGTTATTGTTCTCCAGAGGACTTCCGTGTCGTTCTTCTGATTTTATTTCTACTTGTGTACACACATGAACACGCACTCAAAGGAGTTGATGTGTTTTATCATTGCAAGTATTAATGTATCATAATATAGAATAAATTTCTGTTGTTGCATTTTAAGACACAAGGAAAAATAAAATGTCAAGAAGTATTTTTTTCATCAGTACTCTTTAGCAGTTTTGACTCACAAAAAAGCAGCTAGAAAATAGAATCTATAATAGTAAGCATATAAATACAAAAGACTGTATTTGAAAGCTTAATATGCAATCTAAGACAAGTAACATTATATGTTAGTGTGCATATGTCACCACTGAAGTTTCCCTTTCTAGCCTTTAAGAAGTTGGTATGGTATGCTATCAGTCTGTGTCTTTCACCTTTATTTTCCACCCCACTGTAAGCGTTTATAAATTCTTGAAATTTGCATTGACATTTCTCATTGAATACTTTTCAGACCTGAGAATTTATAAGTGGATATGTGTGTAAATCGAAGAAGTCCAAAATGTTCTTTACTGCAGCCCAATCTCCATGCTCCCAGATGTCAAATGACAGCTTTGCTTCCTCTCTCAGGCGATTTCATACTTGGAAACAGCTCCCAGCTGACAGGGAAAAGTGAAACAGAAAAAATCATGTTGAAAACTGTCTGCAAAATTCAGTTTTAGAGCATGACATTTATTTACTACCAGCTTTTGCTCTTCTAGTCTGACTTGATCAGATAGTCCATGAATATATCTTTGGAGGGTGGTGTCCCCCTCTCTTCTCCATAAACATGTTTTGCACACAGTTGGTTACTTTTTAAATATGGTGCTCTGTGTGATAGTTATGCGTTTGATAGTTAGATCTAGGACCAAGACCATGAATGGCTTAAAATATCAGGAGGCCATCATAGTTTTAAAATTTAGACTATCGAGATGGAATTGAGAATTACCAAACCTCAATATTTGTCCCATATCAGCCATAAACACGTTGTATGACCTTGTGCAAGTTATTTAAGACTTTCTAGGCCTTAATTTACCAGCAGTGAAATAGATTTGTTGAGTATTAAAAAAGATCACAGACGTCAAATCCTCTAATACCCTTCTTATACAAAACTTAGTCAAAATTTAAGTCAATCTTATCAAGGCAAGAATTTTTTCCTCCAAGGATAAATACTGATTTCTTATCGAGGGTTAAAAGAATTATTTCATGTATAGGACTTTCTAAGTACATATTTTAGAGTTTTTACATAAAGTGCATCATGTAGAAATGAGACATTTATGGAAAATAATTAGAAGAAAACAGCTAAGACAACTTTTGAGTAGGGTGAAGTTTGAATGCCAAGATTCTCACCAAAAAAAATTGTTTGAAGAAGAAAGAATCATTTAGATCTGAAAATTTGGGGGTCCCGGGTAAGTAACTTCATCAGCACGAGGCATCTAATTTTAGGACTGCAACGTTGATAGAGAAAGTAAACAAATATAGATACAGATTTTGAAATAATAATGATATAACCAGGAAACATGGCTATGTCCCTGGTGTAGTCTTTTTTTGTCCCCCCTCCAAAGGAGTAAAGAAGAAGACAAGAGGCAGCTTTAGAAATAATTTTAAAAGAGTGAAATATTTGTGGTTAACATTGAAACATTATGCTTCAAACAGTAACTCTTTTGTTTCATTTACCTACCCTTAAGCAAAACTTCAACAGTAGCGCTCTGGTACATAGTAAATGTTTTAATGTTTTTCTTGAGTGATTAGCAAGTACTTTTAATCTTTTGCCTTTGGTTACTATTGTCATAAAAACTGAATCTGTATCTTTTTTGAGAGAACCAGTAACTTTTCAAGTTTGTGATGGAGTAGTGAAAATTTTACACTGAGGGGAATTGCCTGATGGCCATCCCTGTATATTGAGAAGCTTGTGCGCTGAGTATAGAGCCTATTAGGATAAGTAAAAAGAGCATCAAGTCATATCACATCTTACCTTGTTCAGACAAGGCCCTTCTGATGGAAAGAAGATTAAAGGGTTGCCTTATATAGGTTTGAAGGTCTGGAACCTTGGGATCCATCCTTAGGTAGGAAGTATCCTGGAGCCCTCCCAAACCCCCTGATGATGGGCCAGTGACCTTCAGCTCTGCATTAAGGTCACTCCATATTGAAGCAGACCCCGTCTGAAATCATACTTCTCATCAGGCCAGAATGTGATTTGTCTCTAGGGGTAGGAATGAGACAGAGTAATAGTGAAGTGTTCAGTCTCTGTTATTTGGCTCCTTAGTGAATATGAATAGCATACTAGCCCCTCTCAAGAGAAGAAATGCTTTAGCTGGTGGAACTAGTGAAAGAATTGATATGGTCGTTCACCTCTTCTGTATGAAAACATGATCATTTCATGTGTACATTTCATGATGCTTCCTGATATTGGAGAATTGGGGGGTTTACCTCAAACTTTCAGTTGTTAAAAGGAAGTTAATTTTAACCTCTTATTTACTCCAGACCTTTTTCTTTATGATCTTGGACAATTTTTTTTTTTTTTAGAAGAGGAAGACAAGACTAAATACTTGTAGTCTGAAGTAGTAGTGGCAGTGTAATGCTTCTTAATTTTCAGGTCTAAATTGATTTTTGGCAACTAGACAGTGAATTGCCCTCACCACCATATTTTTATAAAGAAGAAAGGGACTATCTTTTACCTCTGCTGTTTAACAAAGAAGACGCAATGCTGAGTGAAACATTAGGTACTAGAACTGTGGCTAACTACCTCGACCAAATGATCAGTTTCTGTACCATGTAAAATCTTGTCATTTTGAATTTCCATGAAGTAACCAGGACTTATTCTTTCTAAACAATTATTTGCAAATACTTCCTTCAAATAAATGTTTTAAAAATGCTACTAAGGTTTTAAAAAATTAAAGATAGTAAAGCAAATCAAATTCCTGAAGTTCCTTTAATAACAGTGCATGTAGCTGTAACTGCCTAACATGGCAACAGAGCAGTGGAGAAAGAAAGGGAAAGAGGGAGGGAAAAGGAGAGGGGAAGGGGCGGGGGAGGGAGAGAGAGCACACCCGTCTGTCATTTTCACAATTTTCAGTTAGCCTTTTTCTTACCATTCAACTTGAAGGACTTTGGTTGGGTAACACCGTGACACCTGATGGCTATTCAGGATGGAGTTGTTGTGATGTGATCAACAGGAAATGGAGCATGCTGTGATTTTTTTGAACTAGAAATGCAGGGTGAGAGAGGAAGCAAGACTGTATAGAGCTCAGAATTGTAATTATAATCAGTCAACCAGAAGTCACCTGGTAGTTACCTGTTTCTTATTTTGTCTCACAAGAAAATAGTATAGTGATGATATTTATAAACTCCCTCGAACAAGTAATTCTTGGCTTTGGAATGCTGAATCAAGTTAAATCAGAGAGTTTTGACTCAAGTTGTGTAGTTAATTGCAGAAAAGCTCAACATGGTTGCCAGGTCACCACGACAACAAGAAATTTAGAGCTGGTAGTGGGAGAGAAGCACAATTCGATATTTTGTCAAGCCTAGCCTGAGTTAGCTGAGTGTAGTGTTGTACTTACGTCCAAATCCCCACCTATAATGCAGCAGGCCCAGGGTTTCAGGAAATTAAATTACCTGAAAACCAACTGAATTAATGCGGCGGTGTCAGGAGGAGACGCTAGAGCCTGGGATGAGACAAGAAAGCAAGTATGTGGAAGGTGGAGCAGCATCACGCCTCTCCCATCACCTGTGGCACTGGACAAGAGCAGAGCCCCAAGGCTGCAGACACTTCGGTCTGGAAAGTGCTAGCCTCTGTCATTGGCCTCCTTGGGATAACACTGACAAATTGGAGAAAGTGATACAGGCAACTTTTAAGCAGTTCACGTACCCCCCCCCCCCCCCCCCCCCAGTATGGCATTTGAATAATCAGTTGAGTGTGATGTTGGCTGTAGGTGGCCTTTATGGAACGTAGAAATGCTAACTGGGCTGCCAGCATTTTCTGAACTAGTATAAAATAAGGAAAAAGGAGCAAAATGCCCACTTGAAAGGATGGGCTGGGAAATGCAAATTCCAGGCCCTAGATAGCTCTCACCCTGAGAACTAAGATCTTCTGCACAGAGACGTTGTGAGACCTTCGGCAAGTAAATTTCTTCTGTCTCAATCACCTCATTTCAAATACACGGTGTCTCTCTAAACAGTTGTGCACTTTCAGACTTTTAAACTTTAAACTTCTAAACTTTGATGATTTAGGTTATAGGTATTAGAGGAATAACCCAAACCTGGAATTAAAATGCAATTTTATTCTCATAGTTGAGAATGGCTTTTAGTTTTGGTTTTGCTTTCAGTTGAAACATTTTGTCTTGTTGGTGGAAACTGTGAAAAATATGTCTGTATATCTAAAATGATACCTTGAGGGGAAACTAGGCAGTATAGCTGTCCTACAGCACACTTAAATGCATATGACTTTGATAACATTTAAGCAAAATGTCTAACTGACAATTATGTCACCAGACCAGCAACCAGGTAGTATGTCCTGCTACCATATTCGTAGCAAGTTTCATATAATTGTGTTCCTGGATTCCTTACATTGGAAAGGGACAGGGGAAACCTTGAGTTACCTCCCAATCCTGTCTTTTTCCTGCTCCCAGGGCTTTTTTCCCCAGAACAAACTGTAGTGGTTGTTGCGCTCTGCAGAGGGGAGCACTGGAGGTACCCCTCCAGCATCCACGTCAGTCATCTCTTGTCTGGACGACTCAGTCATCAGCTGGCCGACCTCCATTCTCACCCTGCTTTTCTCTGCGTTTCATCCAGCAGCCAGAGTATGTCTTAGATAACGCTTGAAACTTTCTAGCTGCTCCATGTAAAAGTGCAAAGGGACTTAATGTCGCTCTCTGTGTGCAGTGGGACTTCAATGAATGTGATAAGGCCTTTGGAGGAGCTTTGAATGAATGCCTCGAAAGAACAGTGCTCCCAGACACAAGAGCGATATATTTATTCAACAAGCATTTATTAACTGCCTCCTGTGTCCCAGGCACTGTGTCTAGGAGCTAGAAATAAAGGACATAATTGGTATGACACTGACAGTTACTTCTGAAAATTTATATAAAAAAGAGATCACCCAAACAGAAGGTATATACCATTGGTTAATTAGGACATTAATAGACCTTTAAAGTTAGTGAATAGTTGTATTTACAGACTGGTAATTTGCCAAGCTAGCAAAAGATATGCTATATACTCTGTTTAGTTCCAGATATTGTTGGATAAAAAAAAAAAATTTCTTCTGTGTTTTTCTTTGCTCTTCAGTCATCAGCTGTAGTGGAAAACTAATGCTCAGCCCCTGCATAGAAAATCTTTATACACAGCAAGAGCTGGTGAGAGAAATTGACTAGAATTTTGTAATTCTAGTCCCTTTCAATTAGCAACAGATGCTGCCGGCAAAGACTGTAGGCACATAGTGCTAGTGTTTCCATGTTCTAGCTGACGTGGAATGCTCATTGCAGAAGAAAGATGTTCTTTTCCTTGGTCCAAGTATGTCATTAATAATAGATCACATTTTTTTCTTTTTTAACCTTTCTCTACTCCTACATAAGGCCATTAATGAAGTCTGGCTCTCTGGGAAGAAAGTTACAAATTTTTGATGATTTATAATAACATTTAAATCTTACTGAACACTTACAGACTTTCGGGAAAATGTGGATCCTCCAGCTCTTTTCCTGACACTATAAAAGTGTACATGGTATTTAATTTTAATGTTTATAAGAGTATGGCTTAATTTTCATACTGTCTTACTCATCAAAGATCTCGCTTTTATTCCTAAAGCTAATGTATTTTTGTTACTTATGTTTCTTTTCCAAAAGAAAGAGTTGGAATTCTTAAGGTCAGGTGTTTAAAGTTAATTTTTAAAAATTATTTTGGAAAAATTCCTGTGGCATTAGAAAAATATATTTACTCTCCTTCCCCAAAATGTACTTATTACTGATTATCATTTTAAGTGTATTATATAGGTCTGTGCCTTTAAAATTGTCTGTCATTCTGATATTTGGTTAAAGTGCTATGTCATTTGTGTGACAGATTCTTCCAGAATCTAAATGGTGGTTTAATTTGATTATTACATAAGCACTTACTTTAAACAATTGCTGCTTTTTCCTTGAGTTTTATATGACCTCTTTAAAAAAATTTTTTTTTAATTAGTTTCTTGTTTAATATATGACCTCTCATAGTTCCACAGTTTTTTTTTTTTAATGCTTGTCCTAAATTAAAATAGAATTTCTCTATATGTGAAACTCTTGTCTAAGAAAATTCTGCTTACTCTGTTTCCTACCATATCTTGGAAGGAAGATAGCAACAACAGGACATACTGCCAAGATGGAGGTTATGGAATTGTCTCTGGAGATTGTTGGAATGGGTATAGGCACCTAGGGTTAGTTGTAATAGAGGTAAGTGGAAGGATGAGATGACCTGTGTGTCTCCCTTACTGGAAAAATCAGGGAACAGAATCAAGTGATGTCACCAGTTTGAAGGTGAATCTCAACGACTCCATCAAGGAGTAAATGCTGGGGGGAAAAATAAGGAGGGAAATAAATGTGGAATGTCCGATTCCCTTACTTATCATGCATTGTAAAAGTGATGTCTCTTAAAGAAGAGTCAATTCTGAATTTGGGATGTCGAGAGCACCACAGTTGCTTGAGATGCAAGATGAGACATCTTTACAAAGCTGTGCAGAAAGGTTGATCTTCACTTAAAGCTTGAGTTGGAGACACGTGGTCTAACCTTTTCCATTTTCTGTACAATTTCCAGCATAGTTTTATCATTATCTTTGGTTATTTTTGAGTCATGTCTCTGACAAATCCATGTGGTTTAACTTGTACAGTCCTAAAAGGCAGGCCTGTTGCTAGGTACCTGTCATGATTTTAGTAACGCTCGGATCACGTGGTTTCTCCAGTGCCTTTCAGACTTCCTCAGGTCTCAGTGGATGCTTTCCCGCCTTCCCTTCACTTCTCATACAGATGTAGACGTTTTATGGTTTCCTGAGTCCAAGCTTTCTGCGTTTGTTCTCCTTTATTTTTTAGGAGCGAGGCTTATTATAGTTTTGGGGTCAGGTTAACATTGTTATATAAGAGGACTGTAAGAGGGAGACTTAGTAAACCTACTGATTATCATAAGGACGATAAAACTCTCTTATTCTAAGTTTTAGCAAGCCCTTTGACGATATGGGTTACCAAGGCAGCATTCTTTTTCTGAAAGTGTTCTAGGAGGTGTTAAACCTGAGAAAAACCATGGTAGGCAAAGCACATTTATTTTGTGATATCTTCATTGTTTTACGGAAACTTGTTTATTCACTTGTGGAATATGATTGTTTGAATCGTTAGTATGTATCAGTAAGATTCTATATTGTTGGACTATGAAGATTGATAGTACTGAAGTGAGAGTTCTAAAATTATACTCAACTGTTCTCACATATTTGATATCGTTAAAAAATTTTGGATGGTTTGAAATCTAATCTGGAGCTGATTCTGTGTCTCCATTACAAGATGACAACGGTTAGATTTAGTGACACTGATTCATTTCGCTTGCCACCAGGTCTTTTAGGAAAAGGGAAGAATGGCTGTTTCTAGAAAGGAGAAACAGGAAGATTGAGGAATGCGAGCTCATTTTAGTATAATCCCACTCTTTGGGCATTTTAAATTAATGGAGGGAGAAGAAGTTATGAGAAAGGCTCATGAGTGCTTTTGAAAACACTTTCAGGATCATAAAATTATAGGTAAAAAGAATGTTAGAGGTCTGGCTCTCTCATTCTCAGGGACATCCCCAGCCAGGCTCACACAGTAGCATAACTAGATCCCTGTCAAAACATTTCTTTGACTCAGAGACAAAAATCCAGGATTTTTAAATATTACCAGCACTTTCTGAGTTACTCTGAGAATTCGTTTTGTTATTTCCCCCCCGATCACTTTGCTTAATGCCTATGGTACTGCTGCATTTGTGGAGAATAAGGACACTATTTTACCATCCTAGAAACTGCAAATATAGAATATAGTAGTGGGGGAGGGACATGCACAGAAACTTATCACATTAGGTTTTATAGGAAAGATATTTTTAAAAATGGAGAAAAGAGTGGTAGAATTTATCACTTAAAATGTGTTTCTGCTTTTTTCCCCCAGAGATTTAAAAAATTTAAGGGAGCTTAAAGGGATTTCTCAGCTTCACCATGTTGTACTTTCAAGGTAGCCTCACAAATTTATTTGGTATTTCTTTATATTCTCTATTTGTGAAGTTAGACACATATACCTGACTATTCACCTGGTGTTTGTAGTAGCCATTATGAAGCTTTATTCTAAATCGGTACTCTTGGTTTATACTTAATTTTTGTCTATAGATTTTGCAAATAAAGTAGTTTTAGAGCAGTTTTGATGGCCTCACAACTTTAGGCTTCTTTTTGGCAATGCAATTTCAGGGTATATCTTTACAATTTTAATCTAAGAATTAGAATTGGGGCATATTTAATAATGTTATATTAATATATTAATATTATATTATAGTATATTAATATAATTCAGATTGGGGCTCACCAAACATTGTGACAGTCCACATTTGAAGCAGCATATTGGTCATTATCTACCTGTTAAGGACGCTGAAAGAAAATTATGAGGGATTTCAAAGCATAAAACCAATGAACATACATAGTTCTTAGATTCCTTAGCTGAGCAAATTCACAGAAACCAATAAAGGAATACACCTTGTCTGTTTCATGAAGTGCCTCTCAAACTTTTCTACCCAAGTACAGTAGTACCTCGGTTTTTGAATGTCTCTGTTGATGAACATTTCAGTTTACAAATGCCGTAAACCCAGAAGTAACTGCTTCGGTTTTCGAACACGCCTCGGAAGTCAAACATGTCATGTGGCTTCCGCTGAGTGCAGGATCCTGAGGCTTAGCTGTCAGCTGTTTTTGAACGTTTCAGAACTCCAACGGTCTTCCGGAACGGATTACGTTGGAAAACCGAGGTACCACTGTACTTCTGACTGTGAAGATAATGTGAAATGGGTACCCCAGGGAACTAGTAAAATATGATCCTGAAGTTGCTTTGAAGTATTTTTATTTACAAATCCATGTAAATTTTACATTCTGTTCCATAATAGATTTGTGTTTCTTTTAATAGTAAAACAATATTCCACTCCCTCCCACACATATAAAAATCTTTATGCACAGGAAGATGTACTGTGCATATCTGGTGGTTTCAAGGACCCCCACACCCTGCAAACACACAGAGTGCCACATTTCACCCCCAGTGCACATCCCCAACAGTGATACGGGGAACAGGCGCATACCACTTCGGATGATCTAGACCACACTGGCAATGGCACTTTGGACCTTTTACTGAATTTAAAAGGCACCTTCATAAATTCTGTTAGCCATTGATTGCTGCCATTCTGTAGACTTATCTCAGTGATCCTCTGCTCAGTTCTAACAGGAAACCTTTCTGAGCAGAGACGGGGTATGTCTCTAGTACAGAACTCCTCAGGGTATGTTCTTAGAACCTATAAAACCATCTCTTTACTTTTCACAACTTTTCTTAAGCTGACTGGGTCATGTGTTCCTCATTTCCCAGGACACACAAATATAATATTTTCTCCTCCAGAGTCACTTTCCCTAAATAAGTTCTCCATAAGGTTGCTTGGAAATTTTAAATAAGTTATGTAAAGTGTTAGACACAGTTCCTTACATACAGCAAGCAGTCAATAAATGTTAGCTGCTTTTTAATTGTTGCAACTATCGTTATTAGTGTGTATCTGTATGAGCAAAGCAACAAATCGTACACAGAAAGTGGCGAGACATGTTGGTAGCATATTCAGAACGGATGGTTGATCAGTAATTTTGGGTCTTGTGAACAGATATCCCCTTTATTATAAACATAAAACTAAGAAATATATACTACTTGCTGTATAATTAATGAAAATAGAATACCTTAAATTCTTGAGCAAAAACACGTTAGAAGACAAAACCGTTAACTGTGCGAGTGGGAAAATGGATTTTGGCCTCACATCATGTGGCCGTATGGCCAGTGCGTGGAGCTCCCGGGAGGAATAGTGCCTGGTCTGTGCTGCTCATGTGTGTCGGTTGAAGGAGCTCATAGGTTGAGACCTCGTGGATGCCTGAGTATATACATGCCTGATTAAGCAAGACATTAGAATGTCATTTCATGGTCAATGAGAAGCCATTGCAGAATTTTGAAGAGGAAAATGATGTATGGCCTGCTGTAGGCTGGAAGGAAATGTGCAAAAATTTCTACTTGACGACAGGACCATGGTAAATTGCTTTCACTTTCTGAAGTTTCTAAGAACGTACACCCTTTCTCAAGTTTTCAGAACACGCTTCTGAAGGTGTCAGTGGCTCTCTAAGGGGAGGTTGGGAGTGGGGGTGGGCACAGTGTATTTGCATCAGGGAAGGGTAGTATAAGCACTTTGAATGAGCCCCCAAGGAATTGTCCTTCGAGAGAATCACTATTTTAGGAAATCTCTGAGGGTCAAAGAATGTAGAGCTAAATTTAACCTAGAGGCCCTCAGATCTAACCCTCATATTACAGATGAGATCAAGTGTATTCCTCAAGACTCTTAGCCCTAGACTCCTGATTCCTAGTCCATTGCTCTCCCTGACGTATAATAACATTAAAGTTGTATGGGAACACAAGATATTCATGGAGGTTAATAAGTGTAAGAATGAAAATAAAAATCTCACCACCGCAGAGGCAAATCGCTAAAACATTACACCGGTCTTTTTTTTCAAAACGCATACTTTTAAAATTAGAGTTCTATCGTTTTATAGCTTCTTTTTGTTTTAATATCATACATCCAGACATTGACTTACATACTTAAACCTTGCATGAATGTATCATTTTAAATGCTTCTGTAGTACTATTCCATCATATGAATGGGACACAATATATATGCTTAAATCTCTGGTTAGGTAGTTCTTGGTTTTTCAAACAAGCTGCTGTTTTATAAATGGAAACAACTCTAGGAGGATGCGGAAACTTTTGGTCACTCACGCAGAAGTTAGAGTTAGTTAAATATCTGTGTGTTCTTTTTGCCACCCAGTTGAGAGCGGCTAGTTAGAGAGTGGAGGTTGTGATTTGGCATGAAGTTCAGTAGGGAGAAGAAAGCCGGGGAGGGGCTAGTGAAGAGCCGTCGTGCTACATGCATCTTACGAAACCCACAAGAAGAGGGTAGGTGCAGGGACATGGGAGAAGGTTGCTGACATGGAGTAATTCAGTATTTTGCATAGGAATGGCTCTTTTTTTCTTCTCTGGTCCACATGACCTTTGGTTCCAGACTTAAGCAATTTTATGAGTTCTGTGGTTCTTCTGCACATATATTTACTAAGTATTGGTTAAAAGGCAGGGCACCAGAGCACCACATCCCGTTACTACTTCCATCCAAGTTCCAACCTAACTAGTTAAAAACGTTGGAACATTACTGTTAGGAATTGTGGGCTGCCTGCCACAACTAATGAGTATATTTGGTCAGTCAAATGGAAGTGAAAGGGCAGGTATTGATACGACTTAGTGACTACTGAATGTGGTTAGGAAGGGGCAAGAATCCATCAAACATGACTGAAGGGCTAAAAGCCTCAGAAATGGTGAAATGGGAAGTTTTTGCTGATTTGTGGAGAAACCTGAAACAGGACACCTGAAAACTCGTATTACATTTCGGAGCTTGTGCTGGTGAGAGATAGGGATAACAGATACAATTGTAATTTGTTGATATTCTAAAAGCCCTTATCTTAGCCAGTAGTTTCAGCTGTGGTTTAAAACAGCATATCTATCTGTACTTCTGAATAATAAAACGGGTAAATTTGCATTTTACATGCTCCTCCTTTAGTTGAAAACAATGATTATATAGGAGAGGATGATACTGGGAACTAGATTTTAGTTCTGCGGTTTTATAAACTAGGTTTTATATGACATTGGACAAGGCATTTCACCTCTGGTTTCTAATCTGTAAAAGGATAATTAATACGGGTTTAAATGATTTTTGCAGTTCCTTCTGAACCTAGAGTCTTTATTTCTAAAACAAAACATGACCTCTGCGGTAGAGTTGGCTATACCTTCTCAAATTTGAAAAATTAAGCAAAATGCTGAACTTGTAGATTCATGTAACTTTTAAGTATAGCATCTTGAAGGTGTCCCTCTATCAACTAAAGAACACATGTCTCAGTTTAATATATGACTGCGTCAAAAAGAAAAAATGCAACCACAGTAGGTGACCAAAGGGATAAGTAACTTTCAGGAATTTTGAAAGCCCAGTAGTATTTAGTATATGCTCTCTCAGCATTAAAAAGGTCACCTTGCTAATACATGTTAATTTTGAAGTTTAATTGACCTTTGGAATTTTAATATCAACCTTTTTTGCTGTGTTTAGAGGTTGGAGCAATCACTGAAGAAACTGAAGCCTGTGATTGGTGGAGTTTGGGTGCTGTCCTCTTTGAACTTCTCACTGGCAAGGTAAGCGGTGACCTGGACATTGAATAAGTGTACCCAGATGCTACCTTGATTTCAAGTTGAGAACATTTAGCCTTTGCCTTTAGTTTTTAGATCAGGGACTAGATAAGAAAACCTTTGGTATACAAAAAAAAAGAAAAAAAAGGGTAAGTTTATCAAGATTCCAGATTTAAAAAAAAATGGAATTGTATTACACTGAGTAAATTGGTGGTTTAAATTTTATTATGTCACAGTGTTAGCACATAGTCAGATATAAGACTAAACATTTTTTCTCTTTTCTATGATTCCCTTTTAACGGAGTTAAATCTGTAAGTTTCATGTCAGGATATGTTAGAATTCTCTGGATGTTTTAAAAATCTTGTCTGAAATCAGAAGGGAATTCTCATTTTAGAAAATTAATGTGGATTTTAAAGGTAACATCTTTTTTCTCAATACTGTAAATTTTTCCAGTCTGTTCTAAAGGACAGAATTTATGCTCTTTGATCAATAACTTTTAAGTAAGATGTTTGAGGTTAATAGACTTTAATAGAGTATCATGCAGATTGTCTCCTGGGAAGAAAATAGAGGAAATGAACAGTCATGTTTTTGTAAGTAGTCACCCACCTTAAACATGTAGATGATACCGAACTCCCAAGATTGGTGTGGAATTAGAAATCACCTCTACATGCAATTAAACCATAAAGTGTTATGCATACATAAAGTATTATTATTAAGAAATTCTAAACTTTGAAGGTTTTTAATACATTAAAAAATTTGGGGGCTATCAAGTCCCTTTTTTGTTTTTATGTCTATTGTTAGCTTTCCTATTAGGAACCATTCTGTTTATAATATAACTAAGAGAAAACGGCTAGTAGCATAAATTCGGATGTGCTTTCACAGATTGCCTTCATTCCAGTTAGAAGTTGTGCAGGCTCAGAGCCCCTGCTTAGGTGGCACTGTGTGGATTACTGCACCTCTGATTAGGAAGGTCCTTGAGCTCTCTGTACTCGCTGTCTATAAATCCTGTGATAGAACCGAATGTGATGTTACTGGGGGTAAGAAATTTACCTGATTGATTGTTTCAGACTCTGGTTGAATGCCATCCAGCAGGAATAAATACTCACACTACTTTGAACATGCCAGAATGTGTCTCTGAAGAGGCTCGCTCACTCATTCAACAGGTAATTTAATTGACCTATTGGCCACGTCTATCAACCATGCAAATTAACTGAGCCCACAGCTCCAACACCTTAAAGAAATCAGTTTTGGGCAAGGAAGACTCACTACTAATTATGAATTCAGGCCTAATACTGTGTATCTTTTTGGTTTCTACTATATTATGTAAGTATTGTTGAGGTCAGAGAGAATAGTTAAAGCTTCTTGGTACTAAAATTTCTTTTGTTTTTTGAAAATCCAGGCTAATATTTAGCCAATTTCATATATTTGTGTAGTAGGCACGTGAGATTTAAGTATTGCTTTGAGCTTGTTTGGTGCTGCTCTGTTTTCGTTACATTTTGTAACCACGTATGTATGGCTATTTTCAGTCTTTAAAAAAAAAAATCTATCAATTTAGGAATGGGCCACTCAAGTTGCTTAGGAGAGAAGTGTGTTAGAAAATCATGCCCAGTTAGATCACTCCTAGCTTCATCCTTGATGGGCATTGGTGTCAATGAATTTCTGGTGGCTTTGAAGAAAGAGATTGATTATTATTGATTGATTATTAAAGTTCAGTATCACAAAGATAGGCTTGGACTCTGGTGAGCTTCTTAAATTGATTCCCCACATTTCGAATGCCTCTCTAGTTTTGAATAGTGGGTTTGTGAGTATACACTGAGGGTTGTTACCATTGTGGCATGACGGGCTCACAGCAAATCAGTAACGGTCAGGCCTGGGATCCTTACACTTTCGTGAAAAATATAAAGAGAAAGGTTATTTGAAAAAGATCAAGAACTAAAGTTTTTGTTTAATGAAACATGGATTATTTTTTTAATCATGGAAAACAAATTTAAAAGGGGGGACTATATTAAGAGAATTACCTAGTATTCTCTTGAAGAGTGATTTTGATTCCATTCAACAATTATATGGAAGGCATAGTGTTGTAAGCTGTAAGGGTAAGACTTACAAATAACTATATCGCAGATGGATGTGATAAGTAAAGGCTGTCAAAGAGGTTTAAAAAATACTTTGGCAAGTGAAGATAAGGAGGGGTGATTGTTGATGCAGAGGTGGTGGTATGAGGAAAGTTTTTGTGTAGTGGGTGTTATTTTTGTGTTGCCTTAGACAGATTTTTGGCATGATAGGATTGGATGAGGGGGGAATAGCTAGGTGGAATGAACAATTTCAACAAAAGAATGAGTCCGAAAGACTCAATTTGGAAAATCAAAGTTTGGTTTATCTAGAGTGGAGGGATGAATACAGTGATGAGTGATAGTAGTAGATGAGTGTGGAAAGATAAGTCGGGGTTCTCTCATGGGCTTCTCTGATCATGAACAGCAGGGTAGAGTGACAATATTCAATTGAATAAAAAATTGAGACTTGGAATTTTTGTGCAGAAGAGTGAAAAGATCAGAATTGTGCTTCATGAAGATTAATTTTTCCAGAGTATGTAACATATAAAGAAACATAGGTTGGAAATACTGAGATGAGAATACCCTGAGCACTTTGCAGAAGGACTAAGAGATAATACAAAGACATATAAAACATTTTATTCTGATGGGAAAAAGGACAGCCTACTCATTTGATTTCATCTTACTTATTGTGTTACAAAGGTAAATTCAAAGTAATGTGGTAAATAATTTAAGGAAGGCTAGCAATTTAAGGAAGGCCATGTTTTGTTTCTCTTCCTTAAAGAAGTTGTCATCATCATATAATATTGGGAATAGAATTCCCTGCATTGATTTATAAAAGTCTACTGTTGCTCTCTTTAACAGAAATTATGTTGTGAAGGAGTCTAGACTTAAGGTATGTTAAATCCCAAATACAGATACGTGTAGCTTATATAGTAAATCAGCACTCTGTCATTGGCCTGCCTAAGGAAACTACCACTCATGTTGAGGAAACATCATCAGGAAAGGGAAAAGGGGTCTCTTGGCATGATTAGCAATTTGTCATTTTGACTTTTCCTCTTCCACTACCTCACAGGTCGTAGAGGTCATTTAAAAAAATCACAAAATGATTTATATGGACATAATTATCCTGCCTTGGGGAGATTTCCCCCCTCTTTGCTCTGTCAGCTCCTTGCTTGCTTCTTAGCTTTCATAATCCCCTGTACCCATGGTTCAGTCATCTCAGGCAAATGAATGGTGCTAAAGTAAACGTAGTTACATTTTAAGTGTAATTTTTAAAAAAGGTACATTTTACAAATCCTCAGAGCATGAATGTTTGTACTTCACAGTGTACATTTAGTTAATTATGACACAGTTGCTTTGTCAGTTGAAGGATATATGAGAAAAAAACCTTAAGAACAAATTTCTGTGTCTTTATTGCTCAGCTTCTTCAGGAGAAAGGAAGTTGGCAGTGACTATCTTGGATTTGCCACTGGTTGACACATTCTCTTAAGCAGTAGAATTTTTGCATGATCTCTCTTGAGGCCTGGTATGGTATTTAAAATGACAGATTATGCAAGGTCGTCCTGAGTAAAACAGTTATACTTTTGCCTGTAGATTTATCCTTGCAAATTTATAGAGGAGTCCCATGAACTAAGTAAAAAATAAAATATGAACACATATTGGAATTTCATAATGAGGTCATGTTTTAGAAAGAGCTATAGCATATATCTTTTTCAACTGGGGTGGAAAAGCCAGTTGTAACAAAGAAGAAAGAGTTTACATGTTTCCTGCAATATTAAACAAATATGCTATAGTTATAGTTAATTCTTACCAATATTTGATATTTTAGATTTATATTAAAAGTCTGATGCCTGCCACATTTCAGTCAGTCTGAATTGTCTGATTTTGAAAATGGATTTGATAATTTAGGATAGTCTTAAGATTTTTTTTTTTATAATAGCTTTTCTCCTAGAACATTTTAGCAACTTCGTATAGAAACTTCTTTGAGCAATTAGCTTTAATAAACAGTAACCATTTTGAATGCTAGATACAATAATTTCAAGTGAAAAGGCTGAATGCCTGCTGCCTGCTGTCTTTTGAAGTCTGTGCTTCACTCCTCTTGTGGACTTGGCGATATCAAAGTGAAGCAATGAATTCTTGGCATTTGCAGATCACACACTCGTGAAGTAGTGTAACATGGTGGTTTAAGAGCATGGATTCTGGAGCCTTAGTGCCTGAATTCAAATTGTGTCTTCCTACTTCCCACTTGTATGATCTTAAACAAGTTGTTTAATTTCGCCGAGTCTGTTTTCTCATCTATAAAATAGAAATAATAATTGTAGCTGTTCATAGAGTTGTTGTGAGTTAAATGAATTAACCTATGTTAAGCACTTAGAATAACACACAGTAAGTGTCACATAAATGTTTCGTATTATTATTATTGATAGGACAATGTTGAAAGTCCATGAACATATAGTAACTTGTAGTTTGACGAAGCATATAGTTGAATTGTAGGGCTGCTAACATAAGAGTGAGGCAACTGCTGATGATACAGGTGAGAAAGCCTCAACAAGTAATAGATGGGCACATAATAGGAAAGCAATTGATATTTTTCATACAAGTAATTGAATGAATGAATCATGAATGAAAGAAAAAGTAGAAATAAAGGAAAATAGAGCAGAAATAGAAGTTGTGGTTTAATTTGAATAGTGGAATTTCCTATATGTATAGAACCATTAATGTAAAGAAATCATTTAAATATTTCAGTTGCAGTTGGCTAAATTCTGTAGAAAAAAATATTTGCTATGGGAATATTCTCAGATTTGAATGGTATAGTCATATGAGGAAGTTGGCAAATTCTCTCCTCAAAAAAGGAAATTATAAAGTTAGAATTGGCAGAAACAACCATCTCAGTGTTCTGGAAATTGATCAGAGGGGTACAACAATCTGAAAAGTGTTTATGCTTGAAAAACAGTGGAACTTTAGGAAAGAACAATGTGACTCTGCGGTATTCTTGCCTGGGGCTGATCCCATTCTCTCTTCCCTGCTTGGTCAGGTATGAGGGCTCTGCCATATTGGGGCAGGCCATGAGGACCAACCTCAAGGCTGTGTGCAGGTGCGTAGGAGCAGGGAGAGGTCCCAGTGGAAAGTGAAAACCAGGGCATAGTTGAGAGTGGCCTAAATTTTGATCGTGTTCTCCAACCCATTAGCAAAGGATGGAAGCTTTAGTGGTTCAGCGATTTGGGTTTTTTCCCCCCTCAACTCCCCCTCGCCCCCACCTTCTTCCCCTTGGGCAACCATCAGCTTGTTCTCTATATCTGTGGGTATGTTTCTATTTTGTTTATTCCTTTCTTTTGATTTTTTAGATTCCACATATAAGTGAAATCATAATGGTATTTGTCTTTCTTTGTCTAACTTATTTCGCTTAGTGTAACACCCTCTAGGTCCATCCATATTGTTGTAAATGGCAAGATTTCATTCTTTTTATTGCTGAGTAATATTCTAGTATGTATGTGTATATGCCACACTTTTAAAAAATCCATTCATCTATCAATGTACACCTTTCATATCTTGGCTCTTGAAAGTAATACAAGGAATGTAGGGGTGCCTATATCATTTGAAATTTGTGTTTTTGTTTTCTGTGGATAAGTACCCAAAAGTGGAATTGCTGTCTTGTATGGAAGCTCTATTTTTAATTTTTTTGAGGAATCTCCATATTACTGTTTTCCATAATGGTTGCGTTAACTTATAATCCAGTATATGGGGGTTCCTTTTTCTCTACATCCTTGCCAGCACTTGTTGATTTGTTGATTTATTGATGATAGCTACTCTGACAGGTATGAGGTGACATTTCATTATGGTTTTGATTTGCATTTCCCTGATGATTAGTGATGTTGAGCATCTTTTCGTATATCTGTTGGCCATCTATATGTCCTCTTGGGAGAAATGTCTTTATTTGCTCTGCCCATTTTTAAATTGGATTGTTTGTTTTTTTGGTGTTAAGTTACATGAATTCCTTATGTATTTTGGATATGAACCCCTTATCTAATGTATCATTTGTGACTATCTTCTCCCATTCAGTAGGTTGTCTTTTTGTTTTGTTGATGGTTTCCTCCTATGTGCAAAAACTTTTTAGTTTGATGTAGTGTTCCATTTGTTTAGATTTTCTTTTGTTGCTCTTGTCCGAGGAAACATATCCCAAAAGACATTGCTAACAGCACTGTCAAAGAGTTTACTGCCTATGTTTTCTTCTAGGAATTTTATGGTTTCGGGTCTTACATTTAAGTCTGTAATCCATTTTGAGTTTACCTTTGGTGTAAGAAAGTGGTCCAGTTTCATTTTTTTTGTATGTATCTGTCCAGTTTTGCCAACACCACTTATTGAAGAGATTGTCTTTACCCCATTGTATATCCTTACCTCCTTTGTTGTATTTGAATGCAGCCTCTTTTCAATCACTGGTTGACCAGTAGGCTTGGAAGCTAAGCTTAAAAACAAAAACAAGAAATAAAATGGGCAGATATTAATAGCTGCTTGTTACAATGGGATGGGGGAAGCAAATTTACAGATTTAGCTTAAACAAGATACTAAGCAAAGGACAAACCATCTAACAGCAATGATAAAGTCTTTGTGGAAAGAAAATCAGACTCTAGAGTTGCTAAAACATATTCTCTAAAATGTCCCTTTTTCTGCAAAATAGAAGATATACACAGAAACAAAAATGTATGACCCATATACAGGGGAAAAAAGCAGTCTATAGAAATTGTCTCTAAGTGTCCCCAGATTTTGAATTTAACAAAGACTTCAAAGTGGTTATTATAAATATGTTCAGAGACCTAAAATAAACTATGTTTAAAGAATTAAAGGAAAGTATGACAACAATGAATCTACAAATAGAGATTCTCCATAAGGAGATAGAAATTATATTTAAAAAAAAGAACCAAATAGAAATTCTCAAGTTGAAAAATACAGTAATTGAAATGAAGACTTCACTAGGGGAAACAAATTCATTAGACTATCTCAACAGCAAATTTGAGATAGGTGAAGGAAGCATCAATGAACTTGAAGATAGAACAATAGAAATTACCCAGTCTGAAAAACAGAGTAAAAAAATTGAAGAGAAATGAACAGGACTATCGTGACCCATAAGACAATATCAAATATATCAGTGTACATACAGTGGGAGTCCCAGAAGGAGAGGAAAGTAACAACTTTTGAAGAAATAATGGCTGAAAATGTCCTAAATTTGATGAAAAAAACACTGATATGCATCTAAGAAACTCAATGGACCCTAAGTAGGAATATACAAAGAGATCCATGCGTAGCTATATTGTAGTCAACTCACTGAAAGACAAAGAGAAAAATTTTACAAGCAGCAAAAGAAAAACAATTCATATACAAGGGAACATTAACATTAATGTCAGACTTCTCATCGAAAACAATGGAAGACAGTGTTAACTAGACTTATTGTGGTGGTCATTTCACAGTATATACAAACATCAAATCATTATGTTGTACACTTGAAACTAATATAATGTAGTATATCAATTATACCTTAATAAAGAAAAAAAATGGAAGACAGTGAAACAACATGTTCAAAGTGCTGAAAGGAAATAACTGTCAACCAGAATTTCTATATCCAGCAAATTCATCCTTCAAAAACAAAACTAATGACAGAAAATCGATTGCTAACAGACCTGCCTTCGAAGAAATAATAACAGGAAGTTCTTCAGACTGAAAGGAAAGACAAACCATGCAAACAGTAAGAGAGCAGGAGTGGCTATATTAAATACCAGACAAATAGATATTAAAACAAGAGACTTACTAGAGACTAAGACAGATGTTTCATAATGATAAAATGGTCAATACATAGAAAGATATAACAAGTATAGATACATGCTCTAATAACAGCCTCATAACATAAGAAGCAAAATCTGACTGAATTGAAGGGAAAAACAGGCAATCCAATAATAATACATGAAGGCTTCAGTACCCCATTTTTGATAATCGATATGTAATCAGCAAGAATATCAAGAAGACTCAACATCACACATCTCTAACGGACATATATAGAACACTCCACACAATGATTGCTGATTACATTCTTATGGTATGTGCATGAAACATTCTCTAATATAGACCATGAGATATGTTATAAAACAAGTTTCAATATTTAAAAGGAATTGAAATCATACAACATAATTTAATTAGAAGTCATCAATAGAAAGAGATCTGGTGAGTCCACAAATATTTGGAAATGTAACGACACACTTCTAAATAACCTATGCATCAAAGAAGAAATCCCAAGAGAAGCTAGAAAATGTTTTTAATGAAATGAAAACAAATACACATTATATCACAATTTATAAGATGCAGCTAAATCAGTTCTTAAGGAAAATTTATGGCTTTAAACACCTATATCAGAAAAGAAGAAAGGTCGCAAATAAAAATCTCACTTTGCACCTTGAGAAACAAGAGAATGAAACTATAAACAGCAAAGCAAAATAAATTTAAAGCAAGCAGAAGAAAGGAAGAGAAATCAATGAAATAGAAAAGAGAAAAAGCAAGGTAACTAAAAGTTGGTTCTTTGAAAAGATGAGCAAGATTGGGAAATCTTTGGCTGACTCCAAAATGTATATGAAAAGGCAAGGGACCTAGAATGTTCAAAAGAGAACAAAATTGGAGAACTTACACTACCTGATTTCCACACTGAGTATAAAGCCACAATAATTACTTAATTACTGTGTTATTAGAGCAAAGATAGGCATATAGCTCAATGGATTGAAATTGATAGTCCAGAAATAAACCCATACACTTACGGTCAATTGATTTTTAATAAAGATGCCAAGATAATTGGGTGGTGAAAAAGTCCTTTCAACAAATGGTGCTAGGAAAATCAATATTCACATGCTATCAAACCAAATGAACTAAGACCCTTACTTTGTACCATATGTGAAAATTAACTCAAAATAGCTCATAGACCTATGGGAACTAAAACTATAAAAATTGTAGAAGGAAACATAGGAGAAAATCTTTTTGATCTTGGGTTAGGCAAACAGTTACTAGATATGACACCAAAAAGGAAAAAATTGATAATGTGGGCTTCATTAAAATTAAAAACTTTTACACTTCAGGACATTAGTAAGAACATGAAAAAACAAGCCACAGACTGGGAGAAAACATTTGCAAATCATGTAACTGATAAAGGACTTGTATTCAGAATGTATAATGAACTCATATAACTCAACAGACAGACAACTTATAAAAGTGGCAGATTCACCGAGGAAGCTAATAAGGACATGAAAAGATCATTAATCATTAGGGACTACAAATTAAAGCCATAATATGATACCACCAATACCCACTAGAAAGGCTATAATAAAAAAGATAGACAGTATCAAGTGTTGGTAAGGATGTAGAGAAACTGGAACCCTCATACACTGCTGGTGGGAATGTAAAATGGCACAGCTACTTTAGAAAAGTTTGGCAGTTTCTTTAAAAGCTAAACATAAGCTTATCACATGACTCAGCAGGTCCACTCCTAGGAATGTCCAGAAGAGAAATGAAAATATCTGTATGTCCACACAAAGATATATATGCAAATGTTAATAACAACTTGATTCATTCTAGCTTCAACCAGAAAAGTCCACATGTCTATTGTCTGGTGAATAGATTCAGAAAATGTATTATAGCCAAACAGTGGAATGCTGTTCAGAAATAAACAGGAATGGATTGTTGATACCTGCTATAACATGCATGAATCTTAAAAACATTGTATGAAGTGAAAGAAAGCAGCTGCAAAATACAACGTATTCTATGATTTCATTGACAGAAGATATCCAGAAAGGGCAAGTTTATAGAGACAGAAAGCACATCAGTGGTTGCCTAGGACTGGGATGGAGGTGAGGATTAACTGCAAACAGCACAGGAAACTTTAGGGTGATCAAAGTGTTCCAAAACTGGATAGTGGTAATGGTTGCACAACTCTTCACATTTACTAAGAATCATTGAATTGTACGTTTACAATAGGTGAAGTTTATGCTATATAAATTATCCCTCAAAAATTTGAGAATGTGTATGTATGCCTCAAGACACATTCTTCCAGCACACCCAGAGTCTGCTATAATCATATATGACTGCTCCTGTTTTCCCACACTCAACAATTGTTACATATAATATAATATTAACTTATTTTATATATGATTCTTAATAGTGAGGAAGTCAAAACACTTTTTAGTCAATGGATCTAATTATTCCACGTTGGGTCAGCTATTTCAAAGAAAACAATTTTGGAATAAAAATTGGCTAATTCAGACTCTGTTAAAGTTTAGTCCCAGTGCACATATAATTCACTAGGGGTTGAAAGACTGTGTCTCCCAAACTTTCTAGTCACCCCGCAGCTAGAGTGATGTTAGACATAGCTCCCTTTCGAGGAAACAGAGTCAGCTGGCTATTAAGTCCATTTGTCACTGAGTTTTATTTAGATGTTCTTTCCTTTCACACATGTTTTGTTTTCCTTTGATTTGCTTATTGGATTCCTGTTAGTCATTAAATCCTCTTTTTTAGCTCTTGCAGTTCAACCCTCTGGAGCGTCTTGGTGCTGGAGTTGCCGGTGTTGAAGATATCAAATCTCATCCATTTTTCACCCCTGTGGACTGGGCAGAACTGACGAGATGAACATAACGCAGGGCTTCCTGCACACATTCTGGTCTTCTCTGGGCCAGGTGTCTCCAGCACACAGGCGGCTGTGCCTCCCAGTCACTTGTGGAGCACCAGAGCCCTGGGATAACGACGTTTAGAGGAAATGGGGGAAGAAAAGGCTGAACAAGACAATTCTTTTACAATTAGTGTCTGGACAAGATCCTGGCTACATTCGCAAGGGGCTGTTATGTACAAACCTTTAACCAAGATGTGATGTTTATTTTATCTGCATTTAATGTCACAGATGAGTTGTAAACTCAACTGAAAGAAGAATGCCCTTCCAGAACTTCCTCTGATGGGAAACTCCAAGTGTAGAATTAAATGGTACTTGAAAGGAGGACCTTTACATGGCAGCTAACCATGCTTTCTGCTAACCAAGACTGGTATATATGATCACATTAATATTTACTGAATAATATACTACAAGTGCTTCATGAATATTGTGATCTATGGATCTTAAAAAAGTGAGGAAAAAAAGAAAAATTCCTATCATGCCTGATAGGAAACGTGTACCATGATGCCCTATAATTAATGGATGTTGAATGTGGTCCCAAATCGTTTCATACTTTCAGAAGTCCACATGAGAAGAAAAGTCCTCATGATGCCTGCTTTGTATTTGGTTGGTTGATACTGCTTACAGAAGGGTTCATAGAAACACTCACTCTGTCACTCTCTTCAACCGTGTTTTTCCACTTCCTAAACCTTTTGCCTCTTCTCTCATGTTCTGTTCCTCCTACCCCTACTAAAACATATGCAGCAAAAAAGGGAAAGGAGTATTTATTTTCCCAAATTGTGTCAACTTGATAAGGATTAAGAAATAATGATGTAAAATAAACGTGGCAAAAATTTAAATCTCTCCTTCATTTAATTCTTTAAGTTGTTTTTGTTTGTTTGTTTTGTTTTTAGTAGAAAAGCCTCTCTTCCTTTCATTTTGGAATGTTAGCAATTTCTGCTGCTTCTTATGCTCGACTTCATTTTAGATTTTTATCTTGACATGTTAAGAACCAAAGGAGCTCATCTAAATGGAATTGAACAGCAATCCTATTTTATTACCTATAATGATGGCATTTCCAGATTTGACCTTCTAATCTGCTTGACAATGTATAGAAAGAATATGAGTATTTACCTATCTCCAACATTTGTGTTTGTTATTTCTTTGTGTTGCTAAGATAGCTCCTGTAATCATGCATTGTTTACAACAATTTACAATTATTTTTAAAGTGTTACATGTCTGTTTTTTTTTTTTTTAACTTTCTGCAAAGAAGAAATACAAGTCACTATTTCCAAGTGAGATGCCACCAGAAATAATGAAAGCTTCCCGTGTGTTTTCCTCCTTCGTGTTTTTGAGCTGTGTGAGAGCCCGTCCGTACTCCAAGGCTTCCATCTGCCATCGGCCAGTTCCTCCCATCCAATTCAGTGGAAGCAGAAAATGCGTTCGTGAAACAAAGGAAATGTGCAAGCATTTTTTCTTTTCCTCTTATCCTGCTCCCCCTTTTTCCTTTTTGGTCCCCTTATAACCTGAACCTCAGCTGAAGGGCTGCGACAACACCAGGCTGGGGAGCAGGTCACCAGGATCATAGCTCAGTCAAGATGACATCACTCCCTGGAACTGGATTTCAACTTACCAGCCCCCGGCCTCATAACAGGAACACACACAGGTGAGGCACAGGAATGACTTCCTGTGTAGGACTGGTAGGAAATCTGCAAGGACTTAGAACCTGCCGTTACAGAGCTTCCTTCCAGAAGTGCCCTGTGACACGAAAGTAGGACTTCACAGCTGGGGTGAGGCTCCCAGCCCTACCACGTGATTTTGGTCCCATGGATTCAGAGGACAGCAATGGCAACAGATGGTTGCTGTGTCAATGAGTTGACACAATTCCATTGCTTGGATTTCTCTCTGTATGTTTGATTGGAACTTGTGCTTCATGTAAAGGCATCATTCATAATCATGGTGGACATGAATTATTTTAGTAATGTTAAGCCATATTTAGGCAGGAGCAGGAACCTTATCTTAAAAGCCATCTCGTCTTGGTCCTTTCTTGCTTTATCTCCTAGGGGCCTGTGATCAGCAGGCCTGGGTGGGCCTGGGCGGTCGGACAGCGACCTGGGACCAGAGTGTGGAGTTGGAGGACTTGGTCAGGCCCTGAAACCCTTTGTCAATGAAAACCCCCTGAAGCATTGAAGGGGACACAGCCCCATTTACCCCCCTTATAAAACGCCATACCCCTCTTTGCTCGGGGAGGTTATGGTCTTTTCTAGCCTGACCTCCCACAGCTCAAACATGCCAAATCAATTCTAATAGACCAATCTTGGTCTCCCGCGACTCATTCCTCCGGTCGTGCCTGACAAGTAATAAATACACAGGACAGATGGCTTCGGGTTGATGAACTCAAGTCTGTTTTTATTTGATGGTGTATAAGTATATTAGAAATCACATTTCTAATGCTGTGGCTGATACTGACTTTTGTTTTAAGCATATGTCCTAGGGGTCAAAATCATAAAAGAACCTGCCACTTAGTATTTCTCATTTGTTTTTTATTGTGGTAAATATACATAATGTAGTATTTACCATTTTAACCACTTTTAAGTATGCAATTCAGTGGCATTAAGTACATTCACATTTTTATTCAACCATCACCACTATGCATCTCAGAACTTTCTAATCATCCCAAACTGAAACTTTGTATCCATTAAACAACAATTTCCCATTCCTACTCTCCCAGCCCAGGTAACCACTATTTTACTTTCTGTCTCTATGCATTTGACTTTTCTAAGTCTTTGTAAGTGGAAATCATATAATATTTTTTCTTTTGTATTTGGTTTACTTTACTTAGCATAATGTTTTCAAGGTTCATCCATGATGTAGCATATATCAAAATTTTATTCCTTTTTAAGACTGAATAATAGTCCATTGTATGGATAGACCACATTTTGTCCATTTATCTGTCAGTGGACCTTTGGCTATTGTGAACAATGTCATTATGAACACTGATGTACAAACATTTGGTCGAGTCGCTCTCATTTGATTTCATATTTTTATATGAAATTACCAATGTCATTGACTATTATTTTGCTATGCTTTTTTTTTTTTTTTTAAAGATTTTATTGGGGAAGGAGAACAGGACTTTATTGGGGAACAGTATGTACTTCCAGGACTTTTTTCCAAGTCAGGTTGTCCTTTCATAGTTGTGGAGGGTGCCGTTCAGCTCCAGGTCCAGTTACCGTTGCCGTTGCTAGTTGCAGGGGGCACAGCCCACCATCCCTTGTGGGAGTCGAATTGGCAACCTTGTGGTTGAGAGGATGCGCTCCAACCTACTGAGTCATCCGGGAGCTCAGTGGCAGCTCAGCTCAAGGTGCCGTGTTCAATCTTAGTTGCAGGGGGCGCTGCCCACTATATCTTGCGGGAGTCAAGGAATCTAACTGGCAACCTTGTGGTTGAGAGCCCACTGGCCCATGTGGGAATCGAACCGGCAGCCTTCGGAGTTAGGAGCACGGAGCTCTAACCACCTGATCCACTGGGCCCGCCCCTTGCTATGCTTTTTTAAGACAGCTTTTCCATCAGGTTGCCAGTAACATTATGGTGTATTGCCACCTATCTTAAAGTAATGATATGAAAATCTACCATTTCTATTTCACAGATGGGTAAGTTAAGCCCCCACAAGAGTAAAAAAGAATGCAATTTGTTTTAACTATCACATGAGTTAATACTTTTTGAGACATAGCTCTTTTTAACTCGTTATAATAACTGATCTCTTGACGATATATTTAAAACTGCCTTTTAAACATTTTTAAACAGCAACAATTCCTGTTGTGTTCTGACCCTCAAGCTTTTCCTACCCTATTTTATTTCAGAGTCATTGTGAACCAATACTGAGTTTTGCTTCCATGTAATGCTTATCCTGAAGAGCATAAAACTTACAAATAACACTCACACTCTGACCAGTAACACCATGTTAGGACTCCATACATAGTATATATACCTTGGTTGAAATCACTTGCCCATCGTTTATGAATCCAAACAGAAAGAAATCTGACTATAGCACTGAAATGCTCTTTGCCTCTCAAGGGGCGCCTTATAGCATCTTTATTGGACTCACGTAGGGATTACTTTATAGCAAAGGCCACGGCATCAAGTGGACCATCTTCCTTAGAGTAGTTGCTATAACTTCTGGTAGAGCTAAACGCTCCGGGTAATGGAGCCTGGTATTTCAAGCTCTTTCTTTAGGATTGTGGAATATAATGGAAAGTCTTAGAATGGAGTTCTGATCCTATCTCTGTGACTAGCCTTTTAACCTTAATCCAATAACTATTCTAGACCTGTTCCCTCATCTATAGAATGAAAACGTAGGTGAGTTCTAAGCTCCATTCGCATATGATGGACTTTGTATGTTACAGAGTGAACTGGTTATAGAAAGACAAGGTTAATGACAGTCTTAAATTGGTACTTAACTGTTGTCTTGTAATTATTTTTCTAGTAATCCCAGATCCTTATTTGGGTTGCTGCCATGTACCCTCTCAGTAGCATAGCCCTTAGTGGTTATGTGGCTATAAAAATTATAAATAGAATGAAATAGTAGAAGGTTACTTCTCAGTGAGCTCTGCATTGGAAAAGGTCCAGATAGAAGTATGTGGAGGTGAAAAGAGGTTAGGACACACCTACATTTGCTCCCTTCTTAGACCTTTCTCAATAACTGTGATGTATTCCTACCCTATTGCCCTCACCTATCATATTTTATGTGTTTATTTGACTTAGTTCTTTGGCAGGCATCATCAGAGTACAAAATTGATACTTTCTGTTCCTATTTAATGCAGAACATTAACCTCCGCCAGTCTAGGTAATTTGGACTTTTGAGTATTTGATCCGCTCATTTTAAGGATTTCACATTAAGTCCTTGTGTTGAAGTGTCACCAAATGGCAAAAGCTGTGAAGTCAGCTGTTTTTAAATAAAGATGTAAATAGAATAGCAGTAGGGAAATGGGAGGCAAAATACTACCGGTTTTTGTGACTCGGCATCACTTACTCGCTCAAGGACAGTAAACAGGAAACCAGAGCACAAGCTTCCTTTTGGGGAAGATTGACGGTAGTGGTGATACTGTCAGATGGTATAACTTTGCATTTTGTGTCTTTATCACATGTTCTTCTTTGATCCAGATATCTCATCCCAGGGAGAAATCGAAGCAGAGAACATTTGTGGAGGTGTAATGAAGGTAAATTGAGCAATGGTCTGGAGAAGTTAAGGAGGGCAGCTGTCAGGCATGTGGGCCCAACTGTCTCGAGAGCCTTCTTTGTTGAGCTAGATTTAAAGTGCAATTCTGGGTTCTTCCTCCAGGAAGAGTTAGGTGGAAACAAGCTATTTCTACTATCCCAGGAAAAGAGAGGCTGAACTGCCTCTTTGGAAAGGATTAAGTGACAAGCTTTTCTAGAGTCAGTCCTATGTCCATCTCCTTCCTGAAGACAGTGGTGGTCAAGGAAGAGACCATGTGTGTCTGCGAAGAGCTGCCATGATTTCTTTGGGCAAGAATACCTTTTACTGAATGTGGTGAGGAAGAATGACAACCAGCTTTTGGTCACACTTAGAGTTGCTGGCGTTTTGCTTTTATAAATCTCAAAAAAATTCATAAACTCTTTAGGATTCCTCCTAAACCTAATCCACAAAGCAGGAGTTTGATCACTTCCCCCCCCCCACCCCCCAGGAGGCTAAAGTCAAAGGGGATTTGACAAATGTAAAGGGACTTGAGCCTGTTTTAGTGCCAAAATAATGGCTGCAGTGATAAGGCGCCCTTATCCCAAGGGAGATCTATATAGATATATATTTGACTCAATAGTGGCATAGATAACAGAAAGGGAGGTGTGTAGTGTTGGCAAAACAAAAGGAAATTTGTACATCTATACAGTCTCAGGATTGTTCTGGAAAGAAAATGTGTTAAATAGTTGAAGGATCTGTCTTCAGCCAAAAGTTTTTGAATGATTAAGAAAACTTTAAAATTGAACTTTCCCTCCTGTTTTCTCATTTCTTCTTCTTCCTTTCCATCTTCTCTTCATCTACCCTCCTCCCACCTTGGGTGCTTCTTTGGTCACTGAACAAAAGACGCTGTGCTTGCCTTCAAGGACCTTATAGAACCCAGGGGAAAGAAAGCATAAATAATAAGTAGGGCAGAATGTTGTGTTACAAGGTACAGAGAGAGGACGGTGAGCACACAAAGGATAGATCTAAGGAACTACAGGAAGGCTTCCTGTACTGGGGCAGAACCTTGAAGTTTGAATAGTATTTTTAAACAAGGACTTACTCCCCCCACCCCCAAGATTTTGTTTGGGGAGCAGGAAAGTTTCCAGGGGGACAACAGAAAAAAAAAAGTTGTGTACAGAGGCGTGGAGGTGGGAAAATGTGTCGGCTGATTTGTAGGTAACATGGATTTGAAAGGTAACTTGGGGCCAGATTAAATGCCGTGCTGGGACATTTGGACGTCATTCTCTAGGTTGTAGGGAACCAGCGAAGGTTCTTAGAGAGCTGGTATTACAGCCTGCTGTTAAAAAGATAATTTTAGGGTTAGGGTGGAGAATACATTGGAAAGAGAGCGATAGAAGCAGAAAGATCAGTTAGAAGCTATTGCAGAAATTCAGGCAAGAGATAAAGTCCTGAGTTAAGTTGGTAGAATACGAAGGGGTGCGTAATCCTCGTCCATGTCTCTCAGGTGTACAGAGCAGAGTTTCCCTATCAAATAAGTGCTTTCCTTTTTTCCTGAAGCTGGCTTATACTTTATACTGGGAGATTATGGATTTGTTATTTGTAAAATCAGCCCCAAGGAATCACCAAAGAAAAATCAGGAGAGCTCATACACTTTCCCCCATTGATTGGTAATATTACTGTTCAGTGCATACCACTCCGGGGCCCCACCTCTCTTTCATCGTTTTGTGACACTTCCCACTTTTTACTTTTAATCATTAGTTTGCTTTCTATTTGGGTAGCGTTCTGCTCTTGCTCTTACAAGGCATTCCGTCTTACCATGGATTGTTCTCTTTTGTACCAGACCTCTGACATATACTCACTTAGCTCAGTGGTTCTCGAAAAGTGGACCCAATCTGGGTCAAGGGAACAAAGTGATTTTTCCTCCTCTTGCAACTTTTCTTTAAGTTTGAAATTATTCCCAAATAAAAAAGTTTCAGAGAAATGAAAAACAGAAGTGATCTCAGATGACCAACATGAGCATCACCTGAAAACTTGTTAGAAGAAATGCAAATTCCCAAACCCTATCCCCAGTCTACCGAATCAGAACTCGGGGGCCTGTACAACAGTCTGTGTACAAGTTCTTCCAGGTGATTCCGAAGTATGATCACGTGTGAGAACCACTGGGTTAGTTTCACATCAGCTTGTCACCTCTGCCTTGTATGAACATAAGCTTCACTCCCGGTGGTGTTTTGTTTTGAGTTTGAAGACATTTCCCAACACTTAGCATATTTCCTAGGAGACTGGCCCAAGGAGTCTTTGCCTCAATGGGGACAAGGGACAGGAGTAGACAGATAATGAGGACAAGGAAGGGAAGAGGCAAGGGGAAGAGCCAGCTGATAAACGGAGAACAGAGGAGGGGGGCATGCTTCTGTTCCCCCAAGAGACTGCACCTTCTGTCAGAGTAGTTCTCTAGAGTCAAATACCCACCTTTTTTGAACAGCTTCTGTTATCTCAAATCCATTTTAGAAACAGAATAAACATGACATTACAATTGCAACATTCTTGATTACTTGTATATTGTTGAGTTTTTATGCCCTGTAAGCAGAGCAGCAGTGGACATTTAGTATTTGATCCCTGTATTATTCAAAATCTTAATATAAAGACCAAGCCAAGTTTGGGAAAGACACCAGAATGTTCTCACTGATTCTGATGTTACAGCAGAGCTGCTCAGCATTCTCTTTAGCCCTGAGGTCCTCGGCTGGGGATGCACTCTGGGCGAACTTGGCTTTGCCTTTTGAAAATGGGCATCAAGCGTCACAGAAGTCAAGTGAAATGTATTAGATGTTCCCTGAAGGTGAAGTGTGTTGTGTATGTGTGGGGGTGACGGGAATGTGGGTGACCCACTGTCTTTTTATTTTTCACTTTAAGATGTCTTGTTTATAAGGTACCAAGATTATTAGATGAGATTATCAATGAAAAATATTGTGACCATCATATATATATATATATATATATATATATATATATATATATATATATATTTGATCTCTCATTGAGCATCTGCAAACTGGATAATTTCACGTTTTCAGTAAGTGGGATTTAGTGTCAGCAGTTGCTTCCTCTGTCTCTATGTTCTTGCTATGCCTGGCCTCAATAGTACCGTGCTGTCCTTCTTTTTTAAAAATGAGATTATTGCTTAAACCACCACTGATAGCACATGCTTTGCACAATTTTTTCTAATGGGAGTCAGAGGTTCCCACTAACACCCCTACCTCCCCCTACACACCCCGAGTGAGACCAGAGGGAATGAATACAGTGTCTGGTGAACAGAGAGAAGCCAGTTTGGCCCTAAGAGAATGAACCCTCCTGCTGGGAAATGACCTTTGGGGCTGTTCCCCTCACCTTCTGGCTGCAAAGGCTGGGACTCCTTCCACTGTGTAGTCGGTCTCTCATTCCCTTGCTCCTGTAACCTGTCGAGTGTAAGGCCCCGAGCAACTCTTGACAAACATGAAATGGGTAAAGGGGATGCTGGATAGAATTTGATATTTTGAGAAAACTGGCTGCTTTTATTTTTCTCACCTCTTACTGCAAACACAAAACTTACCTCAGTTCAACCCATCGTCCTGGGCCATCCCTCCACCTCATATGACGCTGGCAGGCCTGGAAGTCTCGCGCAGGTGTCTATATACTTTAGTGTCAAAGGTCACTGTAAGGCACGGGGCTTCCTTTTGCATGCACCCCTGTTCCTGTGACCAGAATGTCCCAATCACACCTGTCTTGAGTATAAGGATTTCCGTGACCCTGCTGGTCTGGATCTCACCCTCGCCGTTTAGCCAGACTTCCTTTTGGGGAAGTGGACATTTAGTGCACTGGTAAATCTTGTCACCCAGAAAGCAGAAAGTGACAGTCATCCTGATGTTGCCACTCTGGTCCCTCTGCTGCGATTTAAGCTCTATCCAGTAGCTTATCTCCACTGGGGGCTATCATGGTTTGAGGGAGAGGAGGGGAGAGCAGTTGTTGCCTGCTGCAGCTGTCTCCTTTTGAACCCCCCCCCCACACTCCCCAGGTGCCAAAATAGCTCGCAGGGTTTAGAAGGCTCCCCATCTCTACCTCTCCCGCCCATTGCAGCACTGGTAGCAGCTTTCCAGCGAGCCTTTTGTTGTGGAAGCTCTAAATCCATGGTAGGAAATTACCAGGAGACTCTTCCACAGTCTGCCCTCCCTCCACTTGCTCTGTCTCTTTCTTTCCTTCCTTTGTCTCCTTCCGGAGCTAGGGTCAGAATCCCTAGCCAGACTGAGAACATGGTTGCTATTCCAGGACCCAGATGCCAATATGTGGCAGCATCTGGCTTATTGGCAAGCGTTGCCGGCAGTTGTGCTGGCTGCTTCTGGGCCTGTCATGTGGCTGAGCCTGCTAATGGGGGTCCTGTCACAAAGCGGAGTTTCTTTGAGAATATGGTTTCGACCAAGGAGCCCACCAGAAACAGCGAGCAGTACTGAGAGGACAGGAATTATTGGGGAGGGTGACTGCAGACTCGAGCTTTGATGCTGATCCGGGACCTGTTTTGCAAAGATCCCTGTTTCATGTGGTTGGAGTCTGCCCCTCCGTAACCTTACCTTCTTGTGCTGTTAAGTGTTTCAGGTGCCTTAAGGCATGGAGCTCCTTGAAAGAGAAACACAAATCACTAAAAACGTGGAGATAAAATCCTGCTCCTCAGAGGCGCCTGTTTGGCACGGGGAGCGCATGATAACAGCTTGCTTTAGAAAGGTGACATTTCTGCTGAAGGCTGAATAATAAAAAATGCATTTTAAAAGCTCAGCTCTTCCCTGTCTTCTGATGGTTGACTTTTGGAGTGAAGGCCATTTCTTCAATGTGAAGGGTCCTTTTTTGAGGCTAGCCTCTCCAGCCCCCAGACACGGACATATTAACTCTTGTCATCATTGATGAAGCTGAGGAGCTTTTAAAATTAATTACCACATAATAGGGCTGCTGGTACTTTTTTCAAGGTACAAGAGGATGTGTCCGAAGCAGGGAGGGGCAGAGCCAGATGAAGCGCGCAGGGTTCCTGTGCCCAGGACGCAGGTCATGGTTGACCAGGCTGTGTCGGCTTCCATGATTCCTTTCTTCCTCACAACCTGTGCAGTGAGACAGGGCACGTGATGCACTCTGTGTTTTACAAATGGAGGAACTTGACTTGCCCCAGTTGGCATGGCAAGCCAGTAAGAGCCGTGACTGGAAACTCGGGAGTGTATTCGTGCTTCACGGAGCGGATGTGTATTGGATTCTTAGGTTATAAACTCCTCAGGGCAGGAACTGTGTCTTTAACTTTTTGCAGTTTCTGCCTCCAATTAGCAACCTCCACTCACTTGTGACCCACTTTCCTCACATTTCTCCCCAATACACACACACACAAATATATACAAATATATATGTGCATATATAATATATAGTATATATGTGTATATATACTATATATTATGTATATGTATAAAATATATATATACATATATATGTGTGTGTGTGTGTATATATATATACATATATATGTGTGTGTGTGTGTATATATATATACATATATATGTGTGTGTGTGTGTGTGTGTATATATATATACATATATATATATATATATATATATATATATATATATATATACACACACACACACACACATATATATATATACAGGGGTGCCAAAAAACATATATACACATTTTAAGAAAGGAAAACTATTAAAATTGAAATAATATATACCAATAACAAAAGATGAATACAAGTCACATTTGACTTCTGCAATTGCAAGAGGTGCTCAAAGTGGTTATCAGTGTCCAGACACTTCTGATTATGGCAAACTACTGCTTGAGTAACCTTGACCAAAGTGTCCACTTGTATGCATTTTTTGGCACCCCTGGTATATAATATATGCACATATATACATACATGTGTATATATATAGACACACACATATATACATACATGTACATATAGGGGCTCTTTACAAACTGAGGCCAAGTTCTTCCTGTGACAGGCTGAAGGGAGGAATCAAGAAAAGGACACAGCAAACATTAGCTGGAATTAAAAGGTGATGAGGATCCTGGGAAGGTAGCGGTGGTGATGGCGGTAGCACACTGCCCACATAATCCCACATAAAAATGTACCGAGCAACTAGATTGCAAAATCAAAAATTCATAGACAGCATTTACAACAAAACCAGCTGACAAGATACAATGAATCTCAAAATGCAAACAGGTGGGGACAAAATACCAATAACCACAAGATTTGCATGAGATCGGCATTCCTGTGGGAGACAAAAAGAAGCAACAGTGTAGTTTCTGACTGAATCTGAGAACAGGAGAGCCCTGAATAGCCAACTGGTGCACTGACACTGTGTGGGCCAATTTGAGAAAAGCAGCTGAAGGTCAAGGCTCTTTGCCCATCTAACACCTGGTAAGTGCAAAGAGTTTGCAATGGAGGGATTAAAGGTGCTGGCCCTTTGAACTCTAGAAATTGACCTGCCAGAACTGCCTTGTAGGCCAGGGCTCTACACTGAGGAGAAATTGCTGGGAATGGAATAAAAATTGAGCAGGGTAAGGACAAGAGAAAGGTCCAGTTCAAAGGAATGGAAGAGTAGCCAGGAAATCTCAGAAAGCCAGAAAGCAAGACGTCACACGATTTTTTTTTTTTTAACACTTCACAAAAACAACAGAAGAGGGAGCTCTGTGAAGTTAAAGCTGTTTAAAATTCAACCTGCTTCATTCTCATAGTTTAGAAAAACGAATTTTACATAAAAATGCACCGCAGAAAAGAATATCAAGAATAAATACAAAGTTATTATAAGAAAAAAGTAGACTTAGGAATAGAATAATATCCTTACAGACACTAAAAGCATTCCAGAAAGATGTGTTCACAAAACAGATCAAAACTAATTTACTGTTTCAAAACGAACTGAAAGACATTAAGAAAATTAAGACATGAAAGAACAACATAAATCATAATTAGAAAACTCGGGAAATGAGGTGACAACTCAGGAAAGAATTAGAAATGAAAGAAAAGAATTGTTTCAGAAATGAAGACGTTTTAAACCAGGAGGAACAAAAGAGTGAACAAACAACAGATAGCGCCTTAAGAGAAATATTAGGTGGAAAGAAAATATTTTTTAAAAATTTAAGACTTTAAAAAAACACTTAGTGCAGTTTTAGGTTCGCAGCAAAATTGAGGGGAAGGTACAGAGATTTCCCATAGACCCCCTGCCCCCACACATGCACACGTCCCTTATCACCATCCCCCATTGGAGTGATACATTTGTTACAGTTGAACCTACATTGACACATCATTATCACCCAAAGTCCATAGTTTGCGTAATGGTTCACTCTTGGTGGTATACATTCTCCTGGTTTGGACAAATGTACAATGACATGTAACCATCATTATAATATAAAAGAGTGTTTTCACTGCCCCAAACTCTGTACCGCCTGTTCATCCTTTCCTATTACACCCCCCATCACCACACACACATCTGGCAACCACTGAACATTTCACTGTTTCCGTAATTTTGCTGTTTTGAAAGAATGTTATATAGTTGGAATCATACAGTATGCAGCCTTTTTAAATTGGCATCTTTCACTTAGTAATAGGCATTTAAGCTTCTTCCATGTCTTATTGGCTGGATAGCTCTTTTCTTTTTAGCGCTGAATAATTTTCCATTGTCTGGATGTACCACAGTTGGTCATCTACTGAAGGACATCCTGGTTGCTTCCGAGTTTTGGCAATTACAAATAAAGCTGCTATAAATATTCACGTGCAGGCTTCTGTGCAACGTAAGTTTTTAACTAATTTGGGTAAATACTAAGGAACACGATTGCTGGATTGTATGGTAAAAGTATGTTGAGTTTGCTAAGAAGTTGTCAAACTGTCTTCCAAAGTGGCTGCACCGTTTTGCATTCCCATGAACAATGAATGAGGGTTCCTGTTGCTCCACATCCTTGCCATCATTTGGTGGTGTCAGTGTTCCAGATTTCTAACAGGTGTGTAGTAACATCTCATTGTTGTTTTAATTTGCAGTTCCCTGATGACGTATGATGTTGAGCATCTTTTCATATGTTTATTTGCTGTCTGCATATCTCCTTTGGTGAGGTGCCTGTTAAGATCTTTGGCCCATTTTTTAAATGGATTATTTATTTTCTTGTTTTAAGTGTTCTTTGTGAATACTGGATAACAGTCCTTTATCAGATTTGTCTTTTGCAAATATTTTCTTCCAGTCTGTGGCTTGTCTTCTCATTCTCTTGACATTGCCTTTTGCAGAGCAGAAGTTTTAAATTTTAATAAAGTCCAGTTTATCAATTCCTTCTTTTCATGGATCGTGATTTTGGGTTTATCTGAAAAGTCATCGCCATGGTGAAATTTATCTATCTTTTTCTCATATGTTCTAAGGATTTTATCGTTTTTTGTTTTATAATTAGGTCTGTGATCTATTTTAAGTTAATTTCTGTGAAAGGAGTAAGGTTTATGTCTAGATTCATTTTCTTTTTCTTTTGCATGGGGATGTCCATTTGTTCCAGTAGATTTACTTGGCTCTTCTTTTTCTAGTTTCCTAAGATGGAAACTTCAATGACTATTTTCAGACCTTTCTTCTTTTCTAATATGTGCGTTCAATGTATTATTTTCTCTCTAAGCACTTTTGCTGCATTCTACAAATTTTGATTAGTTGTATTTTCATTTAGTTCAAAACTATTAAAATTTAAAAATTTCTCTTGAGATCTCTTCTTTAACCCAAGTGTTATTTAGAAGTATTTTTTGTTTATTTGTGTAATATCCATGTATTTTGGGATTTTGCAGTTGCCTTTCTGTTTTTGCGTTCTAGTTTAATTCTGTTGTGGTTTAAAAGTAGACATTGTATGATTTCTGTTCTTTAAAATTTGTGAAGATGTGTTTTATTGCCCAGAATATGGTCTATCTTGGTGAATGTTCCAAGTGAGCTTGAGAAGAATGTATATTTTGCTGTTGCTGGATGAAGTAGTTTATAGATGTTCATTATATCCAGTTGATTGATGGTGTTATTGAGTTCAACTATGTCCTTACTGATCTTCTGCTGGCTGGATCTGTCCATTTCTGATAGAGGGGTGTTGAAGTCTCTAAAAAGTTAGTGGATTCATTTTTCTTTGCAATTCTGTTAGGGTTTTTTTTTTTTCCCCCCCGTATAGTTTGATGCTCTGTTGTTAGGCACATGAACATTAAGGATTGCTATGTCTTCTTGGTGAATTGACTTTATCATTATATAATGCCTCTCTTTGATAACTTTCTTTACTTTGAAGTTCTCTGTTGGAAATTAATATAACTACTCCTTCTTTCTTTTAATTAGTGTTAACATGGTATATTTTCCCCCATTTACTTAGTTTAATCTATATGTGTCTTTATGGTTAAAGTGGGTTTCTTGTAGACAACATACCGTGTTTCCCCGAAAATAAGACCTCGCCGGACAATCAGCTCTAATGAGTCTTTTGGAGCAAAAATTAATATAAGACCCAGACTTATATTATATTATATTAGACCCAGTATTATATTATATTATATTATATTATATTATATTATATTATATTATATTATATTATATGTGTTATACCTGGTCTTAGATTATATTATATATGACCTGGTCTTATATTATAGTAAAATAAGACCGGGTCTTATGTTAATTTTTGCTCCAAAAGACACATTAGAGCTGATTGTCCGGCTAGGTCTTATTTTCGGGGAAACACTGTATAATTGGTTCTGGTTTTTTGATTGACTCTGACAATCTGTCTTTTAATATCAACTATAATAATTAGACCATTAGTTCAAAGTGACTGTTGGTATAACTGAATTAATATCTACCATATTCATTACTGTTTTCTATTTCTTGCCCTTGTTCTTTGTTCCTATTTTTGTCTTTCTTTTTCTGCCTTTTGTGGTTTTAATTCAACATTTTATATAATGCAATTTTACCTCCTTTCTTAGCATATTGGTTATACTTTTGTAAAACTTTTTTTAGTGGTTACTCCAGAGTTTGCAATATACATGTATAGTTAATTCAAGTCCACTTTCAGTAATACTATACTACTTCACAGGTAGTGTATGTTATAATAACAAAATAATCCCGATTCTTCCCTTCTGCCCTTTCATTATTACTGTCATTCACTTCATATATATATATATATATATATATATATATATATATATATGCATATATAAGCATATATCTTACATATCCATAAGCATACACAATTGAATACATTATTGATATTATTTTGAACAAAATGTTGTCTTTTAGATCAATTAAGATGAGAAAATAAAGTTTTTATTTTACCTTCACTTATTCCTTCTTTGTTGCTCTTTGTTGCTTTATGTGGATCCAAATTTCTGGCGTATATTGTTTTCCTTCTTTTAACATTTCTTGCAAGATAGGCCTACTGGCAACAAATTTCCTTAATTTTTGTTTGAGAAAGTCTTTTTATTCTCCTTCACTTTGAATATTAATTTCTCAGGGTACAAATTCTAGGTTGGTGTTTTTTTTCTCTTCAACACTTTGAATGTTTCACTCTACTCTTTATGCTTGCATGGTTTTTGAGAAATCATCTGTGATTCTTATCTGTGTTTCTCTATAGGTAAGGTATTTTTTTCCCTCAGGCTTCTTTTGGAAATTTTCCTTTGATTTTCTGTAGTTTAAAATGATATGCCTAGGTGTAGTTTTTTGTTGTTGTTGTTTATGTTTTGTTTTCATGGATCTGTAGTTTGATGTCTGACATTAATGTGGGGGAAATTCTCAGTCATTATTGTTTCAAATAGTTTCTCTGTTCCTTTCTCTCTTTCTTCTTCTCTTGGTATTCCCATTACCTGTAAGTTACGTGTTTTGTAGTTATCCCGTAGCCCTTGGGTATTCTGTTCTGTTTTTTTCAATCTTTGCTTTTTGGTTTTCAAGGATTCTATTGAAATATCCTCTAGCTTAGAGATTCTTTCCTCAGTCGTGTCTAGTGTACTAATAAGCCCGTCAAATGTTTTCTTCATTTCTGTTACAGTGTGTGTTTTTTTAAATCTCTAGCATTTCATTTGGTTCTTTCTTAGGATTTCCACTTCTCTGCTTACATTGCCCATCTGTTCTTGCATGCTATCTACTTTATCCAATAGAGCCCTTATCATATTAATCATAGCTGTTTTAAATTCTCAGTCTGATAATTCCAATATCTCTGCCATGTCCCATTCTGTGTCTTCAAATTGTGTTTTTTACCTTTGATATTTCTTGTAATTTATTCTTTATCACTCGACATGATGTACTGGGTAAAATGACCTGCTATAAATGGCCCTTTAGTAATGTGGTGGTGAGGTGTGGGTGAAGAAGTGCTCTGTAGTCTCATGATAAAGTCTCTCTTAGTGGGAATGTTCCCCTGGACTGTGAACTTCACAAGTGTTTCTCAGTTTTTTTCAGGCCCCTTAGGTAGGACAAGATGGCTACAGAGGACTGGAGTTGAGTATTTCCCTTTCCCAGGTCAGTTAGGCTCTGATAATACGCCAGCAGTTTAACTAGTTTCTTCTGAGGGCAGGTCTTGTTACAAAGAACTGAGTGCTCTTGCATATTTCAAAATGTTTCCCCCCCTCCCTTGTTGGAAGCAGGGAATCATGAGGGGATTTTTCTCCAATATTCACTCTAGGGACCTGGTTGAGCCCTAGGAGGCAAATATCACAATACTGTGGAGGCGCCTCATGACGGAACTCTCTTGGAGTTTTTAACTCTGACTTGTCTGCACTGAGCCTCCGTCAGTTTGTCAATTACAGTTCAGGTTTTTGTACCATGGCCTTGGTTCCTGCAGCATTTTCCACTTTGGAGTCTCTGTTCCAATAATCCATGACTCCCTGTATTCGCCTGCCTATCTCTCCAATCTTGGGGCCAGTGGTTTGCCTGATGTCCTCTGCCCTCTCTTATGGATCCAAGAAGAGTTGTTGTTTTTCAATCTGTTCAGAATTTTTCTTGTTGTTGGGATGGAGGGCGACATCCAAGCTCCTTACATGTGGAATTGGAAACTAGAAGTTAACACTTTTAAAAATAAGATAATTAAGAAAGAGAGAAAGAGACAAAAAGGATTCAGGAACAAATGCCTAATACTGAAGTAGGAAATCACAAAGAAAACCAAAGCAAGACACCTGAACTATAAAAATAATTCAAGAAAACTTTCTGAAATTGAAAAAAAAAATTGAAACTACAAATGGAAAGAGCACACTGCATATTTGAGAATGTTGGCAGTATGACTTCAGCAAGAAAAGGAAAACAACACTTTGAGCTTCTAGAATAAAAATTGCATATAACTTACAAGGGAGAAAAGTTAGTTTATTATTATACTTTTCATCAACAGTGCTTCATTAAGGAGGAAAAATGAAACAACATGTTTAAAACAAGGAAAGAAAGAGTGAGACACAGATTTTATTTATTTATTTATTTAATTTTTTTTTTTTTTTTTGCCACAGATTTTATACACAGCAAAGCCTGACTTTGAGTGTAAAGGGCACAGAATATTATCAACGTGCAGGTATTCAGGGAGTGTTGTTTCCATGAGCTCTTCCTAAGAAATCTAATAGAGAATATATTGTAGATGACTGACTGAAGTGATGAGGACACCAACAGAAGAATGGAAGCATTAAATAATCGTTCCTGTAGAACTAGGATGAAAGGAGGACTGAAGGGGAGAGAGTGTAGTGTGTAATGGCTCTGTGTTCTGACAGTGTAGATGTCGTAGAACTATTTTTTAAAATGGGGAAAGTAGGAAGAGGATATCAAAAATTTAAAAATAATTTTGCTAATCACACTGGTGGTGCTATCGGTATTCTCATTCTGAGACTTGCTATGTGACATTTGATAAAATAAGTAACATTGGAATGTTCTGATTCTATCATCCCCACCTGCATTTAAGAACCACGATTCTCAGAATGGAAGGAGATTATGATGTTATCGAGAAATGGCTAAGTAAACGCGCTCTAGTATTAAGTTTGAATAGAAAGTGTCAACATGTTTTTATGAAATGTTTTAGCTTCGAATCAATAATATTTCCTAGTTTATTCCACTGACAAGTCCTAGAAACTATGTCTAATTTAACAAGGAGCATCTCTAGCACCCAGACTGTGGTTATTGAAATGCCATTTCTCTGTAAGGTAAATTAGGGCTTCTTGGAGAAGTAAGTGTGGGGAAGGAAGTTAAAATGAAGCTGGAACATCTTAGATAACAAGGAAGCCATCAAACATGTCTGCGGTCATGTCAAAAGGACTGAGAGCCTCCTGCTGGCCAAAGATGGGACAATTTGATCTTCAATAATGAGAAGAATGGAAATGAAACCTGTCCTATATATTTCACCCATAATTTGATCATGATATTAAAAAGAATCGATCACCTTTGGAAAAATCTAGGGAACCAATGTATTATATTGAAAACTGGGAAATAAAGGAAAGAGTCAAGCATTTAGCCTGATTTTTATATGAACTCTGCCACCGGCTATCCAAATAGAAAATAAGGGGTAGAGTCTCTTATAAAAAACTATTCCAGCTACAGAATGAAAAAGAAGTGATAAAATTAGAATGTCACCATTTTGTAACCCCCAATGAATGGATACAGGCATGACGCTTCCATGTCTGCTAAGATCACAAAAAGAAGACAACCTATATTTTGGGTCTCCTGTAGTATTGCTAAGCACTGCCTATAGTCTCACTAAAGGGATCTGAACTGATCCTTAACTGGACTGAGCTTCCAATTGGCAGGAAAGAAACACAGGGGACACAGGAACATGTTGCACTTTTCCAGGTGTATGCAGTCAGCCACATCAAGGCACTGGGAAATTGTAGATCCAATTGCCTGAAATCTTCAGCAGATAGTTTGTCATGAAATGAAAGAGGTGATCGAGAAACCTGTAGATTCAAAGAGAATGAAAAGACATTGAAAATTTTTAAAAAGGGCAGGTCTAAACACTAGTGTTTGGAGATGTCCATTTGGGTGATGAAATGATTTTTAAAATGCGAAGAAGTGATAGCTAAAACAGGATAATTGTTCCTTTGGGAGAAGGGAGGGGTTATAATTGGGTGGAGCACATTTATAAGTAATAAAGACAAGAGAGGAGAATGGCTACCTTGTCCTTTTATTAGATACGGGTTTCAGCTAACCTTTGTTGGTATCTTTGTGCAGTTTAGAAAAAGGCAACCTTTCTTCAAGGCACTGACTGCTGTTGGCCAACAAATAACAAAACCCCTAATGCCTGTGATAGGAGAAGTGCCTCTTTGCTGGTGCTCCCGTCCGGTGGACAAGCTACACAACTATATGAAATGGCCGTGAGTTTCTGTCTTGGTTCAAGCTCATCTTTGTTCGGTGGTATTACGGAAAGAGATTTTTTTTTTTTGCAAGCACCATTTTGTTCTTTGCGGAATTTTACTTCAATGCAGTTTAGCAATCCAGTGGGATAGAGAAAGTGCTGTTCTGGGTAATATTTCTCTTGCTCATTTTAGCATGCAGTATTCCTGAGGTAGAATTAAATACTTTCTGAGATGTGATGTAGTATTAGGACTGTGTTAGAGGGCTGGCTGGCCGCTGAGGCAGAACGTTCCATGGCATTACACCCCTGCTGTGGCTAGCGCAGTTTGGGTTCAGAACTTGATTCACCAAGTTCAGGGGGCATTGACCCATATTAGCCAAAGTTCAAAAGATTGTGATATAGATCAGAATGTCAGTTTATTAATTTCGCATAATTAGTAACTGCTAAAGGGACGAGAGCACTCGTGTTAACTCTATTCCATCCCAACTAGGCAAGTACCTTTGAAACCAGAAGGTTGTGTGGTTTGCAGAGGGTGGTGGATGATCCTAATGGTTGGTGACATTCTCATCACATCCTGATCCACCCATTTCCACTCCAGGGAGATACCTGCCAGCTGGACCAAAACACTTGTGTCAACCGTGTCAACGTGCAATACACACCCTTACGAATTCTTGCTTTCCAGCTTAGCTTTCCCCAGGCTGCACATACAGGGAGAAAGGGAACACCTTCCCACTCAGCCAGAGCATCTGGGTCAATGCTAGTGATGAGTGGCATGACAACTGAAGCAGCCAGCTCACCTGACGTACAAAAGAATTGCAGGTAAATGAATCTAACAAACACGAGCACCTTCCGTGGAACAGACGCGAACGGGAAGCAGCAGTGGGACCTGGCCTTAAGTGGCCCACCACCTGGTAGGGCCAGATTTCAACATCCCTCCCCCATTTCCAGTAGGTTCCTGATCTTTAGTAGCTTACAGCCTGCTAGGGCCAGATGTCAGCATTCTTTGCCCACTTCTATTTATTGATGTATACAGAGGGTGCCAAAAAATGTATACACATTTTAAGAAAGGAAAAAACTGTATTAAAATTACACTGCTGGTAACCACTTTGAGCACCTCTTATAATTACAGAAGTCAAACCGTGACTTGTATTCATTTCTTGTTATTGGTATATATTGAGTATTACAATTTTAATACAGTTTTTTCCTTTCTTAAAATGAGTATTCATTTTTTTTGGCACCCTCTGCATATATGATGTGTGATTGGATCAGAGAAAGCATTGCAACAAACTTCAGCGTGGCTTGTGTCTGAGCTATCCAAAATTCAGATTACTGGGTCTCTATCTAAATCAAGTTGTACTGGGTTTCTTTTCTTGGATTTTTGTATAACAGGACTGAACTATACCTGAACCCAACCCGTACATTTTATTAGATGGGACTGGATCTATTGGATCTTATTGGGTGCAGCCTTATCAGTTTGTCTCCTGCTGTTTGGTTGCGTATCTAGATAAATAGCAGTGACTTCCTCTAAGGGTGGCCAAGTACTGAAAATGGGACTGCACCTCTCCACCTTTCCTTTAGTGCTGTAGGTCTGTATGGGTGGGTTTGGCTGTTTGGTGTGCGTTTGTCTGTTGTTTGAATCTGGCATAGAACGTGGAACTATTCCTGCTGCTCCAGGTTTCCGGACTCCTCCTGCCCTGAGCTCAGGTGACGATGGTGTGGGAGCCCCCTGCTGTCCCTCAGGCCAGCAGCCACACAGCCACTGCATTATCTTCCCACAGGCCTGGCACCAGGTCTGGAAATGTAGTTTCTAAAATTAAAGACTTCTTTCCATTCTGGAATTTTGAACTCACCTTTAGAACGTAAATGAGGGCTTGGTGATGGCAGCAAAAGAATTAATCTGGAGAGTTGGATACTCGAAAAGACTTAAAGTCCCCGCTCCTGAAAATATGTTGGACCTGAAATGGAGACAATTATGTGTATTTTGGATTTAAAAGAGTTTTGTAAAGAAATTTTTTTGCCCCATAAGTTTTTGGTTTAATTGCCTGGCAGGGTGAGAAATCCCAACACAACAGTGTGGAACTGGGGCATGAAAAGCAGCAAGTGAAACGGATTTATGAAGCCCATAAATAAAAATGAAAGTAATTTCATTGTCCAGATTGAATACGGAGGCACAACCTATCCCAATCCTGATAAGCGGAAGAATGGGACACACATAGGGGTAAGTTCTTTCCATTTTAATACAGCAAGGTAATGGGTGCAACATAACAGGGATTTCAGAAAAAGCGACATTTCATTTTGCCAGACTTGACCAAAGAGGCCCGTTAACCATATCTACTCTACGGGAGGAAATGCACACTTTTCCAAAAAGAAGTACAATCAACCCCATGTATAAACAGTACCCGAATGAGCATCTTCCTATAAAGTGAACAGCGGTGAAAAGAATGAGAAGTGAAGGCCACTGTGAGAGCCACGTCAGGCAGCACATTTTCATACTTGTGGGATCTGGGGGTTGCTGGCCTTTTATTATTCTCTCCTCAGAAGCACATTGGTACTTAACAGTCCTTTGAAGCCATTTATTCCTGTACAAATGGGTCAGATAAGACTGAGGTGCGTGCCAACATTGAACAGTTATCGCAGAAGAAAAAGGATGATGCAACTTCAATGGCGGGCTGTCGGTGCCCGGCGGGTCCCTCAGCGAAGTTCAGGCCACCGTCTGCCTCCTTCTCCACAATGATTTCCAGCCCCACCTTCTCGGGTGTGTCAATTTAGCCTGTTCACTTTCCAACTAAATTCCTGGGTGTTTTAGATTTTTTGTTTGTAGATTTAAAAAACAATTTTTTTTTTTGCTGGTCCATTATCGGTCCCTTCCTGGGCCTACTTGTGGCAAGCGCAAGCATGCAAGTTGGTTGGTCCAAGTTAATAGCACAGTCACTGGTCATGAAACTAGGGGGAAGCCAGTGGGTTTACAAGGGAATCAAACCCAGACATGAACTTACCATCTTTGACATGGAACCAAAAACTCACTTGTCATTCATTGACTCAACATGTTGAATATTTGTCCTACTCACTCTGCGAGGCATTGTCCATGATTTAAAGATAAATTAGCCCTGGGTCCCACCCTCAGTAATCCCACAGCGAATGGCAGAGTTTTTACTTCCTCCCTCAGTTTTCAACAGCATCCCCACGCCACCCCAAGATACAGTCCCTATAGATAAAAATGACATGTTTGCTTTGCAAATGTGACTTCCAGACAAATTCTCTAATCCCCTTCCGACTGGATTGGTCCCTAAACCTGTCTTAAATAGAAATTCTGAAGCTACCATTGCGTCCCGAATAGACACTGAAAATGCACTCTAGCAACTAAAAGGCCACAGAATCAGTCTCTTCATCCAGCAAATGCAAGGCTTAAAGTGAGGCTACGAAGAGGGTAGATTCCCTCCCCTTTTGTTGTATGAACTTCTAGAAGCATCCTGCCACCTTTTTGTATGTTGAGGAGAAACCACCCCCTCTGGGACATGATGACGTCTCTTCCATTTCCTCCTCTCACCCTTTAGCTTCAAGAATCGACTCCATGTCGACTTAGCCAACTTGCTTTAAAACACGTCCAATGCCGACTCCTGGAATTGATCTTTCTTTTTTGGTGTTCTATCCTTGGATCATTAAAAACTGACTGTGAAGAGCTTCTCCCATGGCGAGAATTTAACTAATTAAATTACGACAACGGGAAGAACTTTACTGTTAGATAAAGTGAAAGATGTCAGTGAATGGGGGAGGAACGTGCACTGAAAATTGGAGCCCAGAGAGACCAAAGCCAGCAGTGTTTGCTGCCCTGTGGAAGGGGTCAGGTGCTCTGACCATAAGAAAGAGGTTCCCTGTGGTGCGGGTGGGGAATTGCATTGGGCAGACCCTCCCACACCATTCTGCTTCCCTGTTCTGCTTTAGAGTTCACCAGGGAGGCTTATGATTAATAACTCAGCTTCCTTTCCTAAACATTTTGATATTCGAAAGGGAATCGTCTGGGTAGGGAACACAAGAATTTCAAGCTCTAGAAAAGGAATTTCTGAGCTCCATGATAAATTATGATTTATTGGTCAATTTTAAATTATTTTGGTTAGAATAAGGTCATCACTAAGAAAATATGAATTGTAGGGCTGGGGACTCATCCCTGGAACTTTCTGCCTTGAGGTGCTTGAGAAGCCCTTTCCTGCGACCATGCCCATTGCATCTTCCTAGATGTCTCCCCAAACTCCAGCACATTCCCCATCACTTTTCACTCAAGGATGAGACCCTCCACCAGACTGTGTGCTAGTTAGGTCATGGGTTTTAAAGATTGTGTCTCTCTCCTCCTTACCACCTTATGCTAGACAATCATTTTCTAAAAGAAAGTAGGGTCGAGGGAGTAGGATTATGCAAATTAACATGATTATTAAGAAACAAAGGAAGAACTGCAGATTGTCGTAAATCAGGGTTGGGCAGTTGTTCTGATTTGCTGGTGTAGACTCAAATAACACCTCTCTGACCAATGAGTGCTTCCCAGCAACACTCCCTACAAAAGGGGGAAAAAGAGAGCAACTCACTATTAAATCAGGCTAACCTCCTCTTTGAATAGCTCTGACCTGGATAAGGGAAAAACCCAGAAGGAAAAAATTTGAAAAGTTTACCTCAGGTTGAGAATTTCTAATTCCACCACTTTTGTGTGTGTGTTGTTGTTTGATAGACATGACAGCATCTCCTCATTATTATGGAAAATATAGGGTTGGTAGTAATTACTATCTGAATATGAATGGGAGCAGAAGTGGGCATAGCCTGCACTGGCCTTTCTTTGACAAGGTATAACTTTCTTCTGAATTTCCGTGTTAATTAATGCTTATTTAAAAACCACTTTAATTGGTAGTAAACACCTCAACTTTTTGTACTCATTAAAATGCAGCCATTGATGTGTGATGGATTTTTTTTAAAGCTTAATTAACTTTCCTTCTGTATATATAACCTATAATAATGACAAACATATTGGGAAAAAATTACCCCTGCTTTTTTCCCCTCTATCCCTACCCCCATTATAAAGACGTTTTTAGCTGTGGATGTCTCACTTTGTTAGGATTTGATGCCATTGATTTGGCATTTTGGAGATGAGTAGGTGGCAGGAAATCAAAGCTTTTTGAGACATTGGTCATTTCTAAACCAAATATTCATGTTTCTATGGGAAAAACAGTCTTTTTTTTTTTTTTTTTTTAAGTAAAGAAAAAGTTTCAAGAAACCAGTACCCTAGATGAGTCAAGACTTGTCTTGAGTATCTTTGTGGAAAACATCAAATTTTTAAGATGTTCTTGGAAATCTTTTTTTTTTTTTTTGGAGTGGTTATAATCCTCTGGGAACTAAGTAATGCATCCCTCTCTTTTTTTCATTAGGAAATATAATTACTATTAAGATAACATAGCCACCTTACAGAAAACTTGGAAAATAGGAAACCATTGTTAATAGTCTCAGTAGCCTAACACAACAACAGTTTTTAATTTTTCATAATCCCCTTGCATTCTTTGTCCATAGTGGGCACACAATTGTTAATAATAAACCATAGTCAGCAAGGGTAGGAGGAAATTGGCCAGGGCACCGTTAAGAGGAACAGTTGGAGGAATGAGGAGGCATTGATGTTGTGGTTTAACAGCCATTGGATAGGAAATTTGGGTTTTTATCAAGAGGGAGCAAGAGTTGCAGGAGCCAAGTCATACAAGGGCCACAAATGGGAAATTTTCAGTCACTTAGAATCTCTTAGAGTCCCTCCTTTTGGTCAACAGGGAGACCAGGTCTCATCATTTGATCAGATTCTGATTTATTCTTTCCTTCAAATTATATCATGTCAACTGCAGCTTCTGAAGAATCCTGAGGGACTCTCAGTTTTAGATGTCCTGTCAATATGGAAGTCCAAGACGTGGGTGTATGAGATCTTGGGAATTATAAATCCAACGCGGGGGATGATTCCTTGGGCTTCCACTGCAGTGTTTGTATTAAATAGAAACTAAAACCAATAAGATACCTTCCAAGAGGTACACCTCAGGTTTAAGACCATCAATACAGAAAGTAGATAAGGAAATTGTGATACCTTTCCAGGGAGATCACTGTCATCTTGGAAAGTGAGATAGTTAATAGTTTCTGAGATCAGAATGGCTTCATTTTACGGGACTGGATTTTTGACCAATTTTGACATGAAAGATCTTAGGGAGAAATGCTGAGAGATCTTGTCTAATACTTGTGTTCTTTTTATGTCCATCGATGATCAAATTTTGATTCATATATTTGACATCAATTTTATAATCAAATAAATCGATGGAAACTAAGGAGTCCCAGAATATATGCTCCAGGACTATCCTTGTTAGCCTTTCCGAAGGTATCCTTAAAGGAAATTTTAGAATTGTACTGTCTTTCAGTGGCCTCTTTATACTAGTAAAAAAACAAACAAACAGAAAACCATTGAATATTTGAAATCTTTGAACACTTTGATTCAGACGGATTATTTTACTCATATCCCAAATTCACTGGAGTGGCCTCTGAAGTTCTAAATTGTTCTTGGTAAGATTCCATCAGAGCTTCAAATTTTTGATGCTGTTGGCACTATGTTTGTCCATGTACGAAGCTGAACAAAGAACTGGAGGCTCATAGAATGGCAGGGTACTCCCTCAGAATCTCAGCACTACATACCCCTCTTCGTTGAGAGCCTTGAGTTGTAAAATAAATTGAATGAAAGGTTTTCACCAAGGACAACTAAGAGGGAAGAATAAAGGCTTAGGTGGTGCTTCAACATAAATGAAGCCTAATATTAGTCAGGGGCAGGAATTACTCAGCTGTCCGTCCCTGGGACTCCCAGGAGAGACTCAAGGGGTCTCTTGCATTCTCTATCCTCATCTGAGTGGCCTGGGCTGATCAGCGGTGGGTCTGGGTAGTGATTAGAGTCTTGGCATCAAAATCTATGGAAGATAATCAATCAGAGCACCATTAGCATAAGCCTTTGTTTTGAATGCTACAGCAGGAGAAGATTGAGCAGTGTTCTGCCTGGGGGAAGATGGATAGTGTTTCTGTAGAGCTTTTGCAAGAAGAGTCAGTTTTGGGAATAGTTGGTCAAAGATGGTTCTCAGAGTGGGAGGGTTCATTCTTGTAGTTTAGCAGCTATTGGTGGGCAATTCAAGTGTATCTAAAGGAGTGGGTCAAACAGTTATGGGCTAAGGTCAAATAAAGGTCATAGCGAACATTTTTCAGTTCGGTAGGATCTTTTTTACAAGGGTGCTTGCTACAGTGAAAATAACTAGTGTGATAGCAAGGCGTGAGTAAAGTGGCCCTCTGTGCAGACGGTTTTTGTTTACAGATGTAGAGTTGGGGTGGTTGATTTTTCCTCCCTGATGCTTCACCCCCATCTTCACACTACTTGTTCCCAAAATCTGCCTTAGCAGCAGGGAGAAGTGAATTTATAATCAAGCAGCAATAGACAGCAGTATGATGCAGAGTTTCAAAGCGGATGTTATGGGCTAAATATCTGTGGTGCCTGTGGTAGAAGAGGCAGCCCTAGAACTGGAATGTGGGGCATGGCTCTTCCCCAAACGTGGCCCGCAACTCTGGCTGTGTTTGTCCTGAGACAGGTGAGTGCAGGAGGTGCCACAGGCCTGGAGAATTCGGTGCCTTCCTCCCAGCCATGCAGAATTATTTTAAGAATCCCTGGATTTCAAATTAGTTAACTTGAGAATAGCCGTATATTACCAAAAGCTTTTATAAATAACTTAGCAACGAGGTTCCGAATAGTGTGATAGTAGTATTTTATTTAATTGATAAGCTGTCAACTGAAAAACATAAAAATGAAACATCCCTTCAACAGAGGCATCATACTGAACATTAATGACCATTATTTAGGATTGTATTTAGAAGGTATTGATGGATGAGCCAAAGCTTTCCTCACCCTAGAACAAACTCTGGAGTGATTAAAATCACTGAATCCCTGATACGACTTTATTTTGTTTAAAATAAAAATTTCTGCTAATTTAAAATAATATGTATTTATTAAAGAGAACTTGAAAAACGTAGACACTTTCAAAGAAAGAATAAAAATCACCTTAACCCACTGCTCAGAGATAACCACTGGTACCATTTTTAATATTAATATATTTCCTTCTAGCCTTTTTATGCATATTATGTATTGTTATATAAAATTGACATCATTCTGTCTAGAAAATTTTGCGTCTTTTTGTTCACCTAACATTATATTGTGAGTATTTCTACATCCCACTAAACATTCTTCGAAAACAGCATTTTGCTTTACCCGTACAATTCTATTACATGGATGTCCCCTGCTTTTGTTTGTTTGTTTTTTAATGATTCCTCTTTTGCTGATCACTTCGATTATTTCTAATTTTTTCTGTTACAAGTAATGCCACAGTCTCCTTTCCTGGAACTTGTCTGTGGGAAACAATTTGAAATTGACACAAAAATCTTTATTACTACATCAAGTTGGGATTTAAGCTTAAGACTCTTGCTATGTACTTGCCAAACTAGTATCTGGAGTATGGTTCCACTTGGCTCTGGCTTTATGGAACTAGTTTTGTGAAAAGTGCAATGTCAAAACCTCAACTCCAATCAGTGGAGTGTTCTGCTTCACTTATCTCAGCGGAAGGGGGATAGTACCCATGGCTGAGCTGGTGGGAGGTCTCAGAACACAGAGTAGGGAGTGGAGAAGAGTTAGGAGTGACAGCTGGGGCTCACTTAGATGGTATCAGTGTTTCTGGTGTCTCTGTTAAGGACAGATCCCACTGGCCAAATGTACACCACAAACTTCCTGAGATTGGATCCCTCTGTCCATCTTTCTTTGTCCCTACCAGCTCCTCTCTCCTGAGTCCTCTGCCCTTTCCATCTCTACCTGTTTTCTTTACCAGTTTGTTTGCTCTGCTATCCACCATTTTGACCCTGTAACTTCTGAAAATCTGGCCGACACGCCAGACTGGGCTGAGTTTGGGGGCAGGTATTTCATCACAGCTCACAGATCTCATTCATTACTGTATTAGTCAGGATAAGCTAGGTAATGCTATGGTAACAAATAGCACAAAGCCTTAGTACCTTTACCCAATCAAGTGTATTGCTCACTCAGGTAGCTGTCATCCAGTGGAGTGTGACTCAACGATCCAGTCTGCTTGGATTTTGTGGCACCTTGATCTTAAGACATGATTTCAGGATGGCCATGGCAGGTGATGAGTGTACAGAAAGTTGAGCATTGTCTCTTAAGTGCTTATCCCTGGAATTGACACACAGGTACAGCCTTTGGATCACAACTAAGAACGTGGCCTCACCTAATTGCCAACCGTCAGGAAAATATGATTGTTTGTATGTTCAGGAAGGAAAGACAACTGGAAATATTGGTGAGCATTATTATGATGTGTAGCTGAATTACGAGAGAGAGAGAGAGAGAGAGATATTTTCAAATATACTCCCAACACAGTAATTAGGAAAAAAACCCACTATGAAATATGTGCAAGCAGCATTGATAAAGTGACTTACGAGAGCCTCATCCATTATGTAGACCTAGGTTTCAAACAGAATTTGTTGTTTACAAATATGGGAAGCTGTACACCTCATAGTGGAAACAATTACATCAAATTAATTTTTATTTCATGATGGAGTGCACGGTAACCCAGGAAGCTACCTATATTTTCAGATACAAATCGCATCATTTAAAGGAAGACTGTTGGGGGTTGGCTACTAGTGAAAGGGTGGCAAGTAGGTTTGGATTTGTGAGCCACTGCTACCTGGTTTGGTCGTAAACCCTTGGAACTAAACTGCTGTTTTGCGCAGGACTCTAAAGCAGCATCTAGGCTCAGTGGGAAAGAGTACAATGGTTCATTCATTCACCAGATTTTACAAAGCACTTACTGTGTAGTAAGCACTGTACTAAGTGCTGATTTAGTGACGCCTGCGCGCCTGCGTGAGGGGAGGGGAGGCACATTATCGTCTTCAGATGCCCATCTCTGAGCTCATGCGACGGTTCTGTTAGTACCAGATTAATTCAAGCATTAGAAGTCATTGCTGATTGGCTGTTGCTCCTATGCACTCCCATAAGAAGGATGTAGGTTTTGAATGTTTTCCCCTCATCACGGTGAGTCCTGCAGAACTAACCACGTTCTTCATCCCTGTGACGTGTGTTTTCGAGGAAACTCAAGGTGTTGATGGGGTACCATCTCCTTTTATGTTCGTCTTTCCCCAGATCATTCCTCTGGCTGTTGTGTAAAACTTTGCTGACTCTTATTAGGTCCCAGGGGCTGTTCCCTGACACCGAATTTTCTATTTTCTTCCAAAGCTTAAACTAGGACATGAGAATGATATTAATTACCCCCCCTCCGTTCCTCTGAGTATTTTATTTTTCTAATCCACCCAGGATGGGGCAGGAGGAATGCCACCTTCCCTCTTCAGTGGCTTCAGCAGAAGTGATCTAAAGATGAATGGGAGCCACAGGGGCTCATTGGCAGCAGGGGCTCTGGGATGCTTTCACTGTAGACTCTGTACCATGAAACGCAAGGGAAATGGGAAACAGCACAGAGAGAGCCTCAGCAGGACCAACATAGTGACCTCACTGGTTTCTTGTTTCCCTTTGTTCTCATCAGCCTGCCTCTCTTTGCTCCCCCAGCTTCTCTCCTTCCAGTGAGCACGGTACTTGCTCGGGACCTTCTCATGGTTTCCAGTGGGTCGCAAATCAAGGACAGTGCCAGCTGAGAGTAGTAAAGGGCTGTATAATGAGATTGGGCTATTACCAAAATTGAAAAGAAAGAAGAAAAATGAATTTATTTCTAAAGAAAAATAGGAAATACGTGGTTACACATTTTCCTTCTTCCTCATTTTCTCTGTGTCTGTATAATGCATATGATGAAATCTAGACACAGTTTTTCCACAAATATTGTCTCTGTTGGCACCCACTGAATATTTAATACTCATAATTATAATTTTATATCTATATCTATATCTATCTATCTATCTATCTATCTATCTATCTATCTATCTATCTATCTATCTATCTAAACAGGTTTGAAACTAGGTATTAAAACACCATGCCTGTCTGCTAAAAGGCATTTCTGATACATTATGGGAAACTTTCTGAAGCTATTTCCCTGATGTAAGGATCCTTTTGTTTTCCAAATATTCATTATCTGAGTCCCAGTTGTATACGGAAGGAAAAGTCATTCTAACAAGGAGATTCTTGGAAATAATGTGACCACTTATAAAATCAGTCTCCACTCAAACATCCCTCTCCGTTTAACACTAGAGTTTTAACCCTGCCCATTGGGTCAATATCTTTAACATTTTTGGCTCTCAGTCCATCTCTGCTAATTTCAGGGTATGGGAAACATTTGACAACACTCACGAAAATAAAATATAAATAGATGGCAAAATGAAATCGGAAATCTTGAAGAAGATCCAAGTTTTCAAAAAGTTGTTGAGAGTGATACGCAGAACTGCTCCAGTTACAGGCAAAGACTTTGACACCTGGGGATCTGGCCCAGCTGGATTAATTACACATTGAAGAAGAGACCATCGAAATGGATGGTGACAATTTAGGGGTTTGAAAAGAGAATTGTTTGAACCCTAAGAACACTGATATAATTCCTGAGTATTTAAAAAATGATCTGCTTGAGGGCTCGTAGACTGGGAGGGGGTTTATCACTTTGTGAGGGGTATAAATGTCTAATTATTATGTTGTTTTGTACACCTGAAACTAATCTTAAAAATCTTAAAAAAATTAAAAAAAAAAAAGATCTGCTTTATAATCTTACTTCATGCCAACAATGAAGTGGAAAATGTCAGACTCCATAGGAACTTTAGACTTCTTTAGTGTAACCATCTCCCTTTAAAGATGAACAAGACCCAGAGAGGTGAGGATGTACAAGGTCAAGGTCACGCCACTGGTGCAGGAGCAGGACTAGACGTTGGCTCTGTCCACTTGGCCAGTTCTCTGGTCTCCCCAGCTAGAGCTGTGTTTGACTCCCCTCTTCTCACACCTCACATCCCACCCGTGAGCAAATCCTGTTGGCCTCTCTTCCAAAACATCATCCCCACTATCCCACCCTCCCAACTCCAATAGCTTTCTCACTGGGCTCCCACACCAACCCTTGTCCCTATATTGTCTATTCTCCACATGGCACTCATTGTGATCCTTTGAAAACAGGTGAGACCATATCCTCTCCTGCCCAAACCTTCCAGCAGCTTCTCCTCTCCCTCAGTAAAATTCCAAGTCCTCCCTGAGGTTATATGGCCCCACCAACTCTTGACCCTGTTTTCCCCTCTGCCACCCTCCACTTTGCTCTCCTTCTAGGCACTGTGTCCGTTCATCTGGCATCTCTGCTGTTTCTCAACTCCCTAAGCAAGGTGTCCCTGCTCAAGGTCTCACACTTCTTTCTCCCCCCCCCCCCCAGAACGGGAACGCTGTTCCCTGAGGCATCTCACTTCCTTCTGTTTCTTTTCACACGTCCTGAGCACCTATTTAAAAGAGCACTCCACCTTATCATCCTTTCTGACTTAATTTTTCTTCATAAGAAAAATGATCAAGGCCTGGTATATATATTTATATGTTTATTATCTGCCTTCCCCTATCAGAATATGTGTTCTGTGTTCATTGTATGTTTTTAGTGTGCTCATCAGGTACCTGTTATCTCGTTCGTTGGCAGGTACTGTCAGAACGCTAACACTCTTAAGAGATGCTAAATAAGTAATTATTGAATAAGAAATAAATAAATAACATGAATGACGAAACGAGTAAGTTATATAATCTATATTGGGGTGCCATGTGAGAAGGTTGTTTTAAAAGTCAGAATGTTTTGCCAGGTTTCTTCAGATCAATGCCAGCAGCATTTCTCTGTCCCTTGTCCCACCCCCTGGGCTCTTTGCCTGTATGAATCGTCACCCAGGGAACCAGACCGTTCATGTCTCTGCCTTTCACTCAGTCTCTTGGTGATCTGATGGGGACAGTCACTTATTCAGAGCCTCAAGACCACAGGGTTCAAGGGCCCTGGTCACCCAGAGCCATGGGTGTTTGAAGAAATTTCTTACATGGATGAAGGACTTTTTAAAAAAAATTCTAAGTTTAAAATGTAAGCAGGTCTCTCTTGATCAGAGATTACTGATGCATTTCTGGGCATTTGGCCCCTCTGTTTGGACTCCTGTATTTTGGCCACAAGGAAGGAGGGAAATTCCACTTAAGTTGTCAGCCTTGTGGTGAGAAAAGAGGTTGAAGCTCCTGGTCAGAATCAGCTTCCTTGAATGCTTTTCCTTTTTTCTGGTGGGTGTGGGGTTGGAGGTCCCTGGAGAGCTGGGTAGAGAGGGCACTTTCCATGTTAAGGTGCATGTGCTGTTTGGAAACATTAATTTTGAAAGTTTGGGAAACATTTAAGGACAGGTTTTTATTTTTATTTTTATTAGTTTCAGGCGTACACAACAATGTAGTAGTTAAATAAGGACAGGTGTTTTTAAATTTTTTTTTTATTGTTATCAATTAGCACTGGAGAAGGGAACTTTGGGGGATAGGTGAGGTGAGGAGGGGGCGACTCAGCAGAGAGTAAGAGCAGTGATTACAGTGGAGGGAAGTTGGGCCACGCATCGGGAAGAAGTGTGTGACTTTATACACAGAGACAGAGGCCAGGCGTCTCACCCCAGAGCAACTGAGCAGCTGTATCGCTCTCTTCGCAGGTGGTGTAGGTGTCTGGGAGCAGAAAATGGCTTGAGGTGACCCGTTTGGTTTTTATAACCTTTGATTCTGGGTTATTCCTCTAAATGTCAGGGTAAGCAGTATTTAACTCATTTTGTTGGCAATTGATCTAACAAATTGGCGCCTGGAAGATTTTCAGGGTAGGAAGATTCTCTCCTATCTCCAGCCCCCTCCCCCACAATAGAATCAACTTGGGAAAGTTTGGAAAGTGGTGCTAAAACTCCATCTCCTGCCCTTGGCGTTGCCCCATAAACACTTGCCGTAATATTCTGCAGTGTGGAATTTCCCTTGCATTATAGACTGAAAGCGAGCCTGGCCCTTTCCTCAAACCTCAGTCCTGATTGAAAGATGAGTGAGCCTACTATCTGCCATCTCGAGCAGCTTCCCCAGCCCCAGCATGCGAGGACAGGGTAATGATGTCCAATTTTGCACACTTCAGATCCATTAGTAGCAATTACCTTTCTCAGGGTGTTTTGAGTTAGTTTTAACATAGCATTCTTACAGTTGGTGGATAATGACAGTAATAATGTATACAACATTTTCAAGTCGCTGTTTTTAGCTACAATCACACCATTACTAGGTCTATTTAACAGATGCATTTCATGCTAAAAGTTAAGGTTCTCGTGATTCCTTTCCCTTCCCCCAAGCAAACCTTAACTGCTATTTTATTCAATAGAGATTTTTACTCCAAAGTTTCAGAGATATATATACTTTTTATTCTGGGTCTTCCTATTGAAACAGGATGGTTGTGTAACTGGTTTGACCTAGAATTATTGTTTAGTTGTTCTTATTTAGCTGTTCTTTTAATGACATGCAAGCTGACCCAGAAATCCAAAGTTCACAAAAACTGAAAAATGCACGTATTTTCTAAAACTCACTTGGGATGTCTATGAGAGATTGCTGGGTTTTATATGATGCCTTCAAGACAGATGGATGGCCACTGAGCTATCCAGGGGAGAAATCTCTCAGAAGGGAGGTATCAATATCTTATAGTGACTCCATCAAATGTGTGTGTGTGTGTGTGTGTGTGTGTGTAATTCCCCCAATAAACCAGGAGGTCTGTGTTTACTCCTCTCACTGTCCCATTTCCTTCTGGAAGTCATCTCTGACCACTCCAGCCACCAGAGAACTCTACTCTGCAGCCCTGAATCCTTGTTTTCTGCACTCCCTTTTTGACGCTCTCCTACATGGCTTCCTTCCATTCTCAACTCACATTGTATTGTTATTCAGACTCCATTTCACAGCCATTCATGTGTCTCATCCTCCTGTATTAGTTTCCTAGAGCTGCTACAACAAAGTAACATACACCGGGTGACTTAAAACAACAGACATTTACTCTGGAGGCTGAAAATCTGAAATCAAGAAATTGGCAGGGGCTCCCTCCAAATCCTCTAGGACATAATCCATCCTTGCCTCTTCCAGCTTCTGGTGGTTGCAGGCTTCCTGGGTTTATGGCACTATAACACCACTGTCTTCCTGTGTTTTCTCTTTGTGTGTCTCTGTCTCTTCACAGGACATTCTTTTTATAAGGACACTAGTCATACTGGATTAGTGGCCACCCTGATGATTGTATCTGAACTTGATTACATCTGTAAAGACCCTATTTCCAAATAAGGTCACATTCACAGAAAACAAGGATGGGGCATCAACAGATCTTTACAGGGACACAATTTCAGGGACTCATGCTGCCCCTCAGGGAAGTTGTGACCTTGAAGCCTAGAGCGTTGGATGTATCCCCTTAAGCAGTGTTTCCTAAAACCTTGACTATGGAACAGGACTCCTTAGGTTCTTGTGAAAAAGAGTGCCCCAGTGTCACACACGTGAGAGAAACACAGTGTCTGTGTCCCTGACCTGAGGACTGAGATACCTATTGGCATATTAAAGGCTCTGAGAAATCTCACTTAAGTCAAACTTACTTTCTCATTAGCTTTTTTGACCATAAGGGCTTTTGTTTTGGCTCCAACTTTCCTCCATCAACAGTAATGGAATATACTTTGGGGGAACATAGGCCCACTGAATGTTGTTTCTGCCATTTGAATTGCCCCAAATGAGGTAAGCAGAATAATATGGCATTCAGTTGAGTATTTTTAGTGAGTATAACATGAAGCAGGCACTGAAGAATAGGAGCAGTTTTGAAAAACTCAGTTCTGAGTGGTACTCGAATTCAGCCAAGAGCTGGACAGAATGGCTATGAGTTGCCTCCCATGCTCCGTCTGCTCACCTGACTCTTGTGTGCTGCGTTTCCTCACTGGACAGTGGGGACGAGCATATATCTTAAAAATGTACAGTGCATAATTATTATTTGAACCCGGTAATTCAACCAGGAAAATCAGGGAAGTCAGTGAGTCCTTACGCTATTCTATGCTTTCAATCACAATGATTTTAAATGGAGGGATGATATGGTGAGCTACCTGGGGGAAACTTGATTTTCTGCCTATATTTAAAGGAACAGAATGATGGTAATTTTTCAACCACCACCACCACCACCACCACCACCACCACCACCACCACCACCACCACCACCACCATCACCACCACCAGCACCATCACCACCATCACCACCACCATCACCACCACCATCACCACCACCACCACCACCACCACCACCATCACCACCACCACCACAACACAAAATCCTCTTGTTGATCCTTTCAATACCATGTGAGTTCTTTATACACCCTTTTTGGAAAAGTTTAATGCCAGCTGGGTTTTTCAACAAACTTGTGATGGTTATTTCCTTTCCCTGTCTGTCCATTGGTGTGATTTGAGGGGTACAAATGCATTTTGGTACTAGCCTGGGCAAAGCCTAATTGGGACGGTCGATCTCCTGGTAAAAAAGTCACACGTTATATTATAAAGCCAAATAAAAATGGTTTTTGAATCATGGATATGTCCTGGTTTAAAAGTAAGCTAGTATATTTATCAAAAATAGAGACATTAGAGGGCTAGTTTATAAAAAAAGCACCTTTGTTTTTTAAAATGTACAAACTGAAATTCAAACAGTAAATACTCCTGGTGTATTTCAGTTAAGGTATAATTTACGGGTATCTGACTTCCATACCACTTTTCCGATCATATCAGGAGATTTGTAGTGTGGTGAAGAGCATGGGCTTTGAAGTCAGACAGACCTGTGTTCAAATCCTCATCGACTTCACTCCTGGCTATCCTTGTGAGCTTGTGCAGACGACTTGTTCTGTGAGCTTCAGTTTTCTTATCTGTAAAATGGGAATAACGACACCTACCTCAAATGGTGATGGTAAAGACTAAATGAGATGACGTATTTCGAGCTCTGCTCCTGGTATGTAAAGAGTTTAATGTCCAGCGTATATACATATAATGTATGTTAAAAGCATCACTCATCACTCAGTACCTGTAGCTATTATTGTTATCTGCTACCGCTCATGGTTACATTTAAATTTAAATAATGGGCTCTCAAATATTACGTTGTTACAAAAGTAATTGCAGTTTAAAAAGTTAAAGATAATTGCAAAAACTGCAATTACTTTTGTACCAACTTAATACAATTTTCTGAAGAAAGCCTCTTCTGATTCAATGCTTGTCTTTCTTCTCCTTTTCTAGTTCTAGTCTCCAATATCCTTTTACACATTCTCGTTTTGTACAAAGCTGCCCATTTCCCAGGGCAGCTAAATATCGTTGATGTTTAGGGCAGTGTCTGAGCTCGGGCTGCCATAACAAAATACCACAGATGAGGTGGCTTAAGTAACAGAAATTTATTTCTCACAGTTCTGGGGGCCGGCCGTCCAAGATCAAGGTGCCGACAAGGTAGGATTCATTCTGAGGCCTTGTCTCTTGGCTTGTAGATAGTCTCCTTCTTGCTGTGCCCTCACACGGAGGGGAGAAAGATCATTGTTTTCTTCTTATAAGACACTAATTCTATTAGCTTAGGGCTCCACCCTATGACCTCATTTAACCTTAACTGCCTCCAAGATAGCTGTATCTCTAAATACAACCACATTGCACGTTGGGGCTTCATATGAATTTGGGGGGGAACACAAACATTCTGTTCATCACAGGAAGGAAGTGACATATTAAGAGAAGAGTTCTTCTTATCAGAATGGAGAGCATGTTCATTTAGCTGAAACAAGATCTGTCACCCTCTGTAAGGAGAAACCCAGCAGTGACCATCATTTGTCATTCCCAGGCGTAACCTAACAGAGTTGCCCTCTGGTAACATCTACCGGAGGATTCAGACCTGGGGACCAGGACTGTATCCCAAGGGCCTCTGTGGGGATGATTTGACCAGATTGCACCGTGCATGAGAAGCTTGAGGAGGAGACAGTCAGCTGCACCTCCTTAGCAGGGCCGCCCCAAGCATCATGCAGGTCACATTCTCTACAGGGGCCAGTGAGGGCTGAAGTCCAGCCGGGCTCCTCTCACTTGAGCTCTGTGCCCTCATGGGCCATGTTGGCCTGGACAAGCGTGCCCCTTTCTAAGTCACAGGGAAGTACCTGTGGGCTGGCAGCAGTCTCCTTACTGCAGGGGTGTGATTGGACATTGAACAATATCTTCTCTTGTCCTCAGAAGAAATTTGCCTCTAGTATGAATATCAGAAATAGTCTTGCTTCCCTTGGGCTCCGGGTTTGTTTTATCTTCTTATCTTTTTTATCTGTACTTTCCTCTTCCCGTGGACTATGAGAAAGCTTAGAATGAGGTTGGAGCCTTTCCTCTTGCAAGCAGGTGGGATTTCACGGTAGGCGTTCGTGTGCCACGGGCCCTTATCATGCAGGATTCCTGGCATCTTTGAGCGCAGTGGGTGGGGCTGGGATACCTTATATATTTTTTAATTTGAGAACACGTTTTATACATTGGTTGGACTGGGTCATCAGCTGAGTTTGGTCTGCTTACTTTAGGTGATTATTATAAGTTTGCATCCGTTCCACAAATATTTATTGAGTATCCGACTCTGTGCTGGTCACATAGTGGTGAAGAAAACAGGCTAGAGCTCTGGGCTCAGGAGCTTGTATGCTAATTAGGGAGCAGGCCCCTGGACAACTGAGTAAGGTGATTACAGATTGGGACAGTGGCCCACAGGAAGCAAGCGCGGTGTTCTCAGAGTAAGCAGGGAAGGCTTCTAAAAGGTCGTTAATTTAGATCATGTGAGTTAAGTCCTTAGCTTGGTGCTTGGCACACGCTAAGCTCTCCATTCACGATAACTGCTATTGTTACTATTAACTGTCACCTCTACCTCATTCTGTGCTGCTCAGTGTGTGAAGGCAAGAAGACGACATTGCCAAGTTCAAAGAAATGGTGAAGGCTTTGCAGATGTGCCAGCACTGGATGGTCAGGGAACTCTAGTTTGTAATAACGTGTCTTTCCCTCTTTCCGTCCCATCTCGAAAGGCCGTGACACTGAGCAACTTTGCTGCTGTACATCTCATCTTGGGTTTGTCATGTGAGCCCTCTCTCCAGACCATCCTCCCCAACCATTAATTTGCTGCAACTGCCTAGTATCTTTAAATCTGTATTTTCCTGACTGTTAGCAGGGTGCAAGTTTCAATTTGTGTCCATTTAGAACTGAATGCAATTATATCCTGCATTAATTTGAGGGCAATGAATTGCAGAAGGCCCTTCCTTGCAGAGAGAATATTCAGTGTACAGGAGAGTCGTTAAATGGATTGAAATATATCCTCTCTAACGTCATGTTTTTGAGTATTCTCTGAGTTGGGGTAGTCAGCCTATCGTGAAAAGGAGGGAAGGATTAGGGCCTGAGGCTGAGAGTCTGGATGAGTGTAACAGGTAACTTCCCTGCCTTACACCTAGGAGTGATGCAAGGGAAGTGAAAGTACGTGAGCTAACGGTGTTGAAGTACCTGGAAAAGCAGAAGGCCGCCATCTTGCCCACAACTCAGCGCCTTCCCTAGTTATCTAAGGGAATCCACTTATGACTCTATTACCTGGTAAATTAGGAGAGTGATTCAGTCAGGTATATTTATCATGAAGAGAGCTGAAGATAATTAATACACTGCATTGAATGCAAATTGCACCCACAGCACTTATCTCATTTTCAATTAGCACAAATGTTACAGCACTGCAGGCTTGTTATGGTTTTACCATGGGCTGGGTAATTAATTTCTGTGAGCCACGTATCAGGCACCTGGTAATGCCGTTTATTAATAAATGTCACCCCAGGTATCGGTTTGTCGAAGAGGCAAATAAATGGAATGCACAGTTGTCTACCCTGCGCAAATCTATTTTTACACCTCGCTGAATCTTTTCACGTGTTTGTTTATTGACTAGAGTGACTACTGAGATTACAATTGCAAACAAAGGAAACCCCCACCCTAATGTGGCTCAAAGGGGGATTCCTTTTTCTTCCCCGGCAGGGATGGTTAGGCCGGTGAGTAGAGTTGTCATAGGTGAGTTTCTGGTGCTTCCAGAAGCGTTTCCTCGCTTGAGAGTCAGAAAGGAGGGACTTCTCCCAGAGCGCCTCCCCCATCTGACCACAGACTCAGTCACTCAGGCAGCACGGGTCACGCTTCCCCATCTGGGAGTGTTTGGGGGCCAAGAAATCTTACAGACCCACTTATTATGCCCCCGTCGCATCTTATCCTTCCCTCCTTTCCTTGCTCTCAGTCTCATCTATACTCTTAGCTACTTACCCTGTGCCATTTGGGTTTCTAACATGAGTAGGTGGGGAGGATTTGGCAGCTTTTGAAAAGGGTGGGTTGGTGAGCAGAAGTTCCATATTTCTGTGAGCTTTTCCTCTTTCTCTATATTGGCAAAATATTGGCAATTTTTTTTTTTTTTTTTGGGTAAAAAAAGCCAATTATCAGATTCTGACCACATACCTACTATGGTTCAGACACTTTCCAGAGCTGGACAGTTTATTGAGTCCAACCCCATTTGATCAACACTCTTGTGATGACATCAGTTTTGCCCAATCAATAGTTTCCTCTTTTTGCCCTGAATCAGCTGGAACCTTAATCAGAAATCAGCAATTCCCACTGTACATTTTGTATTTTGTTGTTCCTTGAGCACCCTGTGAGAAGAACTACTGTGATTTGATGCACTGAGTTAATACATATAAAGCACTTACTACAATGCCTGGCACTTAGTAAGTACCCAGTAACCTAGCTGTGATCAGTATGCCTGTTGTTATCTGTACTAGTTATATTGTCTCATGGCCTCTACAGGGAAAAGCTGGCAGAGAGTCATTATCCATTTCTAACAGATATTTATTGAGCACCTACTAGGCCAGGCACTGTTTTAAGTGCTGCAGATAAAACAGACTAAAATCCTGGTCTTCATGAAGTATACATTCTACTGGAGGCAGGAAATAAGCAGACAAGTGAAACATAATATATGTCAGAGAGTGTGAGTGCCATTGAGAAATCTCAGGTAGGGAGGGAAGACAGGGAGTGGAAAGGGGCTTCAGTTTTGAGGGTTCAGTTTTAAATAGGGCCCTCGGGAAGGCCTCATGGAGGACGTACCATCTGAGCAAAGACATGAAGGCGGTCGGTATCCAGCCCGTGGATGTTTTGGGGAAGGAGCCTTGTAGACAGAGGGCAGAGCAAATGGAAAGGCTCGGGGATGGGAGGATACGGAGGATACCAAGGAGACCAGTAAGTCCAGAGTGGAACGAGTGGGAGGAGATGGCAGGAGAGAAAGTCTCAGAAGTTAGGATGGCGAGGCCAGGCAGCACCTTGTGGGTGATATTAAGAACTTTGGATTTTACTCTAAGCTGCTGCAGGCAGCTATCGAGAGGAGGAGGGACATGATATGACTTAGGTTTTGAAAGGATCTCTCTGGCCTTTGTGTTTAGAAATAGGCTGCAGAAGGACAAGGGCAGAAGCAGGGAGGCTAGTAAGGAGGGTGTATTAGTTTCCAGCTTCCAAAGACTGCTGCATTCCTTGGCTCGTGGCTTCTGGCTACCGTAGAGGTTAATGCATTAATGTAGGTGAAGGATGAAGGCGGCTTGAGCAACGGTGGGGAGAAGAGTTGGATCCTGGCAGTGTATCAAGTTGCTTCATAGCTTGGGCCAGTTTCAGTATGGAAGCCTCTGTAGTTCCCTGGGCCTGTGACATGGGCAGCCTCTCTTTCTTATCATTTCAGCTGCCTTGAGGTCTACTTCTCAGCCCAATAGCTTGTCCACAAAGTAAGGAACCATAGACAGTTGTAGCGGGAAGAGACTTGAGAATCTATCCAGTCCCCATTACCAATTTATAAATTCCTGCTTTGTCCTGGGCCCATTGAAAACATCTTGGGTAGTTTTTACCAGCTTTATCTGTTTATTCTTTGATTCATGTAACCAGCATGTCCTGGGCTTCTGTTGAGTGCACTGCTGTGTGCTATGTAAAAGGAGAAACAGGAGATGTGAGAGTCATCATTCTTATCCTTGGGAGATGAGGATCTATTTGCAACTTGTTTAGAAAGAATCAGAGAACAATTATAGAACTAAATGTAAGTGAGTGAAAAATGAAATGCAAGATTTATGCATTAGTACCAAGGAAGTGAGGAAAGTGAAGAGGCTGCTTGGAAGAAGTAACAGGTCATGGGTTTTCATTTTTTAACTGGGAGCCAGTCAGAGAATTGCCAGCTTTAAATTTTGTTAAGAATAAACATTACAAACATTCTAACCACCTCTCATTGCCATAATTTCATAATAAGTAAGACATTGAAGCATCCAAGATATAAAAGTGACGTGGTCTCAGAATAAAGGGGACTCTGTTAAATAAACATATTCAGCTTTATAAAAACTCAATGCCCTGGCTTTATTTTTCTTATTTCGCTGAGGGTCATTAAAACTTTATTGTGGATTGGCACAAGTCTGTCCACCTCAGTCTAGAGAAAAAGGCTGTTTGGGTGGTTTATAGTTTGAGTTTCTGACTTTATTGAACATGATTTTGTCTGTATTTCTTTGGGCTCTGACATCAGATAGCTGGTGACCACATGACTAGGATTTGGTGTCTTCCTTGTGGAGGCAGAGAAGGGAAGAGAAATGCAGACCAGTTGGTGTTGGGGGCGTCTGGTCATCTTGTGGTGAGCCACTGGTTGGCTCAAATGATAATCTAATTCTACATTGAGATTTTGGGATTTTCTGTGGGTTTCAGTCACCATGGTTTTGTTAGTTTCCTGTGGCTGCTCTAACAAATGACCACACAGTAGGTGGCTTAAGACAACAGAAACTTATTCTCTCACAGTTCTGGAAGCTGAAGTCTGAAATCAAGATGTCATCAGGGCCATGCTCGCTTTGAAGGCTCAAGGTAAGAATTCTTCCTCGCCTCTTCCAGCTTCAGGTGGTTGGCTGACAGCCCTCAGCATTCCTTGGCTTGTAACTGCATCTCTCCAATCTCTGCCTCTGTCATCACATGGTGTGCTTCTGTCTGTCTGTGCTTCTGTCTGTCTCCTCTTCTTATAAGGACACCAGTTATTGAATGTATGGCCCACTCTAACCCAGTAACACCTCATCTTTACTAATTACATCTGCAAAGGCTGTATTTCCAAGTGAGGTCACATTCTGAGGTTCTGGTGAACATGAATTTTGGGGGGACACTGTTTTGGGCTGAATTGTGTTCCTTCAAAGTTTACATATTGAAGCCTTAACCCCCAGTACCTCAGAATATTACTGTTTTTGGAGATCGCGCCTTTAAAGAGGTAATTAGGTTGAAATGAAGCCATTTGGGTGGTGCCTAATTCAGTCTGCCTGGTAGCCTTATAAGAAGAGATTAGGACACACAGAGACCCTTGGGATACGTGAGCACAGAGGAAAGACCATGTGAGGACACAGCAAGAAGGCAGCCATCTGCAAGCCAAGGAGAGAGACTAAATCTGTTGACAACTTGATCTTGGACTTCTTAGCATCCAGACTGTAAGAAAATGAAGTTCTGTTGTTTAGGCCACCTACTCTGTGGTATTTTGTTATAGCAGCCTGAGCAGGTTAGTACAGACACTATTCAACCCAGCACAATGTCTGATATTGTTATTTTTCAGCTTAGACAACCCAGTGTGTGATGGAGGGATTCCAAAATGGATTTCAAGATGTCTGTCTGTGTTATACCTGTGTCTTTCGTTATAATCTGCTCCATATCCATTCCTACAGATGGAATAGATGTGCTACACTTAGAGGGTGGGTTGAGGGGGGGGGTGAGTGAGCACTTTTACACGAGATGTTGGACAGGGCGGCCTCCAGGTAGACATCTGGAGGCTGCTCTCACGGGGGAAATTCTGCTTAGGTAAATTGTGGATTTGCCACATTGGGAGTTCTCTTTAGTTCCGGGCTCAGCAGACTTGTGTACCTGTTGGGGATCAGGTACATGAGGGGAGGGCTGGCGTGGAGGCTCTAACAGCACCATTTTCCTGCTCCCACCTTTATTATCGCTCTCCAAGGACCTAGGTCTCAGCCAGGCCAGCCCTGCCCCCTTTCTGCACCCAGTAAACATTGCTGTTTGCTTTCTCATGAATATGGATTTCCATCATCCCTCGCTGTAGGGATGGATGTTGGGGGCAGAGCTGTTGAGTACACATCCAGCCAATCATTGCCCATTAGCAGGGAAGAGCGGTGGGCATTATGCCTCTTCAGTGAGGAGCCATTTGCATTTGGTTGGGCCCCCGCTTTCTTTCTGAGCATCTATGGACCCTCAGTGCACTCAATTACTCCTGCATCCGGCTCTTCCTCTGCGATGCTCATTCCCTTTCTAAGTGTCTTGATTGGATTTGCCAAATAGCTTGGTGGTAACTACAGCTGTTTAGCATATCCCTGGATGGAGCGTGATAAGGACATCAGGCCTTGGGGTGGCTGTAACCCCCAGGGAACAAATACCTTGTCCTTTCTCTTTCTGCCCACACCTCTCCCCATCCCCTCCCCCAACTGAAAGAACCCCCCAGTTTGGAGGGAGTAGTCCCAGCAAGCCGTGGGTTCATGCTTGTATGTTTTGCGTCTTTGTAGGGAAGCGCTGGACGCCCTTCATTCCAGAGTTCTCTGCCCAGCGACCTAGCCCCTGGGGATGTTGGTTTCTTGAGTGCTTTGGGGGGTGGGGAATCTGTGGGGTCTGGCACAGATAGATGCCGAGTTTCCCTCACCATATCCACTTCTGAGAAAAAGGGTGTAAGTGGATCTAAGGAGATCCCATTGGGAAAGCAGTCTCCCCTCCTTACCCAATATGCCAGCAGAGATATACCATCTGGGAAAAAAGGAGGCTTGACCTGAGGCGCAGGCATTTTCACATCGTGGTCACAAATCCTCATAATCAATAATGTGTGAAGACAACTGGGAACGACAGAGACTCTGTCTTTGGCAGGACGGTGTTATTTGCAATCCACTTCTGCTGCCCACTGTCCTCTGGAAAGCCCTTGTCCAGAATCACAAACATTTGTTTGCTCTTGTTAAGGTTGGAGCCATCTCCCCTCCCCCCTCTGGGCATCGCCTGTGCTCCCCTCGCCCCTCCTCTGCTGTGTTTCCAGGGATGCTGTTTTGTTTTCTTTTCCTCTTTTGTTTTGCCTCTTCAAGAAAATGAAAGTGAGCACCTGAGAAAGAGAAAGGGAGGCAGAGAGGAGGAAGAGAGTGTGAGCACCAAAGGATCTGAGAGCGATAAAGGAAGGTTACCTGTGTGTTTGTCAACAAGATGAAATAAATAAGAGCAAAAAAAAAAAAAAAAAAGGACAGCAGTCAAAGGCAATCAAATATGTATTTAATTAAAGCAAACATAAAAATAAAAGTTACATGTTGAATCAATAAACAGCACTTTTTTCTACATGCATTTTGAACAAGACAGATCAGAATCTTGCATGATGAAGACATAATGTGTCATAATAATTAGGAACACAGACAAAAGAACAGCTAATCAGCATGCAAATGTATGCAGTTCTGGTGATTCAGATGAGGCAGATTTCTACCTCTTTTTTGCTTGATTCATCTTCATTGCTAATCATCTGAAGGCTGCCAAATGTTCACTGACACTAATGTATTATAGGTCAAGAGAGGCAGGTCTTCACCTATTACCCCCCCGAACAATATGCTTCCCTTCCCTGTTTCCTCTTCAGGATTTTCTGCAATCACTGCCAGATGCAATCAGACTCCTTGAATAGGAGCAACTGAGGCTTGTTTGTGGCTTGGATTCATTAGAATCAGGAGGCTGAAGAAAGGAATAAATTACTTAATTGCACAAAAAAGTTGCAGCCAAAGTGATGGTGAGAGAAAGTGATTGTGTAGATACGCATTAGGCCACTCTTGGAATGGGGCGTCTTAGAATAGCTGGTAGTTTGGCCTCACAGATTCAGACAGATTTGGGTGTCCTCCAAAACAGATGGCTCCACACACCATCTATTCTTCTCTTTGTCAGGTTTTACCATTTATTTGATCTTGGTCCCTCTCTGATGCTGGTTGTATTAGTTGTAACACAAATATGCATTCGGATCGTATCCATTTAGTCTGGTCTCTCCCAACTTTTATTCTTCATCTTTTTTTCTTTTTCTTTTCTTTCTTTCCATTTTTTTTTTTTTTAGATGATCAAGTTGAATAAAACCCTTGTTGTCCCCTCCTTAACGCCCCTTTGCATGAAGGAAATACGGGAAATAGGAAGACTGCACAAGCCTGCGGTGCAGGGGCTTGAGCCTGAACCTGAACCAAAGAGAAGGGAGGAGTTGCTTAAATGGGGCAAAGAAGGGAAGAAGGAAGTCACTCTATTTTCCAACCACTACTATACTTTTCTTGCCTTTGCCTAACTCTTAATCTCTCTTTTTTTTAAAGGCACACTATTAATCAGTGCTGTTCATATACAACCAAGGAAGAAGAATCAAAACCGTGTGACACAGTTTCACAAATGCGTTCTCCCTCTTCTCTGTCACTCCAGCATGCGTCTCCAGCCATGGGGCCTCTTCTCAGGCATTCCACTCAGGGTTTTGGTCATGTGCCCGATTTGTGGGTGGTCTCAAGGTCTTGAAGAAGGAACTTCATTTTCTCTCTGAAGTCCCTGTGTTGCTTGTAGCTGTGGTTTGTGTGTGTGTGTGTGTGTGTGTGTGTGCGTGCACGCGACGCTTGTTAGGGGAAGGGGCTGCTATAAGACAAGAGGCCCTGGCAAGGAAATTGTGAAAGAAAATAATTATGATTGATTTCTATTTGGGAAAAAAAAAGAAAGAAAAGAAAAGGATTCACAAAGAGAGGGGACTTTTCTGGTTTTGCTGAAAAAGTAATTGGCTAAGTTATTTACTCAGGTGTGTTCATCTGACACTTCTCCCCAACCTCCCTTTGTTTTTGCTGTTCCCTCTGCCTGACAATCCCCTCCCCCAGATCTTTCCAGGGCTGGGTCATCTCATCACAGGGAGCTCAGTATCAATTCCATGTTCTCAACTGGGGCCAACTCTGCCCTCCAAAGGTCAGTTAGTGGTCACCATTCCACTCTCATCTCTATCTTGTTAGCATGTTTTTATTGCCTTCATAGTTTTTACTGCTATCTGAAATTTCTTTGCATAAACATTATTTACTTATTTATTTGGTTTTATTTACATGTATATTATTCATTGTCTCTATCAGAAAGTAGGATTTGTGAGGGTAAAAATATTATCTCCCTCTTTTTGTCCCATATCCCCAGTGTCTACAGGTGTCTCTGGCCTTCAGAAGGCATGCAATACACATTTGTTATTTGAACAAATGATTTCTGAAAACGAATGCTGTCTAGAGGTCCAATTACATTGGCCATCAATTCCCAGAGGTTGCTCAAGTTATTTTCCTGAGTTGTGGTATCAGCGCAAAATGTTCTGGAAGCGAAAACGTGAGCCACTGACCTCCCTTCTTTACAAAGAAATTTTGCTCAGTTCCCCTTTTTAATTCTGGGGCTCATTTGACGACTAAGCAAGGTAGCAACTTCTCAGAAAGGAAAGCCATTCATCATCTGTGTTCTCTCCACTTAGTGTGAGCTGGGAGTCAGCCATCTTTACGGTTCTGTGCAAACTTCTGGGTGTGCATGGGAATGGCTGGGAGGTGATGTGAGGAGAATGGAGAAGAGGAAGAGGAGAGATGAGAAAGACATTCTAGACAAGGGAGGGTTAGAAGACTCCTCCAGTGACATTGCAAATCTTAGAGATCCTGTGAATTAGAGACACAACACTGCGAATGGACCTCACAATGGCTGAAATACTGAGTGAAGTGCCAGGTAGGTCTCTATTAAATGAGCGGACATAGGTTAACTGCTTTTTTCCAGGACCTGAATAAGCCAAGAGAGTCATGGGGAAAGGCATTTCCTCCTTTGATTTAATCATGACCTTGCACAATTCCTATTACATAGACCAAGGTTCCAGGTGCTAAGAGTTCCATCGCCCAGCCCTGAGCCCCTGACTGGGGCTGGGTGTTAGCTGCAGCTTTTTGCACAGACGTGAAGAAGTCTTTTTCTGCTGGTTTAGAGTATCACTTGGGCCATTCAAAAACAAGTTCTTTTTTTTTCTGGAACTTGCCATGACTGGTGTAAACGGAAATTAAATTCATCTTGAGCCTTGTTTCCCTTTATCCATCTTGCAGTGGGAATGATTTCTTTCTCCCAGGAAGCTCAGTGAGGCAGCTCACAAAGGTCTTGATCTCATTTCCAACTCCAGGGGACCCATGGGATCACAGATTTATTGGGAGTGGGGAATGGAGTTGGGGGCAGGTCCCGAGTGATCGGCTCAGCTCCGGGCATGTTAATTCCATGTGGAGTTGGCAGGGAGAAGGCCAGAGTAGGCCCCAGACCACCTAATCCCTTATCTCAAGGGCCCCAGCTCCACGCCAAGAACTCCACTTTTGGAGAATGGCAGTTGTCTTGGGGGAGGCTCTCCTCTCTGCAGGAAGCCAGCAGGCAGAATGGCCACCACCAGATACAGCCTTCTGTAGCCAGTCCAGAGGCATCTGATTATTCAGTGGATTTCTTTTTTCTTCTCCGGGTCTACATAAGCCTCATATCCCTTCATCAGAACAAAGCTGAACTTTCCCAGTCTCGGGCTGGCGGAGATAGCTGTCTTAGGCTCCTTGGAAAAAGCTCCATGGTTACCTTTCTTTCCCTTTTCCTTAGATCTTTTTGTTTGTTTGTTTGTTTTCTTTCTCATAAAGTAAGAAAGACATTCTTCTGTGCCTTGGCAGACAGCTGTCTGAGGTCCTTCCTCTATTGGGGTCTCACCGTTGGACCCCCCAGCCCCTCCCAGTCACACAGGCGACAAAAGCTCCGCCTGCCTCGCCTTTCACATACTGTGTCTGAGGGAAGGAGCCGATCTCCGTGCCAGCAAGTGAAACCTTGGCACCCTCTCAAAGAAACCTGAAGTGAGAAGGGTTCAAGAGGGAGGTCGCTTTGTGCGGAAAAGTGCCCGCCGCAGACCTCTCCACCAGCCTGTCTGAGGGCCTCCTGTTGGGGCACCGGAGAGATGGAAACCCGTTCACATTGGCTATTGTGTCCCCCCTGGCTCCTTCAGCCATTACTTTAACTTTAAACAGACCCAAGAAAAAGATTCCCATGGGATATAGGGGAAAGCTAACCCCACTCCCTTCCATCTTTGTCTGCTCTGGATTTGGGAGTTTAGTCTTAGAATGCCTCACTTCCCCTAAGGACCTCATTAGTTCACTGACCCTCTGCCTGGAAATGCCATAACCAACTGGCCTCTCTATTTGTGTCTCAGGTTTGTGTTTATTTAGCACAAATATGTAAAATTATTTGTTGTTTAATTTTTTTCCAGACACTGGGGACTCAGATAATTAAATCACCATCCTTGTTGGAGCCCACTAGGGAAGAGAGACAGTAAACAATTAACTTACAGTGCAGTGTGACAGGTGCTGGATGTCTGTGACCCAGACTGGAGGTGAGCAGAGAGAAACTCTTCCTGCCCAGTACCTGATCCATGCGCGGTTGGGGTGGTTAAAGGCTCCGTCCTGGGACTGGTGTGTGTGTGGGGGATTCTTGTTGGACTCAGGGTTAGGGAAATTGGTGGTGTTAAGACCCAGTTGAAGTGTCTACTGAAAGAACAGAGAACCACCCTGAACCCCATCTCATTTCACTCATACAGGGTGGTGCCCAGTTTGGAGGGTGGGGAAGGAAATTTCCATGATGTCATGGGAACAGGGTGCTATCTACTTTCCACTCCTCCTCTTGAGAAGGTGAACAGTGAGGATTCTACGGTTTAAGTGTCCAGCTCTTGGGTTTGAATGTTTTCATTTTCTCCTGGGAGGAGAACGTTTCATGGCATCAGTGGCTACTTTCAGAAGACATAATTGCTAAAGGAAGAGGAGATTAGATTTCTGAGAGCAGTTCACAAGCCAGAGAAATTACTGGAAAGGTTCAATCAGAAGGTGACATTTTATTTTGCCATGTGGAAGTAGAAACAGAGACGAGGTGGTGGTGGTGGTTTTCTTTTTTTTTTTAAATTTTTTTTTATTTGAAGAAAAATGAGAGAAATGAGCATTATACATTGCTTTGTCCATGATAGGAGGTGAACACGTGTCCCTCTCTGGGTGCTAATATCTTGGCACAGGAGACTCTTCAACTAAAGTTTCTGTTTTAATGATGTTTGGAGGATTCATGTCCAAGAGGAAGGTTGGACTTGAACTCTAGGGCCTCATCCATCTCTTCAAGTTCTACTTGTCCGTGAGCTAATCAACACCATGGACCGGGTGCTCACTCTGTGTAGGAGGGTCCTCTGGATGCTGCCCCTTTCAGTGGTGGGAGGGTGCTTTGCTCTAGTTGGAACCAAAAACTTGGACTAGGATTTGAGAGCAATGTGGTAAGAGTATCGGGTCGTGGGGTCAAAGTCATTTGAAGTTCCGCTTGGTCAATTATTAATTGAGCAACTATGTAGTATAGGCCTGGCCCAGGGCTAGTGTGGGGATATAGGGATGAAGGAGATGAATGGGGGCACGTGGAGGGCCTCTGCGATGCCGCTGGGCAAAGCTGGAACCAGGCCTCTGCCCCTGAGTCCCCACAGCATCGCTGTCCCTCTGTCTGCTGCTGTCTAGGGGCTGGTGGGCCCAGACCCGCAGGCTTAGCCGCCTTGGTAGGGAAGTTGATGATATTATTTGGTTTTGAAGGAGGCCATGACTTCTGTGTGAAACCGAGGTGAAAAGGCTGTGGTCCTTCTGTGTGGCCACGGCACCACGTCACCCCGCAATTCTCTGAAGACTCCTGAGGAACTTGTGCTGGCAGATGAACTCGTGGCCTCTCTCCTGGATTCCTCCCTCGCTGCCCACCCAGGCGGCTTTTGTTTTCACATCTTTTACTCTCCTCTCCATGTTTCCTGTTTTCATGGATCTTCCCCTTCTGCTGTATTTTTCCTGTGTCTGTTTGGTCTCCCAGATGTTGTAACCACTGGTTATTTTGGTAGCTATCTGGGCATCACAAGGTCCGAAAAAAAAAAAAAGACAATGGAAAAATCCTATATTGGAAAAAAATTTTCCATACATGTGTCCCAGGTTGCACACTGGACCATCCCAAGGATTCAAATGCATAGCTTGGGTGTTATAATGACAGAGCCAACGAACTGAAATGTAGTAAATTCAGTCACAATGTCCACAATTCTTTTATGTAATATTATAACACTTCCTTGAAGCACATCCCAGCACACCATACATAGTTGGCTCTCACTAAACATTGGCTGAATTCAATTTATTAAGCACTAGACCCTCCCTGGAGATACATTTTTTCGGTGTGGCAATTCACAGGCCTTTTAAACACCTTTTTTCCCCCTAACTGTCACATTGGAGAAAATCCACTGATACAGCAATCCAGTCAAATGACAGTGGAGGCCACGGTTATCTGTATACGCAAAATAAGCAAAATGCCACAGAAGACATATGCTGCTCCGATGGGGACTCTAATAGATCTCTGGCACCGGGACGGCCAGCAGTGCCTGGGAATTTGGCCTGAGAAAGGCCTATAGGAAGAGTCTCATTAGTAATTCTGTGTGGGCCAGATCCTGCAGGTAGGTAAACTGTTTTCTTAGACACCATTTAGTCGGCTCCTCTGCGGGTGTCTGTGGCGGCAGCGTAACCAGGCCGTGAATTCCTCTCTGTGTGGATGGGATGTCTTGTCTCTGCCCTCACCCCACACCACACTTCTATCCAGAAGGCCAACCTCACATGGTATGGCAGGACACCTTGCTCCTTATACACTATTCTTTCTCACCCGCCATGGGATGGATCCAACATGACAACTAACATAACAATTGACAAAAAAGACACAAATTCCTCAGTGGATTTTCCCCCCATTCCATGGATTAGGTAGAGGAGGCGTTATTATCTTGTTGGGTTAGAGACAAACTCCGGGTGCCCAGAGGCTAAGTGGCACCGCTGAAAGAGTAGGGGCTGGAAGTCAGGCCATGGGAATTCTAACCAGCTCTCTTCCTGTTCTTGAACCCCTCACCCTGCATCCGGTCAACGGGAAAGTCTTATTCATTCTACCTCCCAAACTATTTCTCAAGTCCATTTCTTTCTTTCCATTTCACAATCACAGGTGACTCTAAGGCTGGTGGTTACATATTTAAAGAGAAATAGCTCTTCCAGCCTTTCCCTTGTGAGCGGGTGTAGACCCTCAAGTCTCTCCACGAAGACTTGGAAGAGGGGCCTGTCAACCGATCCTACACATTTCTTGTCACATTTGTGACCATAATTCCTATTACATGGAGATTGATATTTTCTAAAAGAGAAGAGCTGCGTTTGGTGGCGTGAATGTTATGAATGAAGGGAAAAGACTGATGCGTCACCTGTGTGAAGGGTGTAAGACTTACTCCCCCATGTGGTGATTGTCTCCTGTTTAGTGAAAATTTCCACGTCCATCATCTCATATACACAAGAGACTTCAGTTGATTTGTAGGATAATCTAACCTAATGATTCATCCAACTGTGTTGAAATGTCTTGTGAGGTGCTCAGGGTGCGATTTTGGGGTACGTGATGTGTTTGTTTTGGTTGCCTGCTTTTCTGCAGCTTCATGAAAGATATAACTGTAGAAATGTTCTGAACTCTTTTCATATGTCGCTGTGATGCTCCATGTTGCTGATCATTTTGGCAACAAGAAGGACTGACTTTTTAATGGTGACTTGCTGGAGAACTTCCAGAGCAGGATTGACAACTCTTGGGCTTCAAAAGGGAAGCAGACAGAAAACTCTTCCAATTTCAGGGTGATAATAGTAACAGCAGGAACATTTACGGAGGTCAGGTTTGAAGTGCTTCATATGAATTATCTCCTTTAATCTCTACAACCACTCCATGAGGTAGACTCTATAATCTTCATTTTATGGATGAGGAAACTGAGGCACAGAGAGGTTGATTAGATTGCCCGAGGTCACCCAGTGTCAAATTTGAGAATGCCTCTATTAAGTTTCCCTCACATACTGTCTTAAATACTCTATGAACAGATGATATTAGGAGTATTCCTGGCAGCCATTCCTAAACTAGGACCACTAGCAGTCAGTGTACAAGGTATTGCAAACCGCACAAATATGCCCCACAAAACCCAAAGTAAATGTCACCAATTCAGCCTTCCCGTAGTGGAATCCCCCAAATACCTGCAGCCATTCCTCCACCACTTGAATGGAAGTCAAATGGAAGTTAAAGTGGAAAGAGGGAGACGTCTTAACTGACGCTGGCTAAAATATCTTACTTTTTCAAATTTTATAAAAATGTATGATCGTAGGAACATGGGGTCTTTGAAGTGGTCTGCATGAGGGAGTGAGGGAAGGGCTCTGAAGCTTATGCTCATTAGCTTTACAATAAATTTGCTCCTGGTCATAAGATAGTTACAGGATTTATCTGTCTATCTATCTATCTATCTATCTATCTATCTATCTATCTATCTATCTATCTATCTATCTATCTGTCATCTACCTACCTACCTATAATCTATCTATCATCATCTAGCATCTATTCATCCATCCATCCATCCATCCATCCATCCATCCATCCATCTCTCCCTCCTTCCCTCCCTCCCTCCCTCCCCTCCCTGCCTCCCTCCCTCCCTCCCTCCCTCCCTCCCTCCCTCCCTCCCTCCCTCCCTCCCTCCCTCCACAAATGGTACCAGGATGCACGTCTGAAAGTGCTGACGGCTGTCTTCTGCCTCCAGTCCTATTGGGTCTTGCTGTGACAGGGATAATGCCTCATTTGTGGATAATATGAAAAGGCTCCATTTGAAACCCTTTGTGAAGTTGAGGGTTCTCCCTCATGCAATAGTATTAGACAGGAATGATTATCCCCATTTTGCACATGTAGGAGCCGAGACTCAGAGAAGTGTACGAAGTGAAGACCTGGCTCTAACAGTCACTTGTTACTTGTATGAACTAATGCTGGCCTCTGTAAAAACCACAAATAAGGATCACATTTCATGGCCTCAAGAGGATGGGGTGGCAGAGAGCTTATTGCTCCTTAGGGGAAGTTAAGTACATAATGATAGGTTGTCGTATTAGTTAGGATTAGTTTTGGCTGTGAATGGCATAAATCCCTACACGTTTAACAGTGGTTTAAATCAGGTGGATATTTAGTTCTCACATGTGAAGGTCCAGGTAGGTGGTCCACCAGTATCAGGGGCCATTTCCTTCTACTTCAGTGCTCTGTCATCCTCCACATGTAACTTCTAACTCATGGTCCAAAGTGGCTGCTATAGCTCCATGCTTGAGGTCTATATTCTAACAAGCAGGAAGAAGAAGAGGGCAGAAGGAAGATATACAGTAAGTACACTTATTGAGGACTTTGTGTATATACACATTCACACAACTTCCACCCCTATCTACAACCCCATTGGCCAGTACTTTGTCATATGACCATACCAAGATACAAGGGGGACTGGGAAATGTAGTTTTTATTCTGGGCATGCATGTATACAGATGCAACTGTGGGAAATTATCTTGTGCTGTATTTCATCATATTTTGCTTCTTATCTTCTCAAGAAGATGACATTCACTTTGAAGGCAAGGATTTTGTTCTGAGTTCATCCACAGCATCAGATATTTCAGTGTGAAAGGGCTATAGAGATCATTCAATTCAGTGATTTTCAAACTTTTTTAAAAATCAGTATTATTTTATTTTTTGAAAGAAATACTTTATGTGACCCTAATAAGTAAGACATAGAGGCAATGTAGTATTAAAATAAGTTTTTAAGTTCAAAGTTACAACATTTTCTTATTTTAAAATCAACAAGGACTCAAGTTAAAATATTGAAGGTATCTAACGTGCTAATATTTGATACATGATACATTTGAGTATGTGTGTTTTCCACTGGTTTATAAATAGTTTAAAATCCACTTTTAATAATGAAATTTAATGCAATATTTTCAGAACCTCTTCAAACTTGAGCTTGAAAATGACTAATCTAGCCCAAACTTCTCATTATATAGCAAAGGTCGTAAGGCTCAAAGTAGTGAAGTGATTTGGTTACATCCCAAAGGTAGGCTGTGGTGAACTAAGCTAATGTCAAGTTTATGAGTCAACAAGTATGGGCTAAGGTGCCAACATGGTGCCAAGTGCCAAGTACTTTTTATTAAATCCCTTGATATTGCCTAGCAAACTGTTGGGCGCATAGAGGCTATGTGATACGTATTTGTTGTAAGAGACCTTTTCTTAATGATGGGTAATAATATCCAATTAAGGAGCGTAGAGACTCTCAGAGTCTTGGAGTCTTTATTTGATATGGAGGATATGACAATACCTAACATTTTATGGCTTTTTACATATTTACAAAGTGTTTTCATACACCTTATCTCATTTAATCTTCTCAAAAATCTTTCAACACTTCGGGCCACTATTATTTGTATTTTATGGATGAGGCTCCTGAGGCTCAGGGTGTTGAGTAACTTGCCCGAGAACACAGGGCAAGTGAGTGATGGAATCGGAGTTACATCTTAATTTTCTGACTCCAAATCGTAATGTCTACCTGTGCTAGTTGAGTTTTTCAGGCACTCCTTGTGTTTTTCTGTGTAGCACAACTCTGGGCGTTACCATTCCCGCTGCAGTCTAGGGAGTTATGATCCAGTCTAGGTGAATGGTGCCCTTAGAATGGACGGGGGTAAACCTTGTTCCCCCTTCCCCATTGAAGTCCTGCCCTCCTTATTCTGACTTTATACAGGACAGGGCTCAGAGTTCTCCCTCAGCCAGCCCACGTATTGCAGCAGCAAGTGCAGCAGTGGGCTAAACTCTGATAGGAAAGCCCAAAGACCTGGGTTTCAGTCTCACCTTCATTATTAGTGAGCTATGTGGCCTTGGATAAGTTCCTTTGTCTCTCTGGGCCTTAGTTTTCTCCTCTGTAAAAGAGGAAGATGCTTTACCACTGTTTATGGTTATGTTGATAACATGGCGTTTGAAGCCATGGAGCTTGGGGTGGTTTGCTCTGCAGCACTGCGTAACCAGTGCATTCCATGAGATGACTCTGGTAGCTGGGCAAAGTGGTTCTAGAAATACTCCCTTGCACTCATATAATGAATTCATTCTATGCGTCAGATCTCTTTCAGGCCCATCACCTCCTTTAATTCTTGCACAAATTTTTGAGGAGATGGGCAGTTGTCACCATACCTATTTTGCAGATTAGGAAGTCAAGACTTAGAGAGGTTGCCTTAGACATGCTCTTAGCTGGAAGAGGATGTAGGACTAACACTCAGCCCACTGTCATGCAGAAGTCCCAGGACACACAGTGGCCTTCTGTGTGGAGGGCAGGTTAACCCCGAGGGCAGTAGCCTGAGTTAGACACAGAAAGCTGAGACCTGAGGGCCTCACTCTGAGGCTGCCTCTTCTAATGAGCCCTGCTGCCCCACCTCCTCTCACCTCCAAGTAGGAAGGTTGTATAACGAGAAACTCATAATGAGGCTTAGCAAGTCCTTGTTTTTTCCAGAGTAGCTCTGAGCCTCTGCTTTGCTGCTGGATTCTGCTTGTGAAGGTTTCTAATTTGGGGTCTTAATTTTTGTAAAGCGTGAATTACAAGAAGTCAGAAGAATGATGCAAAGAGCATTTAATAATGCACATTCACAAAAGAAGTGGTGTAACTACATTAATTAGGCAAGTCTTGCGTAAAGATGCAATGTAATTATATATTTGAGACAGTTAATTAGGGAGCTACTTGGAAATTTCAGTGAATATTAAGGTAATTATACATAAATACTATAACCATTAAGACTGCACCCATAATGAAAGCAATAACTAATTACATAAATAACAGCATACTTATGTTTTTACATTACCAACACCTAACAATGCGTCCTCTCCCCCGCCTCCCTTCACCATGCAAATGACAAATCTTCCATTTTTAACTCAGATATTCTTGCAAATGGTTGGGAACTATGACCTTTCCTCTTCTTTCCTCTATTTTGATAAATCTGGGCCCACGGCAGGAGCTTTGAGTGAGCGGACAGAAGGGTAGGATGTGAGGGCCAGTTGGCCCTGCCCGACTCCATCTGAGTGGTTGTGGGCAGGAATAAACCAGGGTCAAACTGGGCACTGGCTGGAGAGGGGCAAGGCAAGGCCATGACACATGACAGAGTCAAGGCATGGGCTTGGGAGATGTGGACGCCTGTCCTGGCCCTGTCGTTCATCGTTTGAACCACCTCAGAAAAGTCACTTAGCATTTCTGAGCCTCGGTTTCCTCTTTCTAGCAAATGGAATGCTAGTCAGCCCTGCCTCCCAGGGCTGTGATGGAGAACAAATGCAAAACTGAAGTGCCACGCTGTGCAGTTGGCCAGAGTTTGCCTTGGAAGCTCCTGATCATTGAGCTCTGTGCCTTTTGCGCCTCTCAGCATGCCCCCTTTATCTTCAGGGTGCTTAGAGACTCATCCAGCTGCCTGCACCATCTTCCCTAGGAAAGGATCTGCAGCTCATTCACACTTCAGTGTGACTGACTGATGGCTTAAAGTGTTGGGAGGGCTTGGGGAGGAGGGCGTGTAGTTCTATTTTCACAGAAAGCAAAGCCTTCCCTACTGCCCTGTGGAAGCCCAGTCACCAGGTGGTTAATGAAATGTTTGGGTAGGAGCACTTCTGGACACTCCAGCACCTCACCACGTGGGCATTTGCTAGTTCACTTGAGAGGAGCAACACAGAGCAGTGGGTAAGAGTGGACTGAGAATGCTGAGATATCTGTGGTTAATGTATTAGCTCCACTACACTAACTACTTAGCCCCTCTAATAATAACAATAATTTAAAAAATTCCGTATATAAGTGGACCTGCACAGATCAAACCTGTGTTGTTCAAGGGTCAACTGTATTTTGGATTCGTGACTGGGAACCCAAATATACAGATGGCTGATTAGCAGGTACTCATGGAGTTTTGACTACATGGTGGTTGGCGCCCCAACCCCCGTGTTATTCAAGGGTCAACTGTTCTGTTTATTTTTTCAAGAATAAATTATTGTATTGAAGTATAAGCTACATTCACGAATCAAAGGGAACAGCTTGATGAATATTATTACCTGGGTCAAGAAACAAAACACTACCAGCATCTTAAAAATGTTCCAGTTATTCTCTCAGTTTAGTGACATTATTAATCTTCTACTTTCTTGAACATAATAATAATAATTTCAAAGTTCTTATCTGAAACCCTAATATTTGGATTTCCTGTGGATCTGTTTTGTTTGTTTCTTTTTTGATAGACTATTTTTTTAGAGCAGTTTTAGGTTCACAGCAAAATTCAGTGGAAAATACAGAGAGTTCCCATATATCCTTTCCCCCCAACACCCACAGACTCTCCTACAATCAACACCTGACACCAGAGTGGTACATTTATTACATTCAATGAACCAAAATTGACACGTCATTATCACTCAAAGTCCGTAGTTTACATTAGGGTTTATTCTTGATTGTGTTCTTTTATGGGTTTTGTCAAATGTATAATGACATGTATTCACCATTATAGTATCATGCAGAAAGGTTTCACCACCCACCTTTTCATCCCTCCCTTCCCACAAGCCTCTGGTAACCACTGATTTTTTTACTGTCTCCATAGCTTTACCTTTTTCAGAATGTCATATGGTTGGAATTATACATTATGTAGCCTTTTCAGATTGGCTTTTTTCACTTAGTAATATTCATCTAAATTTTTTCCATGTCTTGATTGCTCATTTTTTTTTTTAGCACTGAAGAATATTCCATTGTCTGGATGTACCACAGTTTATTTATCCATCACCTACTGAAGGACGTCTTGGTTGCTTCCAAGTTTTGGCAATTATGAATAAAGCTGCTATAAACATCCATGTGCAGGTTTTTGTGTGGATACAATTCTTCAGTTCCTTTGTGTAAGTACCACGGAGCATGATTGTTGGAGCGTATGGTAAGAGTATGTTTAGTTTTGTGAGGAAGTGTCAAACGGTCTTGCACAGTGGCTGTACCAATTTGCCTTCCTACCAGCAACGAATGAGTTCCTGTTGCTCCACATCCTTGTCAGCATTTGGTGTTGTCAGTGTTTTGGATTTTAGCCATTCTAATAGGTGTGTGTCTCATTTGTTGTTTTAATATGCATTTCACCCATGACATATGATGTGGAGCATTTTTTCATGTGCTTATTTGCCAGCTGTACATCACCTTTGGTGAGATGTCTGTTAAAGTCTTTGGCCCATTTTTAAATTCAATTGTTTGTTTTCTTATTGTTGAATTTTAAGAGTTCTTTGTATATTTTGGATAACAGTCTTTTCATAGATATGTCTTTTGCAAATATTTTCTCCCAGTCTGTGGCTTATCTTCTCATTTGTCTTGATAAATCTGTTTTTATTAATTATTTTTTTCCAGTTTTGGTCATTTGATCTTGCCTGTTATTTTACCAACTAATTTTTGATTGAATTATGGCTATTGTAAATAAAAGTTGTATAGGTGATCTGAGGCTCTGGCTGATGTCTTGCAGTGATGGCAGGCAGTACACCTGAATCCACGCTAGGATTAAGTTTATTTGAAGCTGGGCTTTAGTCTTGGTAAAGATTGGTCTATTTTGGTTTACCTTTACTTGTAGGGAGTCGTACTTCTAGGGAATGACTGGGGTGTTTTATAGGACTACTCTATCTTGATGGGCCCTCAACTCCAATGTTTATTCCTCCAGCCATGTGAGGTTGCCTGGAATTCTGCTTAGCCTCTCAGACTCAGGGCTGTTACTTTCTGATCTGTCTCTCTGACCCTCTGCTTCTTGGCCTCTTATCGTATCTTTCAGAATTGAAAATTCCTTGAGGTTAAAAACTACACGGAGAGCTGACTTTCTCCTGTAGCTGCTTTTCTTTGGTGTGTTGGCCCCAGAAATCTTTATGTCTTGGCAAGTTTCCAGAGCCTATAAATTTCTTTTCTTTTGATAAATGTTTTATTGTGGAATAACTTTAGATTTACAGTAAAGTTGCAAAAATAGTATAGAGACTTCCCATATATATCTCACCCGGCTTCCCCTAATGTAACATCTTATATTATCATGGTATACTTCTAAAAACTAAGAAACTAACATTGGCACATTACCATTACAAACATTTCAGACTTTATTTTTGATTTTTCTTCTTGTGTCCTTTTAAAAAATTACTGGATCCAATTTATGATATCACATTGCATTTAGCAAATGTATTTTTTAAATCAAACTCTTTAGTTATTCTTAGCAGGACAGCTGATCTGTTATAAGCTCATATGGCATACCTGGAAGCAGAACTCCTATTTATTGGTTTTAATTTTTTATAATTAACGTGTAGATAAGGCACAGAAGACTTAATATTGGATATTCATTATTTTAAAGGTAATTAATACAATGATGAAAACTAACCAATAAAAATCTGGCAATAGATGCGAGGTAAGAGATAGTATAAAGGAGTTAAATGCTCTCATTTTTAGTAGAGGAGAGTCAGTTGATACCGTCAAATTCATGTCATGACAGAATTATAAGAATTATGATGAAAATGATTAGAAAACAGAAAATAGAAAGAATTGGTCATCTCTTAGTAATGGGACAAAAAGTTGTGCAGCACGAAAATTTTGCTTTTCTTTTATGGATGCTGATTTGCTTAAAATTTTCCTTTTCTTTAAAACCATATGAAGTAGAATCATTGTGTCCTGACAGTATAATGCCTATTGCTAAGTTTAAGTGGAAAAGACAACGGGTAACATGTATGGATATAGGGTGACTTTACAAACATATATGTGCTCATTCTCATGGAAAGAACACGTCCGGGTGAGCCTGTGAGGCACAAGGGGTGGGTGAGAGATGCGTGGAGCAGGGCTGCCCTACAAACTTCTTATAGGAGTTTGATCTGAATCTGAATTACCTAGTCCTTTACTACCAGTAGTGGAAGTCAAGAATGACAAATAGTCATTTTAAATTTCCATAACTAAAAATAAATACAAACAGAGATATTATCTTTATGTGCTGAGTGACAACAGGCATTAACCCTGATTCCATAGCCAGAACCCCCCCCAATATTTAAGATGATACATACAACTTTTCATACATATAAAAACCAAGAGAATTAACCCTCTAAGACCTCTCCAGAATAAATTAATATGGGATGTACTTCAAAAGAAGAAAAGTGATCCCAGAGGGAAGGAGATGGATGCAAAAAATGTGGTGAAAATGAAATTAAAATCTGTCAGTAATACAATTAATTATTGTAAAAACTTTTTTTGTCCTTGTTTAACAAAAGGTCCAACAGGAAAAATGAAGGTTATTGGTTCTCAGGAGATAGTTAAATAATTCTTGTTTTATTTTGGAGATTAGAGAAATTGAACACCTTTAGAATTAGGAAAATATATAGTTATATATGTACATTAAAATATATGAGTGACTAGGATAATAGAAATAAAAGCCTAGCTTTTAAAAATCAGATGAAAAATAAAGGAGTAAAGGCAACTTTATCAATCGTGTAGTGTTTAGGAAATGGGAAAGGAATGTGATTTAACCACAGCTGCAAACTCCTTAATATAATCGCAGATTATGGGGATGGGATATGAGGTCTGACAATTAAGTTTGTGAAGTTGCTGCTGACGATGTTGCTGACATTTTTTGATATCAGATGGATTATTCATTATGAATTTGTACCAACTGGACAAACAGTTAACCAAGTTTGCTATTTGGAAGTGCTGAAAAGGCTGTGTGAAGAAGTTAGACGACCTGAACTTTTCACCAACAATTCATGGCTCTTACATCACAACAATGCACTAGCTCACATGGCAGGGAGTTTTTAGCTAGTAAACAATAACTGGTTTTTAGCCAGTAAACAAATAACTGTATTGGAACACCGTCCCTACTCACCTGATTTGGCCCCCAATGACTTCTTTCTTTCCCCGAAGATAAAGGAAATATTGAAAGGAAGGCATTTTGATGACATTCAGGACATCAAGGGGAATATGACAACAGCTCTGATGGCCATTCCAGAAAAAGAGTTCCAAAATTCCTTTGAAGGGTGAATGAGGCACTGGTGTCAGTGCACAGCTTCCCAAGGGGAGTACTTGGAAGGTGATCGTAGTGCTATTCAGCAATGAGGTATGTAGCGCTTTTTCTGGGATGAGTTTGCGAACTTAATTGTCTGTCCTCGTATGTACCTATTTGGGGAGCTGTTATTCAACCTGCCCCAGGAACACAAATGCAAGGGCCCTGAGGTGAGAGTGGGACTGGCATGTTCTAGGAGGTCAGTCAATGCAGCTGGAGTGAGGAGGGCAGGTGGGAGCAGCTCATGAGGCCTAGTGGGCAAAGCTAAGGACGTGAATCTTCTCTTTAGAGGGCCTGGGTGGGGGGGGTTAATATTCTCAAAGTCACTGAGCGTGAGAATCAACTGGGATACTTGTTCAAACAGACATTTCCTAAGTGAAATGAGTCAGACAGAAAAGGACAAAAACCGTGTGATTTCACTCATGTGAACTTGAAGACAAAAAAGAAACAAATGAACAAACAGAACAAAACAAAAGCAAACTCATCAATACAGACAACAGATGGGTGTGTTCCAGAAGGGAAGGGAGGTGTGAGGCGGGTGAAATGGGTAAAGGGCTCAAATATATGGTGACGGATGGAAGCTAAACTTTTGGTAGTGAGCACACTGTAGAGTGTCCAGATAGCAAAAGATAATGTTGTATACCTGAAACTTGTATGGTGTTATTAACCAATGCTACCTCAATAAACAAAAAATAAAAAATAAATAAAAGTGAAACTTTAAAACGTATATATTTATGTATAGATTCTGATTCAGTAGTTCTGAGGAAAAGCCCCAGAGACTAACACTTGCTAAAGCATCCCAGATGATTTCAATGGATGGTTAAAGGGGTCAACCTGCCTACTTGCTCCCAATGCAAACAACGCAGAGGGTTGTGAGACTAAACATCCTCCATCTAATGCTTCCTCTTCCTCGTTACTTTTGTTCCCACTGCCGGTGATGGCACACGTGACCTAATTCTGGCCTAGGAGACATGGGGAGAAGTCTTCCAAAGATGCTTCTACAGACGTTGTCCTTACTCTTAAAAGAAAAACCTCCCTGGATATGGCAGCCATCATTCTGTTATCTTGAGGATGAGGCAAACACCACGGGTGGCAGAAACGAGATGGGAAGATGGTGGGACCTGGCATTATGAAGCTGCTGAATCCACCCATCCTGAGAGTACCCTGTCTCTGGATGCCCTGCTGTGAGAAAGAATACATCTCCATATTGTTTAAAGCAATTGGAGTTGGTATTTCTGCAACTTGCAGCTGAAGCATTCCTAGTGCATACAGGAAGAACGGCCTTAGCTTTTCTCGGCTGCTCCATAGCTATCCCTTTGGGTAGACTGGAGGAAGCTCTTTGCTTCTCTCGCTTCTTTATACAACAATCAATCCTATGGGGCAGGCTTGTGAAAGGACGAAATGAGACCACATCTTTAAAGCGCTTAGCGCAGTGTCGGGCATAGAGTAAGTGCTGAATAAGTGCTTCGTGAGTTGAATGGATGAGAGGGGAAGTAAATCAAGGAAACATAGAGAAGTTAACACCACCACCACAGCCTTCATTCCATTTCTCAGAGCAGGATTGAAAATTACTTTGGCTTTCTTTGGCAACTATCCTGTTGTACTCATGACTCTTTTTAAACAAATTTTCTATTAGCTTAGAAAAGGGTTATTAACCGAATGCAGATCTTATAGATGTGTTTTTCCCCTAAGCCTCTGCCCATACCCTGGGCCATTTATTGCCACCAGGACTGACCTGTTGTAGGATAACACATTACCACTGGGATGTTTCAGGGTGACAAAGTGAGGTAGGATGGATTTAGACTATATGATACTTGGGTGCATTGTCAAGATGCTTGTGTGACAAGCTTTTTTTTCCCCACCCCAGGTTTCTCCAAGTTTCTGGACACCGCTGGCTTACAATAATTGCAGCAAGCAGACTCAGCCTGAAGTCAAATGCTAAGGTTCAGGTAATTCACAGTCATTTCTGGTTTGAACCCACATTTGTAAAACTTGAAAACCGTTTCAAACACAAAACCACAGATCACATGGGAACCAAAACATTATTGTATTTCAGTTTTTAAAAATAAAATTGGAAAACAGTCCTCCTGTCCTTTATAGTAAAGTTGCATAGATTTGGCTGTGACCCTGAATCTGACTGTGATGATCAAACTTGACAGGGCCATGAGCATGTGATAAAACGTGGTATTATTAACATTTCTGTCCCCAGAGACAGAGAAGCTCATCATGGGAAACATAAATGTTTATGTTGATTGTTAGAGTGTTTTCATTTTGAGAGTTATGACTCTATATCCCGCCCTTATCCAAATCCTCACCCAACTCCTAGCTGACCTCTGGGTAGGCTGAGTACTCCCATAAGTCCCCAGGGATTGAGCACCAGGTAACTTGGGACATGTGAATTTAGACCCCCCAGAAAGAGTTATGGGATGACATGTCTTCATTGTGCCTGGCTAAACCCTTGATCCGGAAGTCTATTCCCTTGTAGTAAGCTTGGGGATGGTATTATGCCTAAAAAGCTTTTCTCTTTGTGTTCTCTTCCCCACCCTCTTCCCATTTCCTCCTCCCTGCTCCCTCCCTCTCACCCCCTCTCTCTTTCTATAATTAAAGTCCGACGTGTGGATGGGAAGTAAATCAGAGATCAGTTTTATAGCATTGCAATCAGAACTGACCTTGTTCTTTCTTTTTATCACATGCGTGTGCAGATATGTGGTGCTGTGGTATTTTGATCTGGTTGTACATAGAGCCTTCTCTTCTATCAGCAAAAGAGCACATCAGGGTCCTGGTAAATAAGATGGACACTTTTGGGGTAGAGGTGGCTCTGTGAGAGAGAGAGAGAGAGAGAGAGAGAGAGAGAGAGAGAGAGAGAGAGGTGCCTCTGAGAGTTAGAAATCAGATTTCCCCAAAGTGGACACCTGGAAAATCCTGTGCCATATTGGCTATTGCTTCTTAAGAATGACGTAATGGAGCTGGAGAAGATCCAGGAAAGGACAGCTGAATTAATTAAAGAGCTGGAATGGTTTTAAAAAACACTTGTATTTTCAGATTATAAAAGTAATATGGATTCATTATAGAAAATTTGGAAAATATTCAAGACAAAAAGAAAATAAAATTATATATTATTCTACCACCCAGAGGTAACAGGGTTTAACATTTTCTTGAATTTCCTTTCTGGCTTTTTAAAAAAATGTATACAAACATACATATAGCAAAATTGGTATTTATCTATCCACCTCTTTGTATATATTTGTATCCTATTTGGTACATGTTTTGTATCCTATTTGGTATGTTTCTTTGTCAATAAATATTTTTTGAAACATTTTCATGACTGTGTAGTATATAATACAGCAATTGATGGGGCTACAAAATCGTATTTAACTTCTCCTATGTCATTTAGATTTAGATTATGTGTAATCAGTTAATTACATATTTACTTTTATAATGAAATGTTTCCTATCCAATCCTTCATGGGCATTTCTGATTATTTCCTTAGGATCAATTCTGAGAGGTAGAATTTTGGGACCAAAAGTTTTGAACATTGTTAAGGTTCTTTCCAGATTGTAGTACAGACATATGACATGCATTTAGAAGTTGAGGACTTGTCAGTATGAAAAGTTAAACGCCAAATGGAGACATGAATGGAGTCCATAAAAACACAGAGGGTTTCAATTGGTCAAGTAGAGGTTTGCTAACCAAATCCTGAAATATTGCAAACATGAGCATGTGATATTCATGTGAGTTCAGTGGAGGTAGCTTTGGAACCAATGTGAAGAAGGCATGATTTGCTCAGCAGAGGGATGACAGTGTAATTCTTTGTCTTGAAACGTGGTAATTGGATGAAAATACAGACAGACTATGTCAGATTTTAGATGAGGTTTTGGGAGTGGAAGGGTATTTTGGTGGGTTTGTCATTTTGAGGTGGTGTCATCAGGTGCCTAGAATTGAGTCACACAGCCATGAGACAGTGGCATAATGTGCATTTTGACCGCGTGGCATGGTGCTGAGTGAAGGGATCGTGGGATCTCTGCAACCTTGATACCTGGAAACTGTTGCAGAGGGCTCTTCTAAATTTCATGAAATGGCTTCTAGAATTCTGAGGGTGGAGGGGGAAGCAAGGATTGGTCTTTGGGAGACTCCTTTCTTTTATCTTGGGAGGGCATCACTTTGGTGTGACTCCAGTATCTACCCTATCTTCTTAGGGAGAAGTGATGGAAATACAGACATTGGCATGTTAAGCATTCTGTTTTTTTGCGGGAAACGAGTAAACTCGTCATATCGCCTCTAGTTGGAACCGGCAAAAATTTTGCAAAGTAAATAAATAGAGGCCTCTTTTTAAACTAAAACACTGAAAGTTTCATAGAAAAATATCAAATAGATCGAAAGATGTGAATGTTTTACGGAAAGTCTAATTTTGGCGAGAAAATGTCAAAAAAGCCCCGCGTTACGACGCGATTTGGCGGGAAAATGCCCGCTTACAAAGTGTTTAATATCAGACACTATTCCGGGCTGGGACCTGTAGTAGGACACTTCAAGTTTATTTTTTATTTTTTATTTTTTTTAATGTGAGAAGATTGTTTTTTTTCCTTGTTATTTGGGAGATGGAGATTTTGGGTAAAAGACTACACGGGAAAGAAGCAAGTTAAACTTCAGCTCCCAATTTATTGAAATTACTTTAGCATTGAACATCAATTTCCTCCCTCCCTCCCTGCCTCCTTCCCTCCTTTCTTTCTTTCCTTCCTTTCTTTCTACTGCAGGTGCAAGAGGAGTTTTCAGTGTCACGCACAATGTTTGGAAGTATGAGCAAAACAGAAGGTGCGTGGAAGTGGTGCTAATGAACTTAGGTTTTCTTCAATATTCTTTACTATTATTCTGAAACAAGCAAACTATTTTTAAAAATAAAATATTATAGAAGCTGCATAAGAAGCAATAAATACAAATTATTAGTTGAAATATGCAAATGATGAAGAATTAACTAGGTTCACTTGGAGATCCTGTAATCTCTGAATTTCCTACATTGTGGGAGGAGAGTGCCGGTGCTAAGAATGGGGCTCTGGGGAGAGAGGGATCAAAAATGTTATAGAAAACAAGTGGAGGAAGGTCTTTTTTTTCTCTAAAGAAATTAGATAGAATAATCATGGAAACCAAAGGAGACTCATCATCCTGCAAACATAGGCTCCTTGAAGCTACTCAATTGGGAGGAAGCTTCTATAAGTCCTGGCTGAGATGGGGCAAGGCAACAGATCCAGAAGATGACGGTAAATCTGAGTGTAGCCCAGTTGGGTTTGACTATCAAATCTCCCTACGATTAATATTAAGTCTTTATTGTTTGAAACCTGACAAACCTTAACGCGTATCCTCATTTCCATCCTTTGGTGCAGCTGTCAGGAACAGAAAGCCCACCTGGTATTTAAAGTGACTTGGGTAACGAAACTGCTCCCCCAACCCCTCTGGTCCCAGCATTCCAATGGGCACAGGCAGATGCAATTCTGGACCTCTGGGAGCTTTCAGCTAACATCAACATGGCATTGACAAGGTGAGCAGAGTACGAGGTCAGACAAGTTCGCGAACCCATCCTAGAAAAAGTGCTATGTACCTAATTGTTTAATATCACTACGGTCATCTTTGAAGTACTCCCCTTGGGAAGCTATGCTCCAACCCCAGCACAGAGTTCACCCTTCAAAGCAATTTTGGAACTCTTTCTGGAATGGCCCTCAGAGCTGTCGTCATATTACCCTTGAGGTCCTGAATGTCATCAAAATGTCTTCCTTTCAATATTTCCTTTATCTTTGGGTAAAGAAAGAAGTCATTGGGGGCCAGATCAGGTGAGTAGGGAAGGTGTTCCAATACAGTTATTTCTTTACTGGCTAAAAACTCCCTGCCGTGTGAGCTGGTGCATTGTCGTGATGCAAGAGCCATAAATTGTTGGCAAAAAGTTCAGGTCATCTAATTTCTTCATGCAGCCTTTTCAGCACTTCCAAATAGTAAACTTGGTTAACTGTTAATCCAGTTGGTACAAATTCATAAGGAATAATCCCTCTGATATCAAAAAAGCGTAGCATATTGTTGCAACAAGTTCGCAAACTTAATTGTCAGACCCTCATAGGTGCTGTGAAATACTATGCTATCTATATAAAAATTAGTCAGTCAATTTATATTTCCTGTGAACCCTTCAGGTTCAGGATGCCAGAGTGACTGCACTGGGGGAAACAGAGCAGTGAAGGGCGAAATGGGGGCAGGTGGTTAAAAGGTACAAACTTCCAGTTATCAAAGAAGTAAGTCATGGGGATGTAATGTACAGCATGGTAAATATAGTTAATAATAATTGTATTGTATCTTTGAAGTTACAAAGAGAGTAGATCTTAAAATTTCTTATCATAAGAAAAAAATGTGCTACTACATGTGGTGATGGATGTTAACTACGTGTGGTGATCAGTTCACAAAATAAAACCAAAAACCCAAACAACCACTGTGAAATGAGACGGCCGATGGGGGCTCCTAAAGTAAAGCTCGTTCTCTGTCAGACTGTAGGATTCACTTATTTACTATGTTTATTATCTGTCTCCACCTGCTAGAATGTCAGTGCATCAGGATAAAGGTCTTTGTTTTGTTACCCCCAGCGTCTTGAACAGTGCAGGCCACAGAGTTCATGTTCACTGTCTGTTGAATACCTGTCGAATAAATGAATGCCTTGGTGTGCTTGTCCAATGGGGCCCATCCATTCGTACTTATAAAAATACACTTATATCTCACTTACATATGCCGGACGCCATCCCAGCCTTAAACGTACATTAGCTTGTTGAGCAATCCTCTGATGTAGGTAGTAGCATTCTCATCCTAATTTTACAGATGAGGAAACTGAGGCTAAGAGGAGGAAGTAATCGTACACTTGAAATCTATGTCACTTTACTAACAATTGTCACCCCGATAAACTTTAATTACAAAAAAGAAAACAAAAGGGGGGGAGAAAGTAACCTACTTAAAGCTCACCCAGCCAGTAAGTGTTGAAACAGCGATTCTAACCCGAAGTCATCCTCCCACATCCACCTCTTCACTCTAACTCCATTATCCTTCCCAGGGACTCGGGTCCAAGGTGTTTGATCAGCACTGAAGGTCAGTCTGTGGCTGTGACATGGAGTGACATGAACTTGCCAAGTCCTTACTGACTCGTCCTATCCGGAAGGTTGCCCTTAAAGTTTATTTCAGCCCCACTGAATCATTAGCACCTCTCAGGGTTGAGCTTGTCTTATTACTCAGCACGCATATGAACTTTTCATCTTGCAGATGAAAATAAGAGGCACAAAAGCAAGCAATTTTTTAATAACATGTAGAAAGTGGTGTCACCATGAGAAAGGGACAGAAAGAAATGTTACGGAAATTCAGCGGAGGGTGCTGTTGTTTCCGTATGTTGGGTTGAGAAACGGGAAAATGAGATGGCAAGGTATTCTGGGCAGAGGGAACAGCATACACAAAGATGTTTTAGTCGCTACCAGGGTCCCTCAGAGCCAGAATCCTTCCTTTCCTGGGCCAGCAGATTTCTCGCTGACTCCTGATGTGTCTGCCCTTTCAGCTTTTTAAGGATGTAGTCTGGCACATTGGTTAAGAGACCTTGGCTGTTGCTTCCATCCCTATCTTGGGCCCCCTGAAACTGAGCCTCAGTGTTTTCATCTATAAAGCAGCAGGACCTATCTCAATTGCTGCTGGAAGGGTCAGAGGTGGTTATGTATATGGAGCTCCTAGCATCACGTGGCGCCATGAGTCCTCAATACCGTGCTGTTGTTACCCACTCTGGTTGTCTGACTGCTGGGAGGTGCTGATGGGTACAATCCTTGTACGTACATGGGGCTCAGGAATTAGATTCTTTCATGTGCATGAATTCATTGGAGCCTCCCAACTGCCTGCCCAACCTGGCCTGGGAAAATCACCTTGTCTCTTCCTTCCCCAACAGATATTTTAATTCTGATGAGTTTCTTCCAGCTGAAATGAACAGTAAGGGTAACCTTGGAGAGAGGAGGAAGTCAGAAGGGAGTGGCTGAGGGGCCTATTAGGAGAAGGCTGGGTAGGATGTAGAGATGGTGGTCATTTCCAGGACCAGCTGGCGGGGCCCCTTCTCACCACACCAACCGCTTCCCAAGGCACAGCCCTTCTCTCAAAGTGCCAGGAGTTGGGGTGACTGCTTGGAACCATTGGCCCTAGATGGGGGTCTACATACTACCACAGGCATCTGGCAGTTGATGGGAATGCTTGCACTCTGAGATACTTCTCAGGGAGACATGTAAGTCATATTTGTGAGAAGCAAGTTACATAGCGTTTTGCAAAAATCCTGCTCTGGAGTAGATTTGCATAAATGAATGTATTTCTTTTAGAAACCATGAAAGATTTAAGAACCTAAACTCTAATTAAGCTTCTCTCTTGCAAAAAACACAGGATATTAACTTACTGTACTTGACTTAACTTTTTCGTTTTCATATATTGGGTGATCTTACGTATAATTCTCAGGTGAACTCAGTGGGAACACTTCAGAGATGTTTTCGATCCAACAGATATTTTACTGAGCACCTACTATGTGCCAACATGGCTTAGTATTTAAGAGCAGAGGACCCTGAGAGCTGGACGGCCTGGGTCTATTCCTGGCTCTGTCACTACTAGCTGTGTGACCCTGGACAAGTTAACCATCTTCTGCCTCAGTTTTCCTGTCTGTGAAATAGGTATTATAATAGTACCTGTCTCATAAGATTTTTTATGAAAATTAAATGAGATAATATGAATAAAGCGTTTAGAACAGTACCTACATATAGTAAATACTCAATACAGGTCAGCCCTTAATATGTACTGGACACTGGGCCAGGAGCCCAGATAGACCTGCAGTAAACAATGTCCCTGAATTCTTAAAGCTTGCTGTCCAGTGGAGAAGCGAGATAGCTAGCAAATAATCAGTAATAAGAGTGATGCATGGTATAAAATGGGGAGCAAGGTATTATGGGGGTTATTTTAGGCCTCTGTAGATACTCTGTTTTTGTTTTCCTATTTTATTAACATAGACTGATTTGTTTAGCATACTAGATCCTCAGGGTTGAAAAGCACTTTCAAAGGTCACCAGTATATTTCGTGACCCAGGCAAAAGCTTCCTTCAGGTCACCCCATGATCATGTCTGCTTCCTTCTCCTGCTCTACTACTGTGGCAGAAGCCGCTGTCCCCACGTTTGTTGGCTCAACCTGGGGCAGCGTGCTTTCAGGAACTCCTTACGTGATGACTCAGAGCCTGTCTGGGGTGGATGGTCTTAATATTCATCTTTAGAAGTGCATCTGCTCTCTCCTTCCATCTATGACCCATGACATCCTGATTCTTGGACCTGGACATGGCGCCTTGACCAGTTTTTGGGCCTGTGTCTGTTGTCAACTCTGCCTGTGATCACCTGGGCTGTTATGAGAAGCAGGACAGATGGGCAGAAAGCAGGGGACAGGACCAAGGGCTGGGAGGGTAAGGATCACCTCCGTCCAGTGTTCTCAGTCTGTCACCTGTGGACCACCTGCATCAGGGTCACCTGGGGTAACTGTTTAAAATGAAGATTCCCTACTCTGAGACCCTGCGGCATCCAGGAATACATATACGCATATGTAAGAAGTCTAGCTAGCCTGCAGCTGCCATGCTGCAGGGTCCATGTGGAAAGGTCACACAGAGATAAAGAAAGGTGTCCAAGGAGCCCCAGCAGCCCCAGCTGCTCTGTCTTTCAGATGTTTGGGTTGAATGAGCCGTCAGATGATTCTGACTCTCAGACTTGGAGCAATCCCAGCTAATGGAGGGAGCTGTCTTTGCAGAACTCTGCCCAACTCTACCCAGATTGCAGATGTGTAAAATATTGCTGCTTTAAGCCCCTAAGTTTTGGGATGGTTTGTTAAGCGGCGTTCGATGACTGGAACATTAGTGTTTGAGCACAGCCCCCTTCTTCCGTAATTCTCATCACCACCTAGCTTTTCAATGGTCTTTATTAAGATTCTTTAAGTGTCACAGATTTGAGTCCAAGCACCAATAACTTGTCTACACAAGTACCAATTCCTTGGTTTACTTACGCAAACTTCCTTTCTCTGATGCCAGCTGCTTTCTCCAACCTTCCATTGCAACTTTCTTGGGGAGATGGAGTCCAGCTTCTGCTTCCTTACTTAATAGAGGTGTGACATTACACAAGTCACTTTTCTGGGCTTCAGTTGCACTGCCTATTAAGTGAGAACAATATGTGTCTTCTTGCAGGACAAAGGGATAGGTCAAAAATTGGGTGTGTGTGTGGGGGTCTCCTTTCACTTCTAAGATCTTTGATTCCAACTAACACTCACCAGACAAAACTACTTTAGAGTAAAATGAGTTTGCAGAGAAAGACTTCTGCTGGGTAAGGAAGGAATATTTAAGATGTCCAAAAAGAATATACGAGGTGTGATCAAAACATATGGTGAATGTTTAAATTCCAGAACTACGTCAGAAAGTGGCAAGAATGATGGGATAAGTGTGTTCGAAGCGAGGAGGCATATTTTGAGGGGGATTAATGGCAATGTGTTTTTTACTGTAATAATTGTTTTTTAAATTTAAACATTCACTGTAATTTTTTTTTTTTTATCACAGCTTGTGTTTAAATAAGCTTCCCAGGTGATTCTTATGAGACCACCACCCAAAAGCGGAGCCCCTGTGCCTGTTTGGAGCCCTGGTTAGAGAGAAATGCCTTTGCTTGCTGGTTCCTGAGTGGTGCAAAACTACTGGATCGCCCTCCCGCCAGGTTCATCAGAGCCCTAAGCCCAGTGCACAGTCCCGCTGGTTCTGGTCCCCCCCGGATGCACTGGGAAGGGGGCAGGGGAAGGACGATGGAATGACTGGCAAGTTGGGATGGGTGTAAGGATCACAGAATCACAGGATATTGAACTGGAAAACTTAGAGCTGGGCTCGTCCAGACTCTTCATTTTGCAGGTGCAACACCACACCTGGAGCAGTCAGGGGGCGCACCCAAGGTCTGATGGCATGTAGGGGGCTGGGCCAGGGTGCGAAGGCAGGCCTTTGGCTCCTTGTCAATCATGGTGGTCCTCCCACCAGAGCCACCCCTGGTCTGGCTGAGTTAAGTTGCAGGGACCAAAGAAAATACCATTCAATTATAGTTGTTGGGCTTGCACTTTTATTTTGCCAGCATTTGACTAGGCCACCCCAAGGTTGGCTCCATTTGTGGGTTAGAGCACATTAGGGGGAAGAGAGGCTCCATTTGTGGGTTAGAGCACATTAGGGGGAAGAGGATTCAGGCTGGAGTCCAGAAACAGCCAGGTTGGTGTTGGTGTGCGGGCGCCCTCCTCCAGGGCTCCCAGGGGTGGTGGCGAGGGGCATAGCATGGCACCGGGCGTACTGGTAAACTACTTGTGGTTGTGCTGAGTATGTGTCGTTCTTAATTCTCATTCAGCCGTGCACCTAAAGACACCCCAACCTCCAAAGACGCACAGCTCCAGGAAGGAGAAAGCCTCTGGGGAGAGCGTTTTCTTCTCTGGTCTTTGCTGCTGCTGTTACTCCTATTGGGAAAAAAAAAAAAAAAGAAGAAGAAAGAAAGAAAAAAATGAGGTTTCATGGGTGTGTGTATTACAGGGCAGGCTTTGGTTGTGAATGGCCGTGGATTACTGTTCCCTACAGTGTGTCCACCTGCGTGAGTGCATCTGGGTGTGTGTATTCTGTGTATGTGTGTGCACTCTGGGCTGTGTGTGTGTTTGAGACTTGCACCAAAATGACTGACAGATGGTAAATTATTTGATAAGCTCCCCCCGCCCACTTTTGTAAATAAGCGTCACTTCCGGCTTGTTGTTTGCCAACGTACCAGGCCTGGATCATAAAGACATCAAGTTTGAGAACTGAAATCTGTTCTAGGAGAGCCATTTGTGCAGAGGGGGTGGGAGCATAAAGGGGGGAAGCGATGGGCATCCAGATGTTAGCTGAAGGTTTCCGGCGCTCACTGGAATACAGTGCTGAGGGGTTTATGCTGCACTTGGAAGAACATCACAGGGTTCTGAGATGTCACACTTTCTTTCTTTACTCATTACTCTAGAGCGTTCTAATGTCTTCACATCTCCAGCTGTAAAGGGGGCCTAAGCACACTGAGCCCTGCGGAGACTCTAAAATCCTTTCCTTGCATCACATCTCCCACGGTTAGAAAGACCAGAAGATGTCGGTTGGTCCAGCACCTTCCCTTCAAGCAAAGAAGACCCCAAAACCCATGACAAGGAGGCTTAACCCTGTTTTGAGACTCCCAGGCGTGGTGCAGTCAGCAATTTAGTTTTGATTAGTCAGAGCTTGATCACTTGTGGCCGACACAAACCCAACTCAAACCAGCTTCACTACAGAAGAGAATGCAGTGTGTCTCTCACACATGGAGGGACCCTGGGGCCACCTGCAGAAATAAAGGCAGAGCAGCAGGGCCTGGCCTCAAGGGCCATAACTCAACCTTGCCCCTCCCTGTGTGAAGGAATCTATGAAATCTGCTTGTCTCAGCTGCTCGTGAGGGTTGGCCCCTTTTCTTGCTGCAGCCGGGTTTCCTCCACGTAGCTCAGAAGGTGACAGACAACAGTCTGGGTTCATCTCTGCATTGCTCTCCATCCAAGGGAGAGAACAACCCTCACCTCCAGTTTGGGAAAATTCTCAGAAGGATTCTGATTGGTCACTGTGTGCAGAGGGATATAGCACTTGGATTGGGCCCGCTGGGGCTGTGCACCCACCCTTTGTCATGGGCGATGGAAGATAAGGTTAAAAGTTGGGTGTTCCCTGTGAATCACAGCCCCTTCAGGCCATAGGGGAGTGGGAGGAAGTTCCCCACTTCACACAAAAAAGGAAGTAGTAACGCAAAGAAGAAGGGCGAGAGAGAACGCTGATCAGCAAAAACCAGAGCTCCCACAGTATACTCTAGTTTTGCAGTTAGGAGATTAGCGCAAATGAGTCTTCAATTGCTCTTTCCTGTGGTGACTGAGATGATGGGTTATTATCTACATGTTTAGGACTCACGGGGGACCAGATAATGACACAATTGATACAATCAACAGGTAGAGTGCACACTTGACAAAAGGATCAATATTAATTTCATTCAAAAATGTGTATTTCAAGTCACAAGTAAGTACAAGGAACTGTGCTAGGGCTGTGTATGAACCCAAAATAGGTAGAATGGTTCATATCCTTTGGGAATCATGATATACTAGGGGGATTCAACGGATAGTACAATAATGCCAGGTATTATGTGGTAAACATGAGAGGAAAGGTATCAAGTTCACTAGAAGTTCAGAGGAAGGAGTGATTATATAATTCCTGTAAGAGGTGCCATTGTGGAATTTAATTTGGCTGCTAGGAAGAGAGCTGACCACCGCGGCTTAAATATCTTTAGAGACTTATCTCCTGCAGGCAGCCTGACAGCTCCAACAAAGTCATCTGGGAGTGAGGCTTCTTGCTTTTTACTCCTATATCCTTAGGACTGGTACCCACCCTCAAGATTACTGGATAGCTGTTAGAGTTCCAGCCGTCTCATCTGCATTCCAGGAATGAAAGGGGGTAAGAAGCAAGGAGGGCAAAAAAGGACGCTTTCAGCTCAGTCAGCTCCTTTTAAGCAGTTTTTGCACTTGTCTCATCTAACAATTTTGCTTTCATCTTCTTGACCAGAACTGAGTCACTTGTCTATACCTCGCTATAAGAGAGGATGGAAAGTGCAGATGGCTACGTGAGGAAAAGGTTGATTTTTCTCACATAACAAGAATTCTGGAGGTACTTACAACATAATCCAGTGCTGGGCACCTGCTCAAAATGTTAACAAGGACCAGCTCCTTCTGTCTTCCAGCTCTGCCATCATTAGGGATGACTTTTGTCTTCATGGTTGCAAGATGGCTGCTGCATCTCCGGGTGTTGTGTCTATGTTCCAGGCAGAAGGGGCCTGGCAGAGAAAGGAGAAGTGAGGATGGCACTTCTTTAGGCTTTGCACTTTTTGGGGGAGGAAGGAGGGGCATCGGGAGAGGGAAAACCTCTCTAGAAACTTCTACCTACATCTCATTGGTCAGAACAGTTTCACATTGCGTCCTCTACACAGCCATAGAAGAGGCTAAAGTTCAGTATTTTGCTTTCTGGCCTCTATCATAGAGGAAATCAAAGCATAGGTGGGTCAGAATATGGGTGTTTCATGTGGGGCTCAGCAAACTTTTTCAGAAAGGTTAAGATAGTAAATATTTTAGGCTTTGTGGGCCATGTGGTCTTTGTCTACTGTTGTCTTCTGTTTAGTATAAAAGCAACCACAGACAACACATAAATAGATGACTGTGGCTGTGTTTCAAAAAAACTTTATTTAGCAAAAAAGACAGTGAGCTGGGTTTGGTGCATGGGCCAAAGTTGCTCTGGGTTAGTGGTCTAACCTGCAATATCTGCCATTGGACCCAACTATTTCAGCCAAAATGTTATTCTCACACATTGGGGTGCAGACATCTCTGAAAGATGTGAGTGGGGAATGGATCTCATGAGATGATTTGACTATCCCAGGGTTTATTCTGATGGCTGATAACCCACTTCCCTTCTCTATTACTCAATGTGTGCCCTTCTCCAAACTTTAGGGCTGGTCAAATGGATGACCAATGGGCACCACAGCTGAGGAAGAGAGAATAGTAAATGTTGTAACCAAAAGTCTGAGGTTTGAATGGGCACATAGGATTCACTGAGCACCATAAATACTGGTTTCCTTACTCTTGAGCTCTTTGGTACCCAGAGAATAAACTAACAACAGATGTTTGGGGTGGAGGTTAGAGAAAGCTCTTCTAATTTTCCTGGCCTCACAAAATTTCACATGTGTATCTGGCTTCACCTTTGCTCGAGTAGCATCAGCATTGAGACAGTATGTGTTATATAATCTCACATCAAACCTTTGTGTTTATCATTAAAAATATGGCAACATCATTGCGGTTATAAACAAAGTTACCAAGGAAACCAGTTTATCGTAATTAGCTATTTATTCCCTCTTCTCTCTCTCTCTCTCTCCCCCTTCCACCTGGGCTTTCTTCCTCCCCCCTCTTCTGCTGCCCCCCCCCCACTCTAGTTCAAGCCGTTGTTTCTCAGTCCAATTGTGTAGGACGCAGCTCCCTGTCCCATGCTGGTGTTATAAGCCTTGCGCCCCGCTTGAGGGAGTCGGTTGCTGGTCATCTATCCGCTGCCGGCCGCTCACGCCGACCTCCCTCCGGCTGCTCATGCCAGCCCAGCTCCAGGGAGAGCTGTTGTTCACAGTCTTAGCTGCTGTTGTTCACAATCTTAGCTATGGAGGGTGCAGCTTGCTGGCCCATGTGGGAATCGAAATGGCAACCTCGGGGTTAGCTCAGCGCTCCAACCACTGGGCCACCCGGCCGGCCCTCCACCTGAGCTTTCTTTGGGCTGAAAGGTATGATAAGCTGTTATCAGCCTGGGCTCAGTGGCTAATTAAGACCTAATATTGATTCATAGAATTACATTGCTGTTTCCCATCACTATGCTGTAATTCATTGTCTGTGCTTATTACAAATGGACACAGTAATGGAACAATTGGTTTATTCTGTGTGTTTTAAGTAGTCATAATAGCTGTCGCCAGGGCAGTGGTATATCAAAACCCAATAGACAGAATGTGGGGACAGAGTCCCAGAGAGCAGTTTCCAGGCTCTCGGCCTCACGTGGAGGGGTGCTGGCTGGGTTATTAGATGGCCATCAGCTGTTACCAGCTAGCCATTAGCCACTAATATAACTGCCATGCCTACGCTAGGGGGTTGGTTGGTTGGCAGAGAAGCGCAGATTGCAGCTAGCAAGTGGGGTTGGTTGGCAAAGAAGCCGATGGCGGATTGCGGATAGCAAGTGAAGTTAGCAAGCAGATTACATTACGGATGGTGTTGATCCTGTTTCCCATGTCTCGCCCGGCCACCAGCGAGATGGGGGTACAGGAAGACCCCTCGTTGGGGTACTGGCAGATGTTTGCTTTCGTGTCTCCACCAGCCATCATCGAGAATATAGTGGTATGACTGCCCTATCTATGTCTCCATTGGTGTTCCTTTTCAGCCTCACCATATCCTGCATTTTTGTGTGGGGAGTGGGAGCTGAGTCCGTATATTACACCGAAGATAAAAACTTTTGGTCTGTAAAGACTTGTGCCTCTTTGCATTAGAAAATGTGTGGGGACAGAACCAGGAGTGCAGTTTCCAGGTTCTCGGCCTCACGTGGAAAGGTGCTGGCTCAGGTAGTAAATGGCCATCAACTGTCATTGGATGGCCATCAGCTGTGGCTAGTTGGCCGTCAGCTGTAACCAGTGAGCCATTGGCCACTAATAGAACTGCTGTGGCTACGCTAGCAGAAAATGGGGGCTAGCAAGAAGATGGTGGCTGAGCTAGGAAGAGCAGATTGCAGTTAGCACGGCGGGTTGCACCTAGCAAGTCGGGTTGGTTGGTTGGCAGAAAAGTGGACGGCAATTTGCAGATAGTGTGGCTCCTGCTTCCTATGTCTCCAACCCAGCTGCCAGTGAGACTATAGTGGTATGACTCCCCTATCTATGTCTCCATGGGTGTTCCTTTTTGGCCTCACCATATCCTGCGTTCTTATGCAGGGAGCGGGACTAGAGACCCCAGAAAAGACCCCGTATGGCTTCCTGCATGACAAAATGGTTGTGAAAGGAATTGCTTCCTGGATGGGGTTTCCCAGTCCTGCAGGAATTTTCTTATTTCTGTTGTTCGTTACAATTGAGTTCATTACATTAGCTGAGATTCATACTCCACACTGATATCCTAGAGCAGGGCTTGGCAAACTTTTTCTGTAAAGGACCATATAGTAAATATTTTAGGTTTTGCAAGTCATATGCCCTCTGTCGTAACTACTGAACTCTGCCTTTATAGCAGAACAGCCTTCGACAATGTGTAATGAATAGGCGAGGCTGTATTTAAATAAAACTTTATTTACATAAACAGGTCGTGGGCCAGATTCAGCCCACTGGTTGTAGTTGCTGACACCTGTCTGGAGCCTCCATCCCTAATGGGGAATGAACTTGCAGTTGGGCCTCTTAGAGTGAGAACACCACCAGGGGAAGACCAGATGAGCCACCAGGATCCAATGTGCTACTTCTCAGCTGTGCAGGGTTCTCTCTGCTTGCCAATCTCTCATTAAGAGGGGCAAGTTCCTTCCTCACGGTGACTCCTTCACCACAGAGGAGTGGAATAGCGATCAAGTGACCTAGGGTCAGTTCTGACTTAGGCGCTTAACTGGATGACATCTTCTCACCTATAATTCACTCTACCTACTCCAAAGAGCTGTAAGAGTCAACAGAGACATGAATGGGAAAAGGCTCTGTGAATAGTAACCCAGCAAACCATACGAGGTCTGACAATTAAGTTTGCGAACTTGTTGCAACCATGTTGCTAAGCTTTTTTGTTATCAGAGGGATTATTCACTATGAATTTGTACCAACTGGACAAACAGGTAACCAAGTTTACTCTTTGGAAGTGCTGAAAAGGCTGCGTGAAAAAGTTAGACGACCTGAACTTTTCACCAACAACTCATAGCTCTTGCATCATGACAATGCACCAGCTCACATGGCACTGCCTGTGAGGGAGTTTTTAGCCAGTAAACAAGTAACTGTATTGGAACACCCTCCCTACTCACCTGATCTGGCCCCATTTACTTCTTTCTTTACCCGAAGATAAAGGAAATATTGAAAGGAAGACATTTTGATGACATTCAGGACCTCAAGGGTCCCTGAATATGACAACAGCGCTGATTGCCTTTCCAGAAAGAGAGTTCCAAAATTGCTTTGAAGTGTGGACTAGGTGCTGGTCTTCCCAAGGGGAGGACTTCGAAGGTGACCGTAGTGATATTCAGCAATGAGCTATGTAGCACTTTTTCTAGGATGAGTTCGTGAATTTAATTGTCCACCCCCCGTATAACCATATAAGATGTTGAGTCATTGCTTTAGAGCAGATGTCACATAGAGGATGGGAATGGCCCTTGAGGTGTTAGTCCAACTGTCATTTGAGCCTTGAGCCCACTATGCACTACACTTACAGGAAACTGTCCAGCCTGAGTTTTAATCCCCGTGGGGCGTGGAAGTTCAAGACCTCCCAAGATAGCCTGCTCCTTCTAGAGACAGTTCTGGTTGTCAGAAATTTCTTGCTGATATTGAGCCCAAATCTGTCTTTCTGGGTCTTTTACCCATTGGTTCTGGTTCTATGCTTTAGCATTTTCCAGAATAAGATTCACCTCTTTCACTTGACAGCTTTTTGAATATTTGAAGATAGAGGTCATGGTCTCCGAGTCTTCTCCTCACCAGGCTAAACGTCATCAGTTCCTCGAACTGTTTCTGTATGACATGGTTTTGAATCTTTTCACTCTTCAGGTTGCTCTCCTCTGCACAAGTTCCAATTCCTCCACAGTCCTGATTGGTGTACCCGGTTGGACACGACATTCCATGCATGTTCTTACTAGTACAGAGTAGAGTGGGATTATCATTTCCTTTGTTTTAGATTTAATGCTTCTGTTAATGCAACCTAACATCACACATGACCACTTAACAATGTTGGATTTTATCGAGTTGAAGTTGGCTAAGACCATTAAGTCTCTCCCCTGCCCCCCCCACATATTTACTAAGACATGGCTATCCCATCCTAATGAGCGCAGAGTAAGATTTACCTGGATTTCTAATATAACTGTTTTGGCTTGATATGGCTCTTTTTTACACAAGGTCAAAGTCCTTTTGAATTGTGGCTATGTGTGTTTTTCAGCTTGGGTAGTGTGTTTTAATGAGAATGCTTACTATGAGGTGAACCACATGTCATCGCAGAGCCTACCCTGACTTCTGTTGCAAAGGTCTACACTCTAAATCAGTACCACTCAATTTTTACTGGGCTTTGAAAAGATAAGGAGCTTACTCTAGAATGTAAATAAAAGCACTGCATTGAGGAAATCTAAGCTGAACCAAACGCTGTCCTTAGTGACAGAGTTGATGTGCAGTTTGCAGATAGGCAGGCGGTAGTCTTGAGACCACACTTTAACTAATGTGTCTCTAAGTGACACTCTAAGATCTTGATTGGAACCCTCGAAGCTGGTTTAAGGAGGGTAGCTGAGAAGAAAAACACAACATCAGAAAGAATAATGGTGATTAGATGAAAATTGTCCTTGAGATTCAGCCTAAGTTAGGGTGTTCATGGGAAACGTCTTCAGCCTGGATTTCAGTGATTATTCCATGCACAATTGTTGATTTCTTTTTTTTATTTTATTTTATTTATTTTTTATTCATTTCAGGTGCACAAGACAAAGTAATACTTAGACGTTTATCATTTATATCCCTCACACTGTGTGAACCCCCCTCCTCCATCCACTATCCCTCTGATATTGCACAGAGCCATTACATTTCCACTGTCTCTATTCCTAATGCTGTACTCTGCTTCTTGTAACTATATATATATATATATATATATATATATATATATATATATATATATATATACACACACGCACACACACACATATATGTGTGTGTGTATGTATATAATTATAGTTGACATTCATTATTGTTCAGCTTCAGCTTCAGGTGTACAGTGCAGAGATCAAGCATCTACATCATCCCTGAGGTGGTCTCCCAAATGGGACAAGTGTCCGTTGGATACCCTATAAAATCTTTACAACATTATTGATTACATTCCCCAAATTAATTTTCAAAACCCCATGGCCATCTTGTGGTTACTGACTGTTTTCTAATCCCCTCACCTTCCCCCTTATCCCCACCCCCCCATCTAGCAACCCTCAGTTTTTCCTCTATGTCTCCAAAACTGTTTCTGATTAGTTCATTCACTTATTCTTTTCTTTAGATTCCACATATAAGTGAGATCATATGGTATTTGTCTTTCTCTGTCTGACTTATTTCACTTAACATAATGTTCTCTAGGTCCATCCATGTTGTTGCAAATGGTAAGATTTCTTTCTTCTTTATGGCTGTGTAATACTCCATTGTATAAATGTACCACAGTTTCTTAATCCAGTCATCTACCGATGGGCATTTCGGTTGTTTCCATGTCTTGGCTATTGTGTATAGTGCTGCAATAAACATAGGAGTGCATAAAGTTTTCTGAATTAGAGTTTTGGATTTCTCCAGATAGATACCTAGGAGTGGAATTGCTGGATCATAAGGTAGTTCCATTTTCAGATTTTTGAGATACCTCCATACTGTTTTCCATAGTGGCTGCACCAATCTGCAATCCCACCAACAGTGCACAAGCGTTCCCTTTTCTCCACATCCGCCAGCACTTGTTGTTTGTTGATTTATTGATGATAGCCATTTTGACTGGGGTGAGGTGGTATCTCATTGTGGTTTTTATTTGCATTTCTCTGATGGTTAGTGAGGTTGAGCATTTCTTCATATGTCTGTTTGCCATCTGTATGTCCTTTTTAGAAAAATGTCTCTTCATGTCCTCTGCCCATTTTTTAATTGGGTTGTTTGTTTTTTTGGAGTTGAGTTGAGTGAGTTTTTTATAAATTTGTGATATTAACCCCTTATCAGATATATCATTGTCAAATATCTTTTCCCATTCAGTAGGATCCCTTTTTGTTTTATTGATGGTTTCCTTTGCTGTGAAAAAACTTTTTAGTTTGATGTAATCCCACATGTTTATTTTTTCTCTTACTTCCCTCGCGCGAGGGGATATATCAGTAAAAATCTTACTCCGGGTAATGTCTGTGAAGTTTCTTCCTATATTCTCTTCTAGGAATTTCATGGTTTCAGATCTTACATTTAAGTCTTTAAGCCATTTTGAATTTATTTTTGTATATGGTGTAAGGAGATGGTCCAGCTTCATTTTTTTGCATGTGTCTGTCCAGGTTTCCCAGCACCATTTATTGAATAGACTGTCTTTACCCCACTGTACATTTTTGCTTCCATTGTTGTAGATTAAATGGCCATATAGGCATGGATTTATTTCTGGGCTCTCTATTCTGTTCCATTGATCTATGTGTCTGTTTTTATGCCAGTACCAGGCTGTTTTGATCCTTGTAGTATATTTGATGTCAGGTATCATTATACCTCCCACTTTGTTCTTGTTTTTCTAGATTGCTGAGGCTATCCAGGGTCTTTTATGGTCCCATATAAATTTTAGGATTATATGTTCTATTTCTGTGAAAAACATCGTTGGTAGTTGGATAGGAATTGCATTGAATATATGTATTGCCTTAGGCAGTATGGACATTTTAACTATATTAATTCTTCCTGTCCATGAACATGGTGTCTTCTTTCATTTCTATTTGTATCTTCTTTCATTTCTTTCTTCAGAGTCTTATAATTTTCTGAGTACAGATCTTTTACTTCTTTGGTTAAATTTATTCCCAGGTATTTTATAGTCTTTGAAGCAATTGTAAATGGGATTGTTTTTTTTTAATTTCTCCTTCTGATGTTTTATTATTGGTATATACAAATGCAACTGATTTCTGAATATTAATTTTGTATCCTGCTACTTTACTAAATTCATCTATCAGCTGTAATAGTTTCTTGGTGGAGTCTTTAGGGTTCTCTCTATATAGTATCATGTCATCTGCATATAATGACAATTTTACTTCCTCCTTGCCAATTTGGATGCCTTTTATTACTTTTTCTTGTCTGATTGCTGTGGCTAGAACTTCCAGCACTATGTTGAATAGAAGTGGAGAAAGTGGGCAACCTTGCCTTGTTCCTGATCTTAAGGGGAATGGTTTTAGCTTTTCCCAATTGAGTATGATGTTAGCTGTGGGTTTATCATATATGGCCTTTATTATGTTGAGATATGATCCTTCTAGTCCCACTTTCTTAAGGGTTTTTATCATAAATGGCAGCTGGATTTTATCAAATGCTTTTTCTGCATCTATTGATATGATCATGTGATTTTTATTTTTCATTTTGTTAATGTGGTGTATCACATTAACTGATTTGCGGATGTTGAACCACCCTTGCATACCAGGGATGAATCCCACTTGATCATGGTGTATGATCTTTTTAATGTATTGCTGAATTCTGTTCACTAATATTTTGTTGAGGATTTTTGCATCTATGTTAATTAGAGATATCGGCCTGTAGTTTTCTTTTTTTTGTGGTGTCTTTGTCTGATTTTGGGATCAGGATGATAGTGGCTTCGTAAAAAGTGTTGGGAGCCTTCCCTCCTTCTGGGTTTTTTGGAAGAGCTTGAAGAGAATAGGTGATAATTCTTTTTTGAATGTTTTGTAAAATTCACCTGTAAAGCCATCTGGTCCAGGGCTTTTGTTTGTTGGGAGATTGTTGATTACTGATTCAATTTCCCTGGTGGTAATCAGTCTATTCAGGTTTTCTGTTTATTCTTGAGTTAGCCTTGGAAGGTTGTACACCTCTAGAAAATTGTCCATTTCTTCCAGATTGTCAAATTTGTTGGCATATAGTTGCTCATAGTAATTTCTTAAAATTTTTTGTATTTCTGGTGTCTGTTGTCACTTCTCCTCTTTCATTTCTGATTTTATTAATTTGGGTCCTCTCTTTTTTTTAATGAGTCTGGCTAAAGGTTTGTCAATTTTGTTTATCTTCTCTAAGAACCAACTCTTGGATTCATTGATCTTTTGTATTGTTTTTCTGGTTTCTATTTCATTTATTTCCACTCTGATCTTTATTATCTCCTTCCTTGTACTCCCTTTGGGCTTATTTTGCTGTTCTTTTTCCAGATCCATTAAGTGTGAAGATAAACTGTGGATTAGTGATTTTTCTTGTTTCTTTAGGTAAGCCTGCAATGCTATGAATTTCCCTCTTAAGACTGCTTTCGCAGCATCCCATAGATTTTGGGTTGTTGTGTTTTCATTTTCGTTTGTCTCGAGATATCTTTTGATTTCTTCCTTGATCTCCTGGTTGACCCATTCATTATTTAGTAACATGTTATTCAGCCTCCATGAATTGGTGTGTCTTCCAGTTTTTTTCCTGTAGTTCATTTCTAATTTCATAGCACTGTGGTCAGAGAAGACAATTGGTATGATTTCAATTTTCTTAAATTTATCAAGACTTGTTTTGTGGCCTAACATATGGTCTATCTTGGAAAATGTTCCATGTGCGCTTGAGAAGAACATGTATTCTGCAGCTTTGGGGTGAAATGCTCTGAAAATATTGATTAAATCCAAGTGGTCCAATGTGTCATTTAAGGCTGTTGTTTCCATATTGATTTTCTGTCTGGAAGACCTGTCCCTTGTTGTCAGAGGTGTGTTGAAGTCCCCTACTATGATAGTGTTACTGTTGATCTCTGTCTTTATGTCAGTCAATATCTGTTTTATATATTTAGGTGCTCCTATGTTGGGTGCATAAATGTTTACTAGGATTATGTCCTCTTGTCGGATCGATCCCTTTATTATTATATAGTGCCCATCTTTGTCTTTTAATATGTTCTTCATTTTAAAGTCTATTTTGTCAGATATAAGTATTGCAACTCCAGCTTTTTTCTCATTTCCATTTGCATGAAATACATTACTCCAACCTTTCACTTTCAGCCTGTGTGTGTCTTTTGATCTGAGGTGAGTCTCTTGTATACAGCATATACAAGGGTCTTGCTTTCTTATCCACTCAGCCACCCTATGTCTCTTGATTGGAGCATTTAATCCTTTTACATTTAAAGTGATTATTGATAGGTACATAGTTATTGCCATTTTTAAATTTGTAGTTAGATTGTTTTCATCTTTCTTTTATTTACAGAAGTCCTTTTAGTATTTCTTGCAATGCTGGCTTGGTGGTAATAAATTCCTTTAGCTTATTCTTTTCTGGGAAGCTCTTTATCTCTCCATCAACTTTAAATGATAGCCTTGCTGGATAAAGCAATCTAGGTTGTAGGCCTTTGTTTTCCATCACTTTGAGTATCTCCTGCCACTCCCTCCTGGCCTTCAATGTTTCTGTAGAAAAGTCATTTGATAGTCTTATGGGAGTTCCCTTGTATGTAACCCTCTGTCTTTCTCTTGCTGCTTTTAGGATTCTCTCTTTGTCTTTAACCTTTGCCATTTTAACTATAATGTGTCTTGGTGTGGGCCTGTTTGGGTTTATCCTGGTTGGAACTCTCTGCACTTCCTGGGCTTGTATGTTGGTTTCCTTCATCAGGTTAGGGAAGTTTTCAGACATTATTACTTCAAATATGTTCTCAATCCCTTGCTTCCTCTCTTCACCTTCTGGTATTCCTATGATGCACATGTTGTTGTGCTTGATGTTATCCCATAGATCTCTTAAACCATCTTCATTGTTTTTTATTCTTTTTTCTTTCTGTTGTTCTGTTTGGGTGATCTCTGCTAACTTGTCTTCTAAGTCGCTGATTCGATCCTCTGCTTCATCTAACCTGCTGTTAATTCCTTCAAGTGAGTTCTTTATTTCAGTAATTGTGTTCTTTAGTTCTAACTGGTTGTTCATTATGATTTCTCTATCCTTCTTTATGTCATCTCTAAGCTCCTTAAACATTCTTATCATCAGTGTTCTGAACTCTGTCTCTGATAGGTTGGTTACCTCTGTTTCATTTGGTTCCATTTCTGGAGGTTTCTTCTGTTCTTTTATTTGGGACATGTTTCTTTGTTTCCCCATTCTGGCTGACTCTCTGTGTTTGCTTCGATGTATTAGGTGGATCCCCTAGAGATCTTAGTTCTTGCTGGGTTATCTTATGGAGTATGTGTCCTTTATATTTGACTTGCACTACTACTTCGTTCTTCTCCTCTGCGTGTGCTCCAAAGGTGACTCTTGTGTTGTGTATATTGTCCTGTTAAAGAAGATCTTTAATTGCTTTTCGCTTGTAAGTAGGTGGGGTTAACTCCTAGGCTGACTAGTTGTGAGACTTGGCTCTGCCCACCGCAGGGTGTTCTGCTGAGTGAGGGTTGACCACTTAAATGTGGTTTGGCCTCTATGGGCTCTTGTGCCTGTAAAGAATTCCCTCTGGGTTTGTCACTTGTAGGTCAAACCTGGTAGTACTCTGGTTTGGTCTGGAGTTGGCCTCTGGGTGTGTTGAATCTTGTGCCTCTTAAGCTGAGTCCTCGTAGGGCAATTTCAGAACAAAGCAAATCACCAAGCACAACAACAACAACAAAGAAAAAATCAAACACATTCACATGTAAAAACAACCGACAACCCACACTCAACACAGGCAAAGATATCAAAGATATAAAGACAAAACAAAACAAAACAAAGCAAAAGCAGCGCCAGTCTTGGCTTAAGCCCACCAAGTAATCTCCAGGTTGTTCTCTGCTGTACCAAAGAGTCCCCTGCGTATTGTGCAGGCAGAGCCGGTCACCTAGTGCCCAGAGTGACGTTGGGACTGCAGATTTAGATGCGTGGGGCTGAGGGGTCTGGATGGTAGTTTCTACAAAGTCAGTGCAGTTTCTGCTCTTGCCTGCACATGAGCACACTGAATGTAGCACCACCAGCCCTGTGTCCAGTTCTCTTGAGTCTTAGGGCACTTCTTCCGTGTGTGTGTGTGTGTGTGTGTGTGTGTGTGTGTGTGTGTGGCGGGCGGGAGATTTCTGAGCTGCTGAAAGCTGGGAGCTGTGTCTGCCACTTACCGCTGATCCCTGGGAGTGCCTCCGCAGGTATAATTGCCCTGCCCTAGGCAGGCTAGAAAGGGTGGTGGCTGGGGATGAAGGGGTCTTCTCTCTCCCAGCCCAGCCATGTCACACTCTTCCCGCAGGCCAGAAAAGGTGGTGGCTGGGGGTGGAGGAGTCTCTTCTCTCTTAGCTCAGCAAAAATCACACTCTTCCCAGCCTCTTCCCTGGGTCAGAGCTGCCCGCCAGTCTTCCCAGAGCCTGAGCACTAAGGCTCCTCTGTAATCTGACCCTACTCCTCAGTTCAGGGGCCAGTTTAAGTCTCTAGAAGGGCGGGGGTAGAATTGGAAGCAGGGGAGGGGCCCAGGTATGGAGTTTGTGTCCTTTGTCTGGCCTAGGGCCCAACTGGAGGTCTCAGCGGAGGTTATTGCCTCAAATGCTGGATATGCTGCCCCCTCGGCGGGGGAGATCAGCTGTGGGACGCAGGGAAGGAGCCTACCTCCTGGCTTTTGTGTTCTCTGTTCCGTCCTGGGATCCCCTGTGTCTCTGCAGCTGCGATGCCGGCTGCATTTCCACTGCCGCGAATGCGAGCCGCATGTCCACTCTGCTCCCTTCTCTCTTCCCCTGCTCGCCCAATTTGCCCACCTTCAAGTAATCCTTGCACGAGTCTCTTAGCTGTTCTGCATGATGAGCAGAGAGTCCTTTGATGGGTTATAGATGTCCCGTTTGTGATAAGATCTGGAGGAGAACTCAAAAATTGCGCCTTGCTGCCACTATTCCTATGATGTCACTCCCAGTTGTTGATTTCTTAATCTGTGAGCGGCATTGTGCTAAGCACTGGGGTTTACAAATTTAAGATATGGGCTGAGCCATATTTGTTTGCTCCCTTAATGGGATGCCTTAAATGCAAACAAATAACACATTGTGAGCTGCTAGGGGCCTCATCCAATATCATTCTCTCCTTTGACCTTAGTAACAGAATCCTGATTTTTTAAATTTATGGCATCAATGTACTCAGATAAAAGACCACATATCCCAGCATCCCTTACAGTTAGGCTTGGTCATGTGATTTCCAGCAATCATCTTGTATCATGCTGGGGGCCTTAAGGGTGGCAGTTTTGTGCTATAGGGATGTTGGGACAGAAAGACAGAAGGAACCTAGATCTCTGATGACTTTGGGGAGCCTCCAGCCCTTCTTTTTGTGGACTTCTTTTACGTGAGAGAAGAAATCCTGTGTGTTCTGGCTTCTGTTATATGCAGCCAAAGCTCACCCTAAATGATAGAGAATTGGATACTTGGAAGGTGGTTGAAATAGAATTTAAAGTATAGTATTGACTGAGTGGAGGAGGTGGGAAGGCAAATATTCAGAACTCAGATTTGTGTAGACTGGAAAGCTGGTGACCCTGGTTATGCACTGGTAGAGCATTTGGCTGCTTTGTTTCCTGCTGTAACCGGGGAAGCAAGCCACAAGTTGACTGAAGCTCTTGCTTTAGGGGAAATGGCAGGAAACATTCAGAGTATTGGTTTGCTGTCTCTTTCTTGCCACTTCTAGCAAAGTCCTGCAAAAGAGAGCCAGCCAGTGTAAGGGCAGATAAGGAAAGACAAACTACTTTGCTGAGGATGTACTCTGCCTGAGTCCCGTAATCTAGACTTATTGAGAATCCTAGAATATGAAACTTTGCTGGCTTTTTATAGTGGCTCCAACCCCGACACCTTAGCAGGAAATAAGGCTGGTGCCCACCCCAGCAAGACTGGATGAGGGACACTGTCTCCACAGTGTGGACTGCCTGCCTCTGAACCTATTTATGTCAGAGAGTAAGCCCTTGTCTTCAAACTTCTGAGAGTTTGGATTTTCTGTTGATGCAGAGGAACTTAATCTTAATTGATACTTGTTGTCTGGGGGCTGTGTGTGAAAGGTTTCTTCTGTTATGCTGAAGACTTGGTACATTATCCTCTGGGCAGGGAGAGTGGCATGATAAATAAGACCCAATAAGAGTGGATTTAGGGAGCTAAGGAGCGGCAACCTCTAAGGTGGTACATGGGCTACAGGGTATGAGCACGGCCTCCTTTTCCATCCCTTGCTGCTCCTTGGCTTGTTGGGCTCCTGACATTCTACCATTACACATGCATTCCTTTAATTTTCGAAGGCATTTCAGACGTTGAATGTTTCTTCTTAATGAATTTCAAATACCCAGAGTAGGGGTTGGACGTGAGAATGTTTCATGCTCCTGACAGCTGCCAAAGACCCGGACCCTGTGGGTCAAACTCCGGGTTGGAGGTGGCACTGATAGTGAATGGAGAGGGTGTCACAGAGACACGTGGCTAAGCTCATTTGTGGTTCTGTTCAAGGCTGGTGCCCCTGGGATGCCAGGGTACTGGGATGTGCTTTTCAGTCAAACGCCTTCTTTAAGGCTGAACCTGCGCTGCCTCAGTGAAGTGGAATTTGATCCACGTAGACAGCTGATGTGGACATTTTTGGCCTGGATTATTTGTTTGGC